>NC_092341.1:108637500-109237500 GCF_046630445.1 Rutidosis leptorrhynchoides
CAACTAGATATACATATACACATATATAGATATAGATATACATATATATATATATATATATATATATATATATATATATATATATATATATATATATATATATATATATATATATATATATGTATAACAACACATAATATTTTTTAACAACTAGATATACATATACATATATATAGATATAGATATACATATACATATATATAGATAGATAGATATACATATACATCTACATATAGATATACATATATATATATATATATATATATATATATATATATATATATATATATATATATATATATATATATATATATATATATATATATATATATATATATATATATATATAACAATTCGTAAACTGCCCAATGTTAACCCCTTAACCCAATACCAAATGAAGATTGGCCGAACTACACGAGCCTTAGTAAATCCGCACCACACGCAACTACTATCTTCAATACCATTACAACATCGAGGTTGGCCGAACATACACGAGCCCTAGTGAATCCGCACCACATGTGACCACTACCTCTATAAGATGACCGAATCTACACGCGTCATCGTGAATCCGCACCATACGTGACTCACCTCCCAAGTCAAAACCCACGGTCTCGGTATTATATAAATCCACATCATCGGGGTTACTCAACCGCAACTCAAATACCAAAACCATGCCGTCAGGATTATGTTAATCTACATATTCAGCCAATCTGATAACGTACACACAAAGTGTGTACCTCGCCAAAGGTGGTCAACCAAAATGCACAACAGTGCCAATTGGTCCTATTACACAAGCCCATCATATCCACCTATATGTGAAGTGAGATCTATAACCGAGGAGCACTTCACCCAACCCGCACCCATCCTATACATACATATGCACATAGTATATTGACACTCACCTTGAAATCTTGATAGATGTAAAACCAAGATCCGCAATCGCCAATGGAACGTACCTATTCCATTTATCACATAACAAACAACATAATTAGGGTGGATTACAAACCAACCCATATTGACACCTAGTGCCATAATGACCCAAATGCATTTCCAAGCACAACTCATGCCCAGTTTCGCCAATAATCACTAACTAGAGTGATAATGGTTCCAATAACGCCAATCAAACCCAATCATAAGTGTTAAATACTTATCTTACCCAAAATGACACCTAAACCCTAATTTTGACCCATTTTAAATTTAGTCAACAAAATATACCCAAAATAGTTTCCAACACTTCTATAATCACTAACACTAGTGATTATACAATATTTACAAGCCTTAGACAAAGCTAAATCGTTTACCAATCCAAAACCCGCCAACATCAACATTAAACCCAAACACTATCATCAATAAACTTACTTCTTAAGTTTAAGTGGGTTTCTTGACAATTTTAAGTTCAAACCCAAACATTGAATCTCAAATCAAACAATGAAACTCGGAGTTAGAACTTACCAATACAACCACAACGTAGCCGTGGACGAGTAAAACAACTTTAACTCTTGCGCCTTAACCCGAAACGACCTTCTTCTTCCCCAATGAAGCTTTCTCTCTCTAAAATGGGTTTCTCACTCTAGGGTTTGAAGAGGAAGGTGAAGTAGGTGAAAAATGAGGTTGGGATAAGGTTTGGACTAGATTTAGGGCTTATAACCCGTTCACACGTGAAAAGACCAAAACACTCCCAAAATACCCTTTAAAAATGAGCTGGAAAAAGCAGGTCTGGCCACATGTCGCGTTTCGCGACATGATGTCGCGTTCCGCGACAACCCCAAACGCGATAAAGTCCATCTCAACGCGACAATTCGAACAGGGCTGCTGGTTTTCAGTGTGTCGCGTTTCAATCAAATCTATCGCGTTACGCGATGGTTCAGAATGCGATATGATGCATCAGAACGTGATGGTTTGCTAGCTTTATCCTGTTTCCAACATTTAATATATTTACAATTAACCACAGTTAAAGTTAAGCGTTCGAAAGATTAAATACGCACCTTGGAGCATGTACAAGGAAAAACTGGGTGTTACAACTCTCCCCCACATAAATTCGATCACGTCCCCGTGATCCTCGTCACTTAACCGTTCGAACCCACAATCTTTGGTCCTCAAACATACGTCCCCATCTGACTTCCACCACATTCCCCATTAACCCGAAGGTTATTCCCTTTTACCAAATACATACATGCACGCATTTGAAACATGTAATGCACACAACAACCGAAGTCTACAACGATCACTTAGAATACGCGGAATCACCATGTATTCTTCTAACTCCTCTAGGCAATTCTTCTCAATGAGTCACCTTCAACAACTAAATCGTCACCCGCGATTGATCGAATCCGCCAATCCGAGCACAAGAACTTGCTCAATCCCTCACATCGGGAAAACTCAACCAATCTCGTACCGAGATATCAACTCTTTAGCGTACCCTTACCCAGACAATGTTAAAGTAACCACGCCCCAAAAATAAGGTCAACAACTAACCGATGAAGACTGAATAAAAACGAATCCTTACGAATAACACTTACCACTTAACATCTCTTGTAGTGCGCAAACACGGCTAATGCACAACTACCGCAAATACGTGAGCAAAACACGACTATTGCATCACTAATCACACAACATAGTCCTCACGACGACCGAACCATAGGCATTTGAAACAACCAATAGTGCTCAAATCCAACAACATGAAGGTTGGCCGAAACTACACGCGCCTTAGCGAATCCACACCACACGCGACTCACAACCTCCACCGTAACAACAATCGAGAATGGCCAAACATACACGCGCCCTAGTGAATCCGCACCACACGAGAGTCACTATCCCAATAGAATGACTGCATCTACACGTGTCATTGTGAAACCTCATGTAATACCCCGTCAGAATTCACTAACGGAATATTAACTCCTGGTCCCACAGTTTAGCGGTCACGCCCACTATATGAGACATTTCCGAAAAGTATTCGCATTAATTATCAAATAAAAGTAATTTATTAAAGAAAATGTAACTGGAAAACGTTTGACATAAACGAGTAATGTATATGAACCCAAATCATCTCGAATAAAATAGTTTAAATGCGAATATTTGTTCTTGAAATGAAAACGATAAATATGCTGGATGCCGTCCAGTTCTAGCAGCAAACATCATAATAACTTCAGTTAAGCGGAAGTACTACCTCTAAGTACATGAGATGAAACATGCAAAACATCAACGAAAAACGTTGAGTGAAACTACAGGTTTAGTAAATCATTTCGTAAGTTAGGCCACAATATTTTCTTAGAAAACATCATAGAAAAAGTATACATTATCATGAGCACTTGATTATAAAGCTTTAACCTTTGCGTTAGCCGAGCACACGTCTTTAGTTTACCCTATCATTGCGCTACACCAATCAAGTGTACGAGTAACAACAGAATAGATGCCTGTCATGTTAAGGCAAGGTTTGTAAAACCTAACGGTACCGTCCCTATAAGTCGAGCTTACATAAAGTAAATAATATAATCAAGCTAAGGAATTTTTGATCTGAACTCATATATATATTCTTTGTAAGTTACTTGTGCCTAATATGTAAAACATTTGGAAAAAAACATGCATCTCATCCCTGTAAAAATGTAGTAGGGACTGTAGACTCACCTTAGCAAAAGCACTTGTAATTTCTTAGCAAAACGTTCGGTTGTCGAACTATCTCGACTGTACAACGCAACCTAAATTAGTAAATCATCTTGAGTATACACTTATAGGTCAAACCATGTCAACCCATAGTGTACGCAAAGTCCTAGTGCTCAGACTGACTCAACTAACAAATAGAAGTCAACTAATCCAAGCAAGTCAACAAAAGTCAACCAAAGTCAACCCTAAAGTCAACTCGGTCAAAGTGGTCAACTAAAGTCAAACATCTCAGTAGGTCATGCAAAAATGGTCAACAAGTCAAACATAGGTCAAGTATCACTTTACAAGTCATAATTGAGCATATTGCACTTTTGCACCTTAAAGCACGCCTTAGAAATTCGTACGTCGTAGAAAGATTCAACTATAGCTCATAGCACATAAATCATTAAATTATGAACAACTCCAGATCATAACTACACTTAAAATCGATTCCAAAAAGTTTGGCCAAAGCCTCATGCGATACATAAAAGTCAGAAGTCAGAAGGGGTCTAATTACGGTTTACTAAATCAGTTTCAGCACGCGCATTCGTTTTGAAATATTTCTCAGAAAATATAGAAAATAGATTTTGACAAACAGCCAATTGGAGTCATCTCAAAATTTTAGTGATAAAATAATCAGAAACATTGCTTTAGCCAATTTGTACAGTTTTGCAAACCTTTACAGACTCATCAGTTTTGTTCATCAAACATACATATCATTTAGACGAGCATATATCTCATGGCAAATCACGTTCTCGCAAGTTTACGTACAAATGAAACATGTAAAGTAACATATATACTAACATATTCAAAAAGTTCAAAGTCTCAATCAACTCCTAGTTCACTCTAGAAATTTTTATGTAACTTTGAAAACCGATTCAGCTCACTTTAAAAACCAAATCTTCGTTTTGACATAACGGGAGCATTACATAACCTTTTGACGCAAATATTAAGTCCAGATTGCATAAATTTTCATAAGGAATACAGTAGTACACTTTTTATAAGCTAAACAACAAAGCATGCAACTCAGAAAATTTGGATTATGCACATAACCTAGTCAAATCTTCGATTAAGCATACCTTAAGCATACGATAACGAAATCACGCAAAATCGGAGTCTAAAATTAATAACTTTTCGATATATTTCCATTAAAACATGTTACAAGATCAGTTCTCATGTCAATTTAATCAACAAGAAACAAATTCGTTTTTCATACATACAACGTTAATTACGCAATCAAACGATAAATAACAACACTAGACACCATTAATTGAGCACTAGACTTGATTACACTATGTAATTGAACAAAATTCAGATTTATAAAAACTAAGGTTAATAATAATACCTCTAATGATCAAATTTCTTATACTACCGCGTAGAGAATGATGCGTAGAACGACGTTCGTGTTGAAGACTTCTTCTAATTTTGACTTTTGAAGGTGGTGGTAGTGTGATGGTGGCTGACGGACAAGAGGGAGAGGGAGAGGGAGAGGGGAGAGTGTCGATTGAATTAGGTGAATTATGTGGCTCCTAGCTTTCTAATTTCCTTTTATATCTAGGTTTAGGGCCTAATACTTCCCACTAATGACCCAACTAGAGAGTAATGGACCAAAACAATCCAATTAAGGGGTGTTGGGGAGGGTTCAGGGGGTCTCGAGCTCATTTTTGCTTAACTCTTGGTACGCGTGTGGTCCGTTTCGAGTGCCGTTAACCGTACCGGGTCTCCGAAACTTTACTAGTCGTTGAAACAAAATCACCGGATTTAATTCATTAAATAAATAATAAATTAAATTAGTTTTTCTTAAAGTTAATAATTATTGAAAATAATTATTTCGTCGTTTTTCTGAGTTCCGTAACCTGAAAAGATTTCAAGGCGATTAACTTAATCGTAACGTTTTCTAGTTATTTCACTTTCCGAAATAAATTCATAAATTAATATAACCTATTAATTCAAGAATCTCTCTAATAAGCATGTATTTAATTATATTAAACACACAAGTCTAAGTAACCACCGTTAAATACTTAACGGACAAGTAACGATAGTAAACGGAAAAGTCGGGTTGTTACACCGCACCACACGCGATTCATCGCCCAAAATACCACAACACAAGAATGGTACTCTCATTTCCCACCGGTACTCTCATTTTCCGATAATGTTGTACCATGCCGATGTAACACTACCCCCAACACCGCACAAACCATATGGTCAACCATACACGCGTCATGGTGATACCGGCTCTGTGGTTCATACCGTTTGCACACGCATCATACGTACACGTACACAACGCCATCACAATAGATCAAGAACCACCTATATCGTACATAGGCACAAAACAATAATTCTCTGGAAGAGAATTCAACACGCACATCCCTTAACCGGGGATCTCACCTTGCTCGTCGAACACGTCCATTATCTCTCAATGAGATTCACTATATTACCACCTCGGTGATAAATTTAAATCAAACTTAATAGATACAATTTAATCCAAATCGTATTCTTTCCACAATCGAACAACATAGATGTCGACACTAGCCCCGAATCTATACGAGCTCCGTCCAACATCAGCTCACTAAAAACCCCTTCGTGTGGGAGTACAAACTCCCCCACTTAGAACTTCATTCCATTACCACATCATTGAGATAATAGTATTCCATGATTTACACATCACAATACCTTGCCCTATCCTTGAGCACATGAAGGATTTCGGATCGTCCTTCTCTACTTCATTCAAGTCGTTCATTAACACGAACATAAAACATCACTCTTGCAATCGTCTGATTGCTATGGCTTGTCAAATTCTGCTTAGTCGCTTATGTACCTAAGGGTTTCTATAGGGTACCCTAAGTACAATGTAACCACAACCATCAAAGTCGCACATCACGCCAGCAGGTATAAAAAGGTACCTGATAACGCGTCACGTAGACTCCATTACCAACATACATCGAGATCAAACACTCGATCTCTAGGGTTCCATCCACCCGATGAACCTCATGGTTCAGCATCCTCAATACAAAAGCGAACACGCGCTTAACAACCGAACACCAAAGCCCACTCCCATGGCTTGGTAGAAACATTTCCTAAACACTAAGGAATGCTTGGTTGCACCAAGTCTTACGCCCTTCATCCGTCAATTCAAACGCCACCGTAGGGTAATTCCATTAGGAATGTCACCCATAACAATAATATGCACAACACAATGCATTTAGCAAACCCGAACTCATCGGCACATAATAAATAATCAAGGGACATATTTATTAAAACGATAAGTACCTTAACGTCTTCTCGCCACACCCGTCACCGCTAACTCGGGATACTCCCACTTGCGATGTCATTCTTTTTGGCAATTGAAGTACACCGTGCCATCACCCTTTGGCACCAAAGATTCCTAAAACTTGTGACCTCTCACGTCACATTGTAGCACCTAGATGCACTAGAATCCGATATACCCGTCCGTATACTACCCGTGCTCACACTTGCACCCTTAGTTCTCTTACTTGGAGCACCATACGAAACAACCCTTCTCTTACTTGAAGGTTCACCAACTATCAATCGCAAATGCAATTTGAAACCCCTAGCCACGACGAATAACTTCGCGAACGAATTCACTTGACCAAGGCTAATTTTGTTCTGTAAGTCATCATTTTTTGTTCGATAGAAATCTCCCATCAACATACTATCATTTCCATTATACTCTGGGCAAAAACGAGCCTTCGCCATGAAGGTCGTCTTGAGAGTATTCAAATCCATAGAGCCTTGTTGCAAATTTCGCAACTCATCACGCAAATCTGCCAAATTGGCTTGTGTCCGAAACTCCTCGAAGAATTCCTTCTTAAAATCGTCCCATAAAGGATTCACCACCAACAATATCAATTTTACCATCCAACCAATCCTTCGCCCTACCCCGCAACAAGCTAGTAGCGAGTCTTGTCCTCCTCTCGGAAGGGCATTCAATAATGCGAAAACACCCTTCGACATCCGCGATCCATGTTGTGCTTATCATAGGATCTGGTTTCCCATCATACATCGGAGGTTTAGTCCTCATGAAGCTCTTATGACAATGATCCATTTCACCACTACTTCAAAATTCGGAATACTTCCTATCCATTTCTTCCCGAAATGCACCCATTTGCTCCGCAACAGCAGCCGCAACTCTAGCATTAAACTCATCGTTGTCGCTTCGATTCGCCCTTGAAGTCCAGTTCCTCGTATTTGTGACGACCCGTAAATTTTCGACCAGATTTAAACTTTAATCTTATATGATTTCGACACGATAAGCAAAGTCTGTAATGTTGAGTCTCAAAAATTTTGAACTGTTCTCATACAATCATTTAGCTACGAACATTTTCGACGATTCACGAACTATTATTTGTAAATAGATAAGTATATAAATAACTCGCAATGTGTATTTAAAACATGTTTATGAATATTGAATATATATGATTTCTATACACAATCGATAATTATCTGTATATTGTATTATAATAAAATAAATAAATATTAAATATTCAATATATGTTTTTATATGATATGTATTATATATTTAGTAAATATGATACAATTAAAAAAAATTATAATATTCATATATTAAATGTAAATGTAATTACAAGTTGAAAATATAGTTGTTATAGTAATATTATTATTACATTATTATTAATACTAATGTTAAAATTAGTATTAATATCAGTATTAGTTGTATTAATATATTTAATATATATATATATATATATATATATATATATATATATATATATATATATATATATATATATATATATATATATATATATATATATATATAAAATTTGACATATTTAAATTATTATATTAATATTAGTATTAATAATATTAATATCATTATTGTTATTAAAATTTTTTACAAATATTGTTATAATTATAATTTTAAGATTATGATTGTCATAATAAAACTTTTTAATATAAATATTATTATAAGAATGCTTCGAATTATAATTATAATTTAAATATTATTAGTTGTTATTATTGAAAAAAACTATCATTTATTATTAATATTGTCATTACTATCACTACCATTATTGTAGTTATGATTTTAATATAATTTATTGTTATTATTAGTATTATCTTAAGATTATTATCATTATTATTATTATTATTATTATTATTATTATTATTATTATTATTATTATTATTATTATTATTATTATTATTATTAATTCTATTATTATTATTATTAGTATTTTTATTTTTATTTTTATTAATATTTTTATATTTATTAATTAACAATGCAAAATATAATAATACAGATGAAATCGAATTCAGTGTTATGCTTTTAATCTAATTGTGATTCTGTCCTCAATACAAATCAAAAACGGTTAGCCATCTATATCAATCATACAACTTTATTAAAGTTCTTTTTCGTTTTCTAATTTTTTTTATTTTTTCTTCTTTTGATTTTGTCTTCCTGTCTACCCACGATAATTCAGAGTGATCAAATTTTCACTATAAAACAATCAGTTATATCATAATAATAGCAGACAATCGTCAACCATTATCATCAATTATAAATTTTAATGATTTAAATAGAAAAATACAGAAAAATAAGGTTTTTATCTCTGTTCTTGAACTCAAAGTTACATAGCTCGAATTCTATTTCAATTTCAAAAAGTGATAATGCCAAGCTGTTAGGTATCTTCTACTCAAACTTCTTGTAATGTTACAGCTTTCAATTTCAATAAACGAACCTCAATTTTCGAGTCAAAGTTCAATATCAAAAAGTCAACGAATTTGTTCATCACAAAATTTGAATTCAATTTGATGTTTTAGGATCAATTAAGGATTCAGAAAGTTTTTAATGAAGATTTAGAATATAATTCATGTTGTAGTTTCAACCTAAAACAAGCTAGAATTCGAATTCAATTATGGTGTTTTTTTTACGCGAACAGCAGCAGCAGATTTAAAATTTTTATTTTCTTTGTCTGTTAAACAAAATCACTCATTACATATCAGTCTCGTTTCAATTTTTGAATATAAATCAAGTTCTTAAATTAGTTATTGATATTGATTTTAGAATTAGTCGTTTGAAAATGTGAAGAAGAATGGAAAAGGAATCAGGAAAAAGATACGTGTTATATAGTACTAGACTGGGTATAAATAAGATAAAGTGCAATAGCCCAATGGTTTAGGAGGTTAGCGGGTGAGCGAGAGGTCTCGAGTTCGAGCCCTGTCTTGCGCAATTATTTTTAGAGGAGATTTTAAAGGGTATACTCATTTATTTCTTTTTATTTCTTTTATTATTATTATTATTATTATTATTATTATTATTATTATTATTATTATTATTATTATTATTATTATTATTATTATTATTATTATTATTATTATTATTATTATTATTATTATTGTTATTATTATTATTGAATATTAATTATTGCTATTACTACTAAGTATTATAATTATCACTAGTATTATAGTTGTTATTATTATTGTTATTACCAATTACCAATGAAAGTATTAATTACCATTTATTATTATTATTATTATTATCATAATTATAATTACAATTATGATTATTATTATTAATATTTCTATTACTAATATTATTATCATTACTAGTATTATTATTAAGTATTATTATTATTATTAATATTATCATTAGTATTATTATAAGTATTATAACCATTAATATTATCATTAATATTAGTATCAGTATCATTTTAGACGTATTATTATTATTAACAAAGGTATTACTATTAAGATTACCATTCGTAAAAAGATTGTTATAATTATTATTATTAATAGGCATTAAGTATTAACATCAAAATTATTATCATCATTATTATTATTAAATTATTCATTACTGATATTATCATTATTAATATAATAATTATTATTATTACTATGATTATTCTTACCAAAATTATTATTTTGTTAAAACTATCATTATTATTATTATCAGCATTATCTATATCAATATTACTAAAAATAATTACGTATATGAAAATAAAAGTTTTAAAGATATTATTAAGGTTGTAAGTATGTTTTTAATCAAATTAACAAAGTTTATATAAATATTCATATATAACATCTTAGGTATTTTTTTTAAAATACTAATCAAATATATATCAATATATAATTTAAGATATAATATATAAACTTGTTCGATTAGGATTATATATTTTAATATATATACAAATGATATAGGTTCGTGAATCCGAGGTCAACCTTGCACTTGTTCAATTCCATCATATGCTTAATTACTCCGAAATACAATATTGTGAGTTTCATTTGCTCCCCTTTTAAATGCTTTTGCAATAAATATTTTGGGACTAAGAATACATGCGCTGCTTTTATAAATGTTTGATGAAATAGACACAAGTACTTAAAACTACATTCTATGGCTGGATTATTAAACCGAATATCACCCCTTTTAGCTTGGTAACCTAAGAATTAGGAAATAGGTGAGAGGTTCTGTTCCTAATTGACGCGAATCCTAAAGATAGATCTATTAGGCCTAACAACCCCCTTCAGGTTATGGATGACTTTAGTACTTCGAGGTTTATATGATACAGACGAGAGGTTCTATTTGGGGATATTCTATGCATTAAAGTTAATGTCGGTTACCAGGTGTTCACCATATGAATGATTTTATCTTTATGCAGACGAGAGGTTCTGTTTATAAATATAAAAATATTGTGGTCTATTAAAATTATGGAAATGATTGATTATGATAAACTAATGAACTCACCAACCTTTTGGTTGACACTTTAAAGCATGTTTATTCTCAGGTATTAAGGAAATTTTCCGCTGTGCATTAGCTCATTTTAAGGATATTACTTGGAGTCATTCATGGCATATTTCGAAAAATGTTGCATTCGAGTCGTTGAGTACATCAAAATTATTATTAAGTCAATTATAGTTGGATGTATTATGAAATGGTATGCTTGTTGTCAACTTTCGATGTAAAGAAAGCTTGTCTTTTAAAAACGAATGCAATGTTTGTAAAATGTATCATATAGAGGTCAAATACCTCGCGATGTAATCAACTGTTGTGAATCATTTATAATGTATATGAACGGGTCCTTTTAGTATTCATTCTATAGAATACAAATGATTAAACAACAAACGCGTAAAACCACACACACAACATCGCCTCATCTTGCTTAACAATCATCTTACATCACTTGTCAGACATGATTTGTACTCGTAACAATGGTAGATAGTCATTATTTCGTGCACACGCCATCTTAACTCATTAGTACAACGACTATCTGTAAGATCCTATTTTCTTTTTGGTTTGGACGCCGTCCAAACATCTGGGACGTTGTCCCATTATGAAGCCTGGACTCCGTCCAGAAATCTGGACGCCGTCCAGATGATCTGTCGAGCCAGAATTGGGTTTTTAAATATTTTAGATGGGTAAATTGGTAATTTCACTTGGTGGACGAATTAAAGGCCCTAGATCAGTTTGGTTGAGCCTCATTACTCCATTTCTAACCACCAAACTTCAACCACTTAAATCCTAGTGAGAGAGTGTGATTCAAGTGTGAGAAAGCTCAAATCGGAGAAGAAGAAGCGTGTTTCGGGTTTTAGCTCGAGCATTAAAGTTGTTCATCTCCTAGTTAGCTTCGTTTTGATTATGGTGGTAAGCCCTAACCTTGATTACCTTAGTTTAATGTGTTTAAGGGTTAGGGTTTGGGTTAGTGTTGCACATAAAACCCATTTGTGAGTAATTTGGGGGTTTTGGGTAAGTTTGGGTCATGAAGACCTAAATGGTGACTAACCTAGGGTTTTGAAAGGGTAAATGGGTCTTAAAGGCCTAGCAAATTACTAGTACACTTATAGTTATGTTAGTGGGTGTCATTTGGGTTGTGAATGACCCAAATGGGTGTGTTAACCTTGAAATGGGTTAAATGGGTCTTTAATGACCTAAGTGGTCTTGCATGTGTGAAAATGAGTTAAATTGGTGATTTAAAAATGTAATAAGACCATATTTGACTAGAGTTAGGGTTTTTGGTGAAGTTGACCCATTATTAGGGTTAATGGTGCAAAATGGGTCGGGATTGCACTTTGGGTCAAAATGACTCAGGAATGGTGAAAGAATTGGTTGACCGACTTGAGTTTGCATTTGATAATATGTATAACGTGATAGGTACGTTACTTTGAGGTTTCGCAAGCTCGGGTATCTTTTCACAAGACTTTGAGGTGAGTGGAATAATTATATGCGTAGGTATATAATGTATCTATTTGTTGTAGCGTGAAATGTGTAGTGTCGAGGTGTTAAGACACCATGTTTCACGTGAAGAATGTAGCATCGAGGTGTTAAGATGCCACTCGGGTGTAGCATCGAGGTGTTAAGATGCCACCTAGGAGTGTAGTGCCGAGGTGTTAAGACACCACTCCGTAAAATAATGAGTGAAGCATCGAGGTGTTAAGATGCCACTCGGGGTGAAGTGCCGAGGTGTTAAGGTGCCACCCTAGGGGTTAGTGGTGCGAGGTGTTAAGTGCCCTAACGGATGTTGTGAACACCGATGGTGTTTTCACGAGCGCCGTTCCCTTGTACTATTGGTTAACCATGGTTATTTGTGTTGTAAGCATATTATATTATTCGAGTTATATTTATATGCGGATGTTATGCTAGCTTGGGGGTATTGGTGAATTATAACTTGTTATTGCGATGATAAGCTAATGTTGTTTGCTAGCATGTTTGCGGTTGTGTAAGTGTATGCAAATAGGTATAATTATATATGTATTCGTATAATTATTGCATTCACTAATCTTTGCTTACCCTCTCGTTGTTTACCTTTTTTTATAGGCTCGGGCGTTGACAAGGGTAAGAGCGTTCAATTGGATTAGTGATCTCCCGCTTGTTTTGTTAGGGGATGCTTTTGGGTGATAGCTTTTGGAGTTTGACCGAGATTGGGTAGTTTAACTCTAAACACCATGCTCTAGTGTCGTTTGGAACTTAAACTTATATTTGGTCGAAACTTTTATTTTTGAACGAAACTCGTAAAATGGGCGATGTGGGCCCGTTGATGTAAAACTTGATTTGATGATGAAAATCTCTTAGTTTCACTTATATTGACTTGTGGTAAAAAGGTTTTCGTTTAAAAGTGTCGGGAAGCGGGTTTTCCGCTCGTTTGAGTTGGACCCGTGATCAGTAGCTGGAAGACCATTGGGACGCCGTCCCAATTGCTTGGACGCCGTCCTAGTTGTTTTGAGCTGGACACCGTCCCAAACTTTGGACGCCGTCCCACCTTTCTGAGCTGGATGCCGTCCAGGATTTTGGACGCCGTCCAGATGCAATGACATAGAAATTTTTTTTTCGGTACGCGTCTAAGGGATTTAAGATGTCGGGTTGTTACAAGTGGTATCAGAACATGGTCTAAGGGATTTAGGTGATTTGAGATAGGCGCCTACACTTAGACTTTTGTGTGCGCGTTATGCGAGACTTGTAGGACTTTGGGTCAGATCGGGTTTTGGTTAGTGCATAGGTTTATGTGAACTAATCATGCGCTATTGTTTTGTATGGTATTTAAAATCGTCAAGCGAGATAGACATGGTACTAGTGAGTTAATGCGATGTGCTCGCGTAACAATGATTAGCTATCATTGTTACGGGTTCAAATCGTGTCAAACAAGCGATGTACGACGATTGTTGAGCAAGACGGGGTAGTGTGGTGTCTATGTATATACATATGGGTTAAGTACTTTCGTTTTGTTGCTTAATTTACTTCGTTTTATAGAATGAAGATGATAAATGGACACGACACCAATGACGGAGGTACGAGTGAGGACGTTGAACTCACGGTCAAGGTTGAGGCCATCTTTAAAAGGCTAAAGAGGGATTTTCTTGACGACGTTCGAAAGGTCTTCTAAGAGTCAGTCGATGGACAAGTGACCGAAATGATCAATGATCGAATGAAAGCCGCAATAGAGGAGGCTTTAGAGGCTAGAAACATTTATCCTCGAGGCGAAGGGGGTGAAGGTAATGGTAGGGGTGGAAGGCGGGACTTCCACTATAAAAATTTCAAGGATACTCAATCTCCGATGTTTAATGGGGTGCGAGATCCGTTGAAAAGCACGTGTTGGATTTCCGATATCGAGGGGGCTTTCCGTACCGCGGAGTGTCCTCCCGAAAGGAAGGCAAGGTATGGTTCTAGTATGTTGAGGGAAGAAGCCAAGTTGTGGTGGGATGACAAAATCAACGTATATGGTGAAGAGCAATGCATGAACTTGACATGGGAGGAGTTTAAGAAGGAATTCTTCAAAGAATACCGAACTTCTTCCGATCTTGATAGAATCCGGGACGAGTTGCACCATTTGCAACAAGGTTCAATGGACTTGGTCACACTCAAGTCTACCTTTTTGGCAAAAACTCATTTTTGTCCGGAATATGTGGGTGACGATCACAAGCTAATGAAAGATTTCTACCGTACTTTGAATGATGAGTTCAAGGGCAAGATTAGTCGGGGTATGGCTAAGTCTTTTGATGAGTTATTTGAATTGGCCCGGGGTTTTGAGCCGGATGTTCCAAGAAAAAGCGATTTCACGTTTTTCAAAAGAAAGTTTAAAGGTTCTAGTCATTCTAACTTTTCAAACAAGAAGAACAAGAATAAGAAGGGTTTCGAGAGTGTTAATAGCATGAAGAAGGGCGCTTCTGGGGGTTTTTCTTATGCGTGCTACAATTGTGGGCAACTGGGTCATATGGCTCGTGAATGTCCTAAACCATCTTTCGGAAACAAGGTCACTTGTTTTAATTCCGGAAAAGAAGGGCATAAGAAGCCGGAGTGTCCCAATTTGCGAAACGATAATGTGAAGCGATTAGAGAAGGCGGTGGGTATAGCTAGGGGTTGAAATTATTTGATGACCAATGATGAAGCCAAGCAATCAAACGAAGTTGTCTCAGGTACTTTCGTGGTTAATTCTAATCCGGCAAGAATTCTATTTGATAGCGGTGCAAATTTGTCGTTTGTGTCACGTAAATTTGTGCCTAAACTTGATAGACCATTAGCTAAGTTAAGTCGTCCAGTAGAAGTCGAAATAGCGGACGGTAAGACGGTGCTAGTGGTTGATGTGTGTGAAAATTGTGATGTTGTTTTCGGTGCCGAAACCTTTAAAATTGATCTCATTCCAAAGACCTTGGGCGATTTTGATATTGTCGTTGGTATGGATTGGCTCGATCGTTATAGAGCCGATATTGCATGCCATGATAAGTTTATTCGTGTGAAGACCCCAAGTGGGGGAGAGTTGATTATTCATGGTGATAAGCGAAGGAGACCGGTGCCGATATGCACTTTTGCACGGGCACGCCGTTTTGTTGTTAGTGGTGGCATCGCTTTCCTTGCTCATGTTGTTGATACTCATGATGAGCCACCACCCATTCGTGAAATTCTGGTTGTTAGTGAATTCGAAGACGTTTTTCCGGACGAGTTACCGGGTGTTCCGGCGGAAAGACAAGTTGAATTTCGCATTGAGTTGGTTCCGGGAGCTATTCCCATTGCTAAAACTCCTTACCATTTAGCGCCGACGGAAATGCAAGAGTTGTTAAATCAAATCCAAGAGTTGCTTGAGAAGGGTTTTATCCGACCGAGTGCTTCGCCATGGGGTGCTCCGGTGTTATTTGTGAAGAAGAAAGATGGTAGTATGCGGATTTGCATCGATTACCGAGAGTTGAATAAAGTGACGATCAAGAATCGTTATCCGTTACCTAGGATTGACAATTTGTTTGATCAACTTCAAGGTGCAACGTATTTTTCTAAAATCGACCTACGGTCCGGCTATCACCAAATGCGGGTCCGTGAGGAAGACATTGAGAAAATGGCTTTTCCAACGCGTTATGGGCATTTTGAGTTCGTGGTTATGCCTTTTGGTCTTACGAATGCACCTGCGGCATTCATGGATCTTATGAACCGAGTGTGCCAACCTATGTTGGACAAGTCGATTATAGTGTTCATTGACGACATACTAGTCTATTCGAAAAGTATGAACGAACATGAACGTCATTTGCGTGAGGTATTGAAGACGTTACGAAAGGAGAAGTTGTACGTAAAGTTCTCCAAATGTGAATTTTGGCTAAGGGAAGTCCAATTCCTTGGTCATATTGTGAACAAAGACGGTATTCAAGTAGATCCGGGGAAGATCGAGACGGTGAAGAGTTGGGGACGACCGACTACGCCTACGGAAATCCCAAGTTTTCTCGGGTTGGCCGGTTATTATCGTCGGTTTATCCAAGACTTTTGTAAGATTGCTTCTCCATTGACGAAGTTGACGAGAAAGAATGCTAGGTTTAATTGGGAGAACGAGCAAGAGATTGCTTTTCAAATGTTAAAATAGAAGCTGTGTCAAGCTCCGGTGTTAGTGTTGCCAGAAGGGGTAGAAGATATGGTGGTTTATTGTGATGCTTCCTTAAATGGTCTCGGGTGTGTTCTAATGCAAAGAGGTAAAGTCATCGCTTATGCCTCTCGACAATTAAAGGAACATGAAACGAGATATCTGACTCATGATCTTGAGTTGGCGGCGGTTGTGCATGCGTTGAAAATTTGGCGCCATTACTTGTATGGTGTCAAGTGTACGATTTATTCGGATCATAAGAGTTTGAAACATCTCTTTAATCAACGGATTTGAATTATCGCCAACGTAGGTGGATGGATGTGGTGAAAGATTATGATTGTGAGATACTTTATCATCCGGGTAAGGCGAATGTTGTCGCGGATGCGTTGAGTCGAAAGAGTCAACATCCGGCGATAAAAGTAGGATCGTTACGTTTGATTATTTCCAACAATTTTCTTGAGAGGCTTGGCGAGATTCAAATAGAGGCTTACGTTCACAACAAGCATGCGGAACGAATCGTGGGCCAATCGGAGTTCATTACTATGGGCTCACGTGGTTTGTTGTCTTTTCAAGGAAGGGTGTGGGTGCCTAAGATGGGTGATTACCGGCAGGTGCTACTTGATGAAGCACATAAGTCCAAATATTCCATTCATCCGGGTGCGACGAAAATGTATCATGATTTGAAGAAAGATTATTGGTGGCCGGGCATGAAACGGGATGTTGTGAAATATGTTGAGCAATGCGTCACGTGTTTGCAAGTAAAAGCCGAACACCAAAAGCCGTATGGTAAATTGCAACCGTTAGAAATTCCGAAATGGAAATGGGAGCACATTACCATGGATTTCATAACAAAGTTACCTAAGACGTCGAGAACCCAATTTGATACGATTTGGGTGATAGTTGACCGGTTAACGAAAAGTGCTTTGTTTCTTCCCATTAAAGAAGCAATATCGTCGGAGGCCTTGGCTAAGTTGTTTATCAAGGAAGTGGTCTCTCGACACGGGGTTCCTATATCTATTGTTTCGGATAGAGATACTCGTTTTACATCTCGGTTTTGGGAAAAGTTTCACGAAGATATGGGTACACAATTGAAATTGAGCACGACGTATCATCCTCAAACGGACGGTCAAACCGAACGTACGAATCAAACTTTGGAGGATATGTTACGGGCGTGTATTATTGATTTTGGTGGTAGTTGGGACGAGCACTTACCTTTGGTGGAATTCTCGTACAATAATAGTTATCATACTAGTATCGGGATGCCGCCATATGAGATGCTTTATGGGCGTAGGTGTCGAACCCAAATTTGTTGGGGTGAAGTGGGACAAAAGGAAATCGGGAGTACCGATTTGGTTTTGGAGATGAATAACAAGATTGATATTATTCGGGATCACTTGAAGAAGGCTCAAGATAGACAAAAGTCGTATGCCGATAAACTTAGATGAACGATTGAATTTCAAGAAGGTGACATGGTGATGCTTAAGGTTTCGCCATGGAAAGGTATTATTCGATTTCGAAAACGGGGAAAGTTAGCTCCTCGGTTTATTGGGCCATTCAAAGTTTTAGCTCGTGTTGGCGAAGTAGCTTATCGTTTGGAATTACCCGAAGAACTTGCGGGGATCCATAATACATTTCATGTTTCCCATCTCCGTAAGTGTCTTGCGGATGATTCTTCGTGGGTGTCGTTAGACGAGATTGAGCTAAATAATAAGTTAGAGTATGTTGAGGAGCCAGTTGCTATACTTGATGAAAAGGTTAAGAAATTGAGAAATAAGGAGGTGAGGACTTTTAAAGTCCAATGGCGTCGAAGTATAGGCTCCGAGTTTACTTGGGAGCCCGAAGAGTTTGTTTTGGTTTATCTTCCTGCTTGTCATGCAGCGTGGATTGCGAGGTCGCAATCCGGTTCAAGTGGGGGAGAGTTGTAAGATCCTGTTTTCTTTTTGGTTTGGACGCCATCCAAACATCTGGGACGCCGTCCCATTATGAAGGCCTGGACGCCGTCCAGAAATCTGGACGCCGTCCAGATGATCAGTTGAGCCAGAATTGGGTTTTTAAATATTTTAGATGGGTAAATTGGTAATTTCACTTGGTGGACGAATTAAAGGCCCTAGATCAGTTTGGTTGAGCCTCATTACTCCATTTCTAGTAACCAAACTTCATCCACTTAAATCCTAGGGAGAGAGTGTGATTCAAGTGTGAGAAAGCTCAAATCGGAGAAGAAGAAGCGTGTTTCGGGTTTTAGCTCGAGCATTAAAGTTGTTCATCTCCTCGTTAGCTTCGTTTTGATTGTGGTGTTAAGCCCTAAACTTGATTACCTTAGTTTAATGTGTTTAAGGGTTAGGGTCTGGGTTAGTGTTGCACATAAAACCCATTTGTGAGTAATTTGGGGGTTTTGGGTAAGTTTGGGTCATGAAGACCCAAATGGTGACTAACCTAGGGTTTTGAAAGGGTAAATGGGTCTTAAAGGCCTAGCAAATCACTAGTACACTTATAGTTAATGTTAGTGGGTGTCATTTGGGTTGTGAATGACCCAAATGGGTGTGTTGACCTTGAAATGGGTTAAATGGGTCTTTAATGACCTAAGTGGTCTTGCATGTGTGAAAATGAGTTAAATTGGTGATTTAAAAATGTAATAAGACCATATTTGACTAGAGTTAGGGTGTTTGGTGAAGTTGACCCATTATTAGGGTTAATGGTGCAAAATGGGTCGGGATTGCACTTTGGGTCAAAATGACTTAGGAATGGTGAAAGAACTGGTTGACCGACATGAGTTTGCGTTTGATAATATGTATAACGTGATAGGTACGTTACTTTGAGGTTTCGCAAGCTTGGGTATCTTTTCACAAGACTTTGAGGTGAGTGGAATAATTATATGCGTAGGTATATAATGTATCTATTTGTTGTAGCGTGAAATGTGTAGTGTCGAGGTGTTAAGACACCACGTTTCATGTGAAGAGTGTAGCATCGAGGTGTTAAGATGCCACTCGGGTGTAGCATCGAGGTGTTAAGATGCCACCTAGGAGTGTAGTATCGGGGTGTTAAGACACCACTCCGTAAAATAATGAGTGAAGCATCGAGGTGTTAAGATGCCACTCGGGGTGAATTGCCGAGGTGTTAAGGTGCCACCCTAGGGGTTAGTGGTGCGAGGTGTTAAGTGCCCTAACGGATGTTGTGAACACCGATGGCGTTTTCGCGAGCGCCGTTCCCTTGTACTATTGGTTAACCATGGTTATTTGTGTTGTAATCATATTATATTATTCGAGTTATATTTATATGCGGATGTTATGCTAGCTTGGGGGTATTGGTGAATTATAGCTTGTTATTGCGACGATAAGCTAATGTTGTTTGCTAGCATGTTTGCGGTTGTGTAAGTGTATGCAAATAGGTATAATTTCATATGTATTCGTATAATTATTGCATTCACTAAGCTTTGCTTACCCTCTCGTTGTTTACCTTTTTTTTATAGGCTCGGGCATTGACAAGGGTTAGAGCGTTCAATTGGATTAGTGATCTCCCGCTTGTTTTGTTAGGGGATGCTTTTGGGAGTTAGCTTTTGGAGTTCGACCGAGATTGGGTAGTTTAACCCCAAACACCATGCTCTAGTGTCGTTTGGAACTTAAACTTATATTTGGTCGAAACTTTTATTTTTGAACGAAACTCGTAAAATGGGTGATGTGGGCCCGTTGATGTAAAACTTGATTTGATGATGAAAATCTCTTAGTTTCACTTATATTGACTTGTGGTAAAAAGGTTTTCGTTTGAAAGTGTCGGGAAGCGGGTTTTCCGCTCGTGTGAGTTGGACCCATGATCAGTAGCTGGAAGACCATTGGGACGCCGTCCCAATTGCTTGGACGTCGTCCCAGTTGTTTTGAGCTGGACGCCGTCCCAAACTTTGGACGCCGTCCCACCTTTCTGAGCTGGACGCCGTCCAGGATTCTGGACGCCGTCCAGATGCACTGACATAGAAATTTTTTTTTTTTGGTACGCGTCTAAGGGATTTAAGATGTCGGGTTGTTACACTATCTTGCTCGATGAAATTCGCAGACGCAAACATAAACACAAACACAATGTAATAATATATTATTAATATCCGCATATTAATATAAAGGTTAGTCCACCTACAAACTAATGCACTAACTACAACCCGTTCCGACCCGTACTCCTACAAGTCCCGCAACAAACAAGCACACACAAAAGTCTAAGTCTAGGCACCTATCTCAAGTCACCTAAATCCCTTAGACCATACTCTGATACCACTTGAAATGACCCAACCTGCCGTTAAACCGTCCCATAAATTTTTCTTCTTTTATAATAATTAATACTATTAAAACGATGCCATGATTATGTTTTCCAATTATCTTTAAAACATCTACTAGTACAAATGACTCTAATAACATGTGCTACATAATTTAAAATCATATTTATCAAATCCGATTACGTAGCCAAAAGACACTAAATAGTTTTCCGACAAAAGATCGAGCATGGTGATCGGGAACGTCTACCCAATCCTATGTAATCCAAAAAGCCGAGTCTTCTAAACATCACAAGCTAGTTCAATAGTTCCCCGTACTTACCCTTGCCGCCATCATACGAACCTATAAAAATAAAGTCAACGAGAGGGTAAGCTAATGCTTAGTGAGTGAGAATATACTACGTACATATATATGCATAAAATGGACACGCCACACAGTAATAATCAAATAGCACATACCGGAGTCAAAGCATAAGGGCAAGCTAATCTAAGCATACCGTACAATCGCTATACAACAAACTAATATATCAACAATGTAAGTACACCAACGACGATATGAACAACGCCATCAAGCTATGCCCGGAGTGAGACGACCCGTCCTAATCTATAAGGATGAATACAATAACATATGATTACATCGCGAGGTATTTGACCTCTATATGATACATTTTACAAACATTGCATTCATTTTTAAAAGACAACCTTTCATTACATCAAAAGTTGACATGCATGTATACCATTTCATAATATCCAACTTATAAATGACCTAATCTGTCATTTACTTAATAATAATCTCTATTGAACTCAATGAATTGAATGCAACATCTTTTGAAATATGCCATGAATGATTCCAAATAATATCTTTAAAATGAGCAAATGCACAGCGGAAGATTTCCTTAATACCTGAGAATAAACATGTTTTAAAGTGTCAACCAAAAGGTTGGTGAGTTCATTAGTTTATCGTAATCAATCATTTCCATAATTTTAATAGCCCACAAGATTTTCATTTTATAAATATAATTTCCATAGCGGAATCCTCTCGTCTGCATAAAGGTAAAATCATTCATATGGTGAACACCTGGTAACCGACATTAACAAGATGCATATAGAATATCCCTAAAACAGAATCCTCTCGTCTGTATAAAAATCGAAGTACTAAAGCATCCATACCCTGGATGGGGTTTGTTAGGTCCATAGATCTATCTTTAGGATTCGCGTCAATTAGGGGTATTGTTCCCTAATTCTTAGGTTACCAAGCTAAATGGGTGATATTCGATTTCGATAATCCAACCATAGAATGTAGTTTCAAGTACTTATGTCTATTTCGTCAAACATTTATAAAAACAGCGCATGTATTCTCAGTCCCAAAAATATATATTGCAAAAGCATTTAAAAAGGGAGCAAATGAAACTCACGATACGATATTTTATAGTAAAAATATGCATACGACGGAACTGAACAATGCAGGGTTGGCCTCGGATTCACGAACCTATATCATTTATATATACATTAACACATATACTCGTAATCGAATGAATTTATATATTATTAGTGATATACTTGTTTTTTTAAATGATTTATGCATTCCATTAATAACTTACATATATTTATTTTATATATCTTACTTATTATAAAAATAATAATAGAGTTAGGTTATATGTATTAAATATATTTTTATGTAACTAATATTTATTTATTTATAATAATACTAATAAATAAAAAGTCACAAATATTTATAATATTAATATCAGTAGTTATAATAATAATAGTTATAATGCTAAAAACGAACATATATTTCATAGCATTATTCCTCAAGAAAGACAAGCTTTTAGTTGCAATTGTTCTATTTACAAGTGATATTCGTTTAAATAATAAAAGGTGAAGACAAAAGACAGATTCGACGAATTGAAGACGCAAACGACCAAAAAGCTCAAAAGTACAAAATACAATCAAAGAGGTTCCAATTATTGATAAGAAACGTCTCGAAATTACAAGAGTACAAGATTCAAAACGCAAAGTACAAAATATAAAATTGTACGCAAGGACGTTCGAAAATCCGGAACCGGGACCAGAGTCAACTCTCAACGCTCGACGCAACGGACTAAAAATTACAAGTCAACTATGCACATAAATATAATATAATATATAAATAATTCTTAAAAATTATATATATATTATATTAATATTTAAAACCGTCGGCAAGAAAGACTCCAAAAGGGACTGAGCTGTATTTACAAACTCCGCGACTCGCGGAGTTTGAAGGCAAAATTGGCCGCGAGTCGCGGAGCCCCAAGTTTTGAAAGTCCCTATAAAAGCAACCGAATTCTGAGCATTTTTCATCCATCAAATATCCATCTCTCTATCTATATCGTATATATTTATATTTATATTATAATTTTAATTTTAATTTTATTTTTAATTCTAATAATAAGGGTATGTTAGCAAATGTTGTAAGAGTGTAAGTCGAAATTCTGTCCGTGTAACGCTACGCTATTTTTAATCATTGTAAGTTATGTTCAACCTTTTTAATTTAATGTCTCGTAGCTAAGTTATTATTATGCTTATTTAATCCGAAGTAATCATGATGTTGGGCTAATTACTAAAATTGGGTAATTGGGCTTTGTACCATAATTGGGGTTTGGACAAAAGAACGACACTTGTGGAAATTTGACTATGGGCTATTAATGGGCTTTATATTTGTTTAACTAAATGATAGTTTGTTAATGTTAATATAAAGATTTACAATTGGGCGTCCCTATAAATTACCATATACACTCGATCGGACACGATGGGCGGGGTATTTATATGTACGAATAATCGTTCATTTAACCGGACACGGGAATGGATTAATAGCCACTAGAATAATTAAAACAGGGGTGAAATTATGTACAAGGACACTTGGTATAATTGATAACAAAGTATTAAAACCTTGGGTTACACTCAGTTGACATCCTGGTGTAATTATTAAACAAAGTATTAAAATCTTGTTACAGTTTAAATCCCCAATTAGTTGGAATATTTAACTTCGGGTATAAGGATAATTTGACGAGGATACTCGCACTTTATATTTATGACTGATGGACTGTTATGGACAAAAACCAGACGGACATATTAAATAATCCAGGACAAAGGACAATTAACCCATGGGCATAAAACTATAATCAACACGTCAACCATCATGATTACGGAAGTTTAAATAAGCATAATTCTTTTATTTCATATTTAATTTCCTTTATTTTATATTTAATTGCACTTCTAATTATCGCATTTTTATTGTTATTGTATTTAATTGCACTTTTAATTATCGTACTTTTTAATTATCGCAAGTTTATTTTATCGCACTTTTATTATTCGCAATTTCATTATCGTTATTTACTTTACGCTTTAATTTAAGTCTTGTATTTATTTTTAATATTTTACATTTGGTTTTAACTGCGACTAAAGTTTTAAAATCGACAAGCCGGTCATTAAACGGTAAAAACCCCCTTTTTATAATAATAATATTACTTATATATATATTTGTATTTTTATAAAAGTAAACTAATATAGCGTTAAGCTTTGTTTAAAGATTTCCCTGTGGAACGAACCGGACTTACTAAAAACTACACTACTGTACGATTAGGTACACTGCCTATAAGTGTTGTAGTAAGGTTTAAGTATATCAATTCTCTAAATAAATAAATATCTTGTGTAAAATTGTATCGTAATTAATAGTATTTCCTGTAAAAATAATAGCTATTTCGTATACCCCGCTGCACACATCAAGTATTTTTTTGGCGCCGCTGCCGGGGACACTCTTAAAAGCCGGAAGCGCAACGCTACATAAAAAAAACATTTTTATTTTACTTTTATTAAAATTCCTTTTTATAAAAGTACGTTTTAAATATTCGAAAATATAAAAAGAAAAACAAAAATTTATATATTTTTAAGATTTTGTTAAATATTTAAGTTTTATAAAGTTTCTTTATTTTTATATATAAGTTTTATTTAATTATTTTGTTTTTATTTAAAACATAAAAAAAAAACCGAAAAAATAAAAAAAAAATTTAATATATATAAATCTATTTTTAAGATATTTTTAAAAATTATAAAGTAATTTCTATTTTTATTTAAGTTTTTAATTATAAGTTTTTATTATACAATATAAACAGAAAATATAAAAACAGAAAAAAAAAATTAAAAAAAATATAAAAACGCGTCGATTTTTAAACAAGCTGTCAATTGAATTTCTGAACCCCGCGACTCGCGGGGTTTGCTTCGTGGAATACCGCGACTCACGGAGGTACTCTGACACGCGACAGAAGCCCTAATCAGGCATTAATTACGGTGTAATTATTATTATTATTATTATTATTTAATTAAAAACCCTAAATAGGTTTTATTTATTTATTAATTAGTTTAGTTACTTTTTATTTAATTTGTTTTATTTAGTTAAATTAGTTTAATTAAATTGTAAAATTAATAGTTTTAATAAATAAATAATATAAAAATAATATTTTTATAAAAATTGTAATTTTTACAACTTTTTGTATATTTTTATATTTTATCCCTTTTTAATCATTTTAGCGCAATATTTGTATTTTTAGCTCATATTTAGTTTTAAACTTAGTTTTTGCAATAGTTATTTTTACTTCTAGATTTTTAGACTTTGCCGTAGAATCCCTTAAGTGCTTTTTCTTTAAACTAAGATTTAGGTGCTTTAGAATTTTGCGACGCCTTTTTAAGTTTTAGTTTCTTTTTAAATTATTTCCATTTGGGATTTAGTTTTTCTTGTAAGCTTTAATATTTTTAGACGACTTTTACCTATGTATCAATTATCATTCCAATTAGTAATCTCAATTTGCGATTATAATTTTAAGTTAGTTGTAGTAATAAGGTTAGGTTAGTCAAGTGTTTTTAAGTTTTATAAGTTTCTTTTATTTTTCCGTCACCTTTTATTTTTCAACCATTTTTCTTTTTCGACCTTTTTCGACGAACTCTTTTTCTTTCTTATTTCTCGCTATTCTAGTTTTAGGACATAGATTTTTATTCTACTTCTTATCTAAATTTCTTAAAATTACGAAAATTTATTTTAAGTGGTTAAATTGATAGACATCAAAATTTTCTGGTTCGTAGTAATAGTTGGATTTGTACGTGGACCGGGTTATTGGAGCCAAACAGTCCTCAATTATATTGAGACCAAAAGAATCCTGCCCCTCTGCTGCATCTTTTGGCTATTCGAAACGTGGGCAAAATCAGAAAAGTCTATTGATTGGATAACTTATTATAATTTTTCTTTCCTTTTAAAAACTAATAGGATATTCAGTGAATGCACCGAGCAAGACGTTCACCACCTTTTGTACGTTCACCACCTGTAACTAGATCAAGACATTTAGCAAATATTACTGCCGTTGATTTTTCTTTAGAATCGTCATCCAGTCGACCAAGTACTTCAGTTCAAATTTCCGATAATCCATTTTTTGAACCCGACCTCACAATTGAGAATCCGGAGAATATTCAGGAACGATTCATAGATCCTGAACCACTAAACTTTCCTCCAGAACCACCAATCATTCAAACAGAGATTGTTGAGGAACGAACCATTAAATCAGAATCCTCTAGTGATTCCGATTCAACAAATTCAATTATGGAGAATCTGGAACCTTTAAGTATGGAAGACCGAATGAGAGCTAAACGCACTGGCCAAGGTCACGCAATTACTCATCCAGACATTAATGCGCCAGATTATGAAATCAAAGGACAAATTCTACACATGGTGACTAATCAATGCCAATTTAGTGGTGCGCCAAAGGAAGATCCAAATGAACATCTACGTACCTTTAATAGGATCTGCACACTATTTAAAATCCGAGAAATGGAGGATGAACAAATATATCTCATGTTATTTCACTGGACTTTAAAGGGAGAAGCCAAAGATTGGTTGGAATAGTTACCTGAAGGGGCGATTGATACATGGGACGTTTTAGTTGAAAAATTTCTTAAACAATTCTTTCCTGCATCTAAAGCCGTAAGACTTCAAGCAGAAATTGTTACGTTCACACAGAAACCAAATGAAACTCTATATGAGGCGTGGACAAGATATGGAAAGTTATTAAGAGGATGTCCGCAACATGGTTTAGACACCTGTCAAATAGTACAAATATTCTACCAAGGATGCGACATCACTACAAGGAAAGACATAGATATAGCAGCTGGTGGTTCTATTATGAAGAAAACCGAAACTGATGCTTACAAAATTATTGATAACACTGCTTCCCACTCACATGAGTGGCATCAAGAAAAAGATATCGTTAGATCATCTAAAGCAGCTAGAGCCGATTCTAGCCATGACTTAGATTCCATTTCCGCAAAGATAGATGCTGTGGAGAGACGAATGGAAAAGATGACTAAAGATATTCACTTAATACGAATTAGTTGTGAGCAGTGTGGAGGACCACATTTGACAAAAGATTGTCTCAGTATTGAATTAACAATGGAACAAAGAGAGAATATTTCATACATAAACCAAAGGCCTGGAAATAATTATCAGAATAATTATCAACCGCCAAGACCAATTTACAATCAAAACCAGAATTATAACCGAAATATTCCATACAACAACCAACAAGGTCCTAGCAATCAACAAGTATCCAATAATACTTATAATCAACAAAGACCTAATTTTCAAAACAAACCACCACAACAAACCGATGATAAAAAGCCGAATTTAGAAGATATGATGACGAAGCTAGTTGAAACTCAAACGCAGTTTTTCATATCTCAAAAACAAACCAATGAAAAAAAATGCTCAAGCATTTAGAAATCAACAAGCTTCTATTCAAAATTTGGAACAAGAAGTAAGTAGCCTAGCAAGGATAATAGGTGAAAGAAAATCGGGAAGTCTACCTAGTGATACAAATGCTAACCCCCGAAATGAAACAGCTAAAGCCATTACCACAAGAAGTGGTACAACACTTAAACCACCTGAAATACCTGTAACTTCTGATGAAGCTATTCCTACTCCACAAGAACCCCAACCTGATCAAGATAAGGAAAAAGAACCGGTAGTTGAAAAGGTTAATGAAGATAACACAGTTAAGGCTAAACCTTATGTTAAACCATACCAACCACCACTTCCTTACCCGAGTAAAATGAAGAAAGAGAAACTTGAAGCCGAGCAATCCAAATTCTTGGATATGTTTAAACAGATAAATGTAAATCTTCCTTTCATTGATGTGATTTTAGGAATACCTAGATATGCTAAATTCTTGAAAGATCTAATTTCAAATAGAAAGAAAATGGAAGAACTCTCGGCTGTTACTATGAATGCTAATTGTTCAGCAGTGCTGTTGAATAAGATACCAGAAAAATTATCTGATCCAAGAAGTTTCACAATTCCATGTTTTTTGGGTAGTCTTAGTTCAATAGAAGCATTAGCAGACTTAGGTGCTAGTATAAACCTAATGCCGTATTCACTATACGCTAAACTACACCTTGGAGAATTGAAACCAACCAGAATAAGCATACAACTAGCCGATAGATCAATAAAATATCCTAGAGGGATATTGGAGAACATGCTAGTTAAAGTTGGTACTTTAGTATTTCCAGTAGATTTTGTTGTTTTGGACATGGAAGAAGATTCTCAAGTTCCTCTCATATTAGGAAGACCATTCTTAAATACGGCTAAAGCAATGATAGACGTGTTCGGTAAGAAATTGACCCTAAGTATAGAGGATGAGAGTGTTACCTTTTCAGTTGATAGAGCAATGCAACAACCGCAATCTGCAGATGATACATGTTATTATATTCAAACTATAGATGCACATGCAGAATTGTTAGAAGAATTTCCAGAATTACAAGGAACAGGAGAATGTTCTTTAGGAGAAGGTAATGAACCAATTGATGAAGATGAAATGTTAGCTACACTTATAGCTAATGGATATGAACCAACAACAGAAGAAATTCAAATGCTAAAAGAAGAAGACAGATATCGATATAAATCATCGATAGAAGAACCTCCGAAATTAGAGTTAAAGCCACTTCCAAACCATTTGGAATACGCTTATTTACATGGTGAATCTGAATTACCTGTAATAATATCGTCTTCTCTTACTGAAAATGAGAAATCACAACTCATTTCTGTGTTGAAAGCTCATAAACCAGCCATTGCATGGAAGATTCATGATATTAAAGGAATAAGTCCTTCGTATTGCACACATAAAATCCTTATAGAAGAAGGTCATAAAACGTATGTGCAACGCCAACGAAGACTAAATCCTAATATGCAAGATGTAGTTAAGAAAGAAATTATTAAACTGCTAGATGCAGGTTTGATATATCCAATCTCTGATAGTCCATGGGTAAGCCTAGTTCAATGCGTGCCTAAGAAGGGTGGCATGACTGTCATTACAAATGAGAAAAATGAGCTTATTCCTACTAGGACTGTAACAGGATGGCTTGTGTGTATTGATTATAGAAAATTAAATGACGCCACCAGAAAAGATCACTTTCCCTTACCTTTCATTGATCAAATGTTGGAAAGATTAGCCGGAAATAGTTACTATTGTTTTCTAGATGGATTTTCCGGATATTTTCAAATTCCAATAGCACCCGAAGACCAAGAGAAAACCACATTCACGTGCCCTTATGGTACTTTTGCTTACAAACGCATGCCATTTGGACTATGCAACGCCCCTGCAACCTTTCAAAGGTGTATGATGGCGATTTTTCACGACATGATAGAAGAATGCATGGAAGTTTCCATGGATGACTTTTCAGTCTTCGGTGATACATTTGAATCATGTCTAGTTAATCTTGAACGAATGCTTATTAGATGCGAACAATCAAATCTAGTACTTAATTGGGAGAAATGCCATTTCATGGTTAAAGAAGGCATCGTTCTTGGTCATAAAATTTCAAAAGAAGGAATTGAAGTGGATAGAGCTAAAGTAGATGTAATTGCTAAACTTCCACATCCCACCAATGTTAGAGGAGTTAGGAGTTTTCTAGGGCATGCCGGTTTTTACCGACGTTTCATAAAAGATTTTTCTAAAATTGCCACTCCTATGAATAAACTCCTAGAAAAAGATGCTCCATTCATCTTTTCCGATGAGTGTATCAAATCTTTTAATATTCTTAAAGAGAAACTCACTAATGCGCCGATCATGATAACACCAAATTGAAATCTACCATTTAAACTAATGTGCGATGCAAGTGATTTTGCAATGGGAGCCGTTTTAGGACAAAGGATTGAAAAACGATTTCAACCTATATATTATGCTAGTAAGACATTACAAGGAGCACAAACGAACTATACAACTACTGAAAAATAACTCCTTGCTATTGTCTTTGCTTTTGACAAATTTCGATCATATCTCGTTCTAGCAAAAACGGTTGTCTATACCGACCATTCTGCTCTTTGATACCTATTTTCAAAACAAGATGCTAAACCAAGATTAATCCGTTGGATCTTACTCTTACAAGAGTTTGATATTGAAATCCGAGATAAAAGAGGAGCAGAAAATCTCGCCGCTGATCATCTTTCTCGTCTTGAAAATCCCGAATTAGAAGTTCTAAATGAATCGGCCATACAAGACAACTTTCCTGATGAATATCTATTGAAGATAGATTATAAAGAAATACCATGGTTTGCAGACTATGCAAACTATTTAGTATGTGGATTCCTTGAAAAAGGATTATCGTACCAAAAACGAAAGAAATTCTTCAGTGATATAAAACACTATTTTTGGGAAGATCCACATCTGTTTAAAAGTTGTCCCGATGGAATAATATGCCGATGTGTATTTGGAGATGAAGCTAGTAAAATATTAAACCATTGTCACACAGGACCAACAGGAGGGCATTATGGGCCTCAACTAACAGCAAGAAAAGTTTATGATGCTGGATTCTATTGGCCTACAATTTACAAAGACGCACACCTTCTTTGCAAATCCTGTGATGCTTGTCAAAGGGCCGGAAAAATAAGTCAACGTGATGAAATGCCACAAAATGTCATCCAAGTATGTGAAGTATTTGACATTTGGGGTATTGACTTTATGGGTCCATTTCCAAAATCTCATAATAATCTATATATACTCGTAGCCATTGATTATGTATCTAAATGGGCGGAAGCACAAGCTCTCCCAACTAACGATGCACGAGTTGTAGTCAACTTTTTAAAACGTCTTTTTGCAAGGTTTGGAACACCGAAAGCTTTAATAAGTGATCGGGGTACTCATTTCTGTAATAATCAACTTGAGAAAGTTCTTAAAAGATATGGAGTAACTCATAAAATCTCCACCGCATATCATCCACAAACAAGTGGACAAGTTGAAAATACAAACCGAGCTTTAAAACGTATTCTAGAGAAAACCGTAGGATCAAATCCGAAGGAATGGTCCATTAAATTGGAGGATGCACTCTGGGCTTTTAGAACAGCCTACAAAACTCCAATTGGAACCACACCTTTTAGACTTGTTTATGGAAAAGCATGTCATCTTCCAGTAGAAATTGAACACAAAGCATTTTGGGCTTTGAAGACATGTAATCTTGATTTACATGAAGCTGGACGTCTACGGTTAAGTCAACTAAACGAATTAGAAGAATTAAGACATGAAGCATACGAAAATTCGTTAATCTATAAAGAGAGAACGAAGAAATGGCATGATAAAAGAATCAGAAGTTTAAAAGAATTTAAAGAAGGAGACAGAGTTCTTCTTTTCAATTCACGATTCAAGCTATTTCCTGGAAAATTGAAATCAAGATGGTCTGGACCATTCATAGTCAAAAGAGTTTTCCCATACGGAACGATAGAATTGATAAATTCAAATGGGATTGAATTTAAAGTTAACGGTCACAGAGTTAAACACTACATAGATAGTCCGATGGAAGTCGACAACGAAGTTAATCACAATTTCGACACCACAGCTAACTAAGTGTGGGGAGAATCAAGTCTTTAAAGGATAATATGTATTTCTGTTAGAGTTAGATTGTCTGTTTTCGTGTAGTTCTCGAAAATGGAACCCGAATGGTCTTTCCCTAGCAGACCCTAAAGAACTAGTCTTCTTCCCCCATTCTGAATTTTTATTTTTTTTAAGTTTTTACAAAATGAAGACTGCCTGTGAACTAAACCATGGTCTAATGCTACACGCTTTGATCACTAAACGTAATAATGACATACTACCAAGTGAAATAGTATCAGTAATCAGAGAAAGAATGGACGGAGTTAGAAAAGAATCCAGATGCGAAGATAATAAGTTACAATTTGGTAAAGGAAAATCAAAATCCGCAGCGAAAAGAAGAGCACGACACCTAGAAAGATGTCACAAATGCGGAAAATGGTCACATGGAGGTAAATGTTCAAATAATCAAACCTATTCAAATACCGAATTTGTTACTTTATGCAGAGACGGACCGTTCATATGTTTAGAAGAAAAGACACTCAATGCGCGAGGTTACGCCTATGTAGCTATGGAAAACCAATTAAACCGACTATCTTATGAATGGGACCGATCATATAACTAAGAAATCTATTTCACAGGTAAGTCTGTACAGTCTTTAATTTTTTTTTTTTTTAACCTTTTGATAATAAACGCTAATTTGTTCGCTATAAAGTATTAAATTGGTATTGAATAAAATTAGGTTTGGCGACCGAAATTATTGATATCATTCAAAAATTTATTACATCACTGCGAAATTTAACGTTTATTCTTAAGGTATAAATATCTTTAATCAATCAACCCAAAAGTATTTCAAAAATTCGTCATGAGTTAAATTAGGTCTTGGAACCGAAATTACTTTACCGAAAAGAGGGGCGCATATTTTTGATAATATTTGATTGATTAAAGTGGGATAAAAAGCCAAAAAGATTTTTAATTTTATTTTTACCATGTTTTTAAAATAAATATATAAATCTTAAATTAATATTATAAACTTTTTAAAAACAATATATTTAAAATTGTAAATATTTGAAAAATTAATATAAGTTTGGTGTGAATTTATAATATGAATTTTTAAATTAAGTTTGGTGTGAATTTTTAATTTTTAAAATATGAATTTTATTTTTATGCATTTTAAATTTTAAGTTTGGTTTGAATTTTTAATTTAATTTTGAATTTTATATTTAAGTTGTGTGAATTTAAAAACAAAAATTTACTTTATCTCATTAAGTTAAAAATATGATTTTTAAAATTCTTCATAAGTTGAAGACTAGGTCTTTGAACCGAAATTGCTTTACCCAAGGGAGGGACGAGAACTTTTATTATCATTATTTTTAATCTTATTGAATTAAAGTATGCCAAAAACATTAAAAACCCCAAAAATCTTAGCTTTTAAAAACAATCGCTACAAAAAGACAAATTTTAAAATTTTGTCGAAGGACGGACTAGGACATCGATCCGAAACGACCTCGTCCTAAATAACAAGGGAAACAAAATTTTAAATTAATTAATTAATTGTTTTAATTAGTATAAGATGTTAAAAAAAAAAAAAATAGCAACCTCGACTCGCGGAGTTTGAAGGCCCAAACACCGCGAGTCGCGGGAGGACCGAAATAGAGAAAAAAAATATAACGCAAAAACTGATCAGTCCACACACCACAAAACACATACTGCGAAGAACACAGCGAAAAACCCTCGAAAAAACACGCAAAAACACCCCCAAAATCACAATTTTTAACCGTTAATCACCAAATCTTTTACTAAAATCATGTTGAGAAGGATGCTATCAAGGAATTACTCAAGAAAAACGGTAAATTTCTACACCTAAACACCATTTAATTCGAAAATTAGTGTTCTTGAGCAATTTTTTCTCCAATTTGATTTTGATGCTTTTTAGTGTAATTATGCTTAAATTGTTTATGTATTATGCTTGTATAACCTAGATTGATGCTATTTAACATGATTAGAAGCCTTAAACTTCAAATTTTGAGTAATATAGGGTTTGTGTTCTTGAGAAAATTTGGGGCTTTTTGATATAAACAGGTTATGGCCGATTTTTGTCATGAATTGTTGCTAAATTAAGTAGTGTAACATGTCTAGGTAGTTAAATGATCCAAACTTTGAGCCTAAACATGATTTTGAGAATTAAAGTGGACTTTTTCAAGTCTAAAATTCATGAACTTGATTTTTGGGAGATAATGCCATTTGAAACTTGTTTAATTGCTAGTAATGATTATTTTGACATGTTATTTGAGTTGAATGCTTATGAACTTGGCGAACATTTTCGGATATGCTTATTTGAAAAAGTGTAGATTTGATAAAAATGTGAAAATGAGCTTAAGTTTGATATAAATTGATCATGTCATTGTAATTATTTTGATTGATGATTTTGCTGACACTAATGCATATTTGGATGCACAAAATGTGTTTGATGTGTTTTGCAGACTGAAAGGGGTGAATCTTCATCCCAAGCTCGCAATGCTCCTGCTGAGAATGCGGAACAACAGGAGGTGGATAACTACTACAAGCAGGATATACCTCATCCAGTCATGACATTTTCTGATATGCACTTGGAAGAGTTGCACCCGAACCTGAGATTTGACAGACTTTGGATAGATTATCCAAAATACCAAAGGGGTTTGCATACTCTTCATTCTAAAGTTGTTGAGGTACCTAGGGTCATAGAATGGGGACCCTTAGAAGCTGTAGAATTGGCCGGGCCAATTAGGGAATTACTTGCACAGAGGTATGGTAATTCTACTTTTGACGACTGGGTACGTTTATTCACCATGCGTAGACCTGTATATAAAGTATGGTGTGAAGAATTGTTGTGTAGTATAGAGTTGAATGATCGGGTAGCTAGTTTAACCGATCGATTTTTTATTAGATTTTTGTTAGGCGGTTCGATGTGCCACATGTCTTTACTAGACATGGCTCAGGCTTTACGTATATATACGCCTGAGGAGTTAGCATCTGCCGATTGTAGAGGGTTGATACTAAATGGTAGAAAGATAGATGAAAATTTTGATACACACGGTGTATGGAGTCAAATGACAAGCCATCACCGATTCAAAGGGGGAAATTACTCTTATTTGGATATAGATAGAGCTGAATTAAGAGTGATTCATAGGTTTTTAGCTAATTCGATTACACAAAGAGGTAAGAACAAGGAAAAGGTAAATGAACAGGATTTGTTTTACCATATGTGTATTCGAGACCCACAAAGCGCTGTAAGTATACCTTATTGTGTGGGTTATTATTTATCAGCTATGGTTAGGGGGATGAGACCGCATAGCATAATAGGAGGTGGTATTTTTATTACTTTGATTGCTGAATATCTCGGTGTGGATATAAGTCGGGGGGGATTATTAGTCGAAGAACCAGAACCCCGCGATACTATAAGTTTAAATGTATACCATGGTGCGAAAGTTTTGAAGAGGCGAAATAACGCCGCAGTACAATACCATGGTAGACATCCACAGGTTGAGAGAAACCAACAGCAAGGTAATGTGGGAGGGGGAAATGAGATGCAAGAAATGCAAAGGTTTATAGCTTCACAGGAGTACGAAAATGCTAGACAAAGAGCATTTGAAGATTGGCAAGTTCATCAGAACCAAATCATAGCTCATTGCCAACATATAGGTAGAAACTATATTCCTACACCGAAACCCATATTCCCTCCCTAGTCTATAGAGATGCAACCACCGTATCCTACGTATAACCCTGCCGAAGCATTTTATAGCACCTATGGTTATGCCTGGAACCCCTATTGGTATCAATATCATCCCTAGTCTACTTAGTTTTATTTATTTTGTAATTTGTAATATTGATACGTTTAATACTTATGTTAATATTGTAATATTTTTTATAATTATCTAACTTTTTAGATTTTAATAATTTTTGAATGTGGGGTAATATACTAAACTTCAAAAATATGTATATATGTTTGCAGTTTATCTTATGTACACAACAGGGTAAAACAACGGATTTTCAAAGACTGGCATTAAGTTCAGCAAAAGCAACTAATTTTGACGACAAGATGCAAAATATATGTGAAATAACAACAAGACGGAATGAACAAATGATGTGCACCATTTATCATTCAGCAAATAAACGCCAATATATTTGGAAACTTTGGTAAAATTTATTCATTTTCACACAAATCACCCTCAATAATTTAAATTGTTACTGATTTCTTGCAAATGAGGGCATTGCAAGATCTTAAGTGTGGGAATGGGTTAAATTCTTTCGGATTTTAAAATTTTTACTTTATACACTTGGTTACCATTAAAAATACTAGTAAAGCAGTAGTTGTATTAGAATCTAGTGCTCTCTGATAATAAAGAACAGCCCTAGTCTTATATACTGACTACCCAATTCTAGTAAAATTTTTCAAAATTTTCAATTAAATGAACTCAAAATCATGTTTATACATATTTATGAACGATAAAACTAGGTTTTAACACCGAAATTATTGATACCTCATAAAGGACATAAATTGAGAAACAAACCAAAATGTTAAAATTCATTTAAAATGGAATAAAGGACGATAAAAAGGAAAATAAAAGCCAAGTGTGGGAAAATTTACCAAGTTATTCAAAACATATATCACATATTTTTGTACAAATAACTGAAAATACTTTTGCTTTGGACTAAACTAAAAAGTTTTACCTGATTTACTGTAAGAAAGATGGATCTACACGATGAATCAATTCCATCATTAAAAGGAAGTAAAGTCTTCCGAAAAAGAAACGCGCTTCTTGATTTAGGTCATGAAGTTGTCGTCCAGACCAGCTGTAGGTTGACGAAAAATCTAGAAAAGTCATCACTAAAATCAGCAGGAAATCCACGGACCTCAGCATCAAACAGGGTCGCCAAGTGGTCAGATTTATCCTAACCATGAGAAGGATTTATCTCATACAATGAGGGGGCACCATGCAAATTAGCTGGATAAGACTAATGAATCAGATCCCCAAAAAGGATAATCTCCTTAAAAGATCAAAAATCAGCTTTTAAGCCTGATATTACTCAATCCTTGAGATTGACCTTAAAGATTGAGAATTACAAACTCATGGAATTCAATGATATCTAAACTCGAGCTTGAACGAGAAAATATTTTGATAAAATTATAAACCGATTTGTTTTCTGAAAACCCATTTTCAATGCGTTCATTACCATTGAACGTAAAATCCTAGGAATTCACCTGGAATTCATTAGGTCACCTGAACTAAATCGGGTGTCAACCGTAAGAACGGTGGTTGCATAGCATGGTCAAAGACAGGACCTTGTGCCAGACCGAAAAATCATAAGGGTGAGCTTTACTATTGCTCCTACCAAGGATAGTAATTGCGTCTGACACGTTATAGACCATAATCAAAAGCATGTCAGGGGACATTGCCTTAACAGTTGCTTGTTCAACGCTTTCCTTTACAACCGGACGGTAGTTTACCGAAAGGTAATATACGGGACAAATAAACTGGACGTGTTGCTTTCCAAATACAAGGTTAGCAAGTGGGTGACACAAAACCGCAAGTTTTGAGCTAAAATTTTCAAATCTGAAACCCACCAAACCCACAAAAATATTTTGCAAACACCGGTAAAGGGTTATTCCGGAAAACTTATCTAGGGTAAAAACTAGATTTAATTTTCAAAAGATCAAATGTTTTCATAAAGATCCAATTTCCTTAATGGATCTAAATTTTTATAGTCATGTGGGACTGTAAACCATATCGTTACTACCATTGTTTATACCGCCGTATAGAAATCACTGATGTACAAAGTGTGAAGAATAAAGAAGTGATTCTAGTATTTCAAGATGATATTGCTTGAGGACAAGCAACGCTTAAGTGTGGGAATATTTGATAATGCTAAAAACGAACATATATTTCATAGCATTATTCCTCAAGAAAGACAAGCTTTTAGTTGAAATTGTTCTATTTACAAGTGATATTCGTTTAAATAATAAAAGGTGAAGACAAAAGACAGATTCGACGAATTGAAGACGCAAACGACCAAAAAGCTCAAAAGTACAAAATACAATCAAAGAGGTTCCAATTATTGATAAGAAACGTCTCGAAATTACAAGAGTACAAGATTCAAAACGCAAAGTACAAAATATAAAATTGTACGCAAGGACGTTCGAAAATCCGGAACCGGGACCAGAGTCAACTCTCAACGCTCGACGCAACGGACTAAAAATTACAAGTCAACTATACACATAAATATAATATAATATATAAATAATTCTTAAAAATTATATATATATTATATTAATATTTAAAACCGTCGGCATGAAAGACTCCAAAAGGGACTGAGCTGTATTTACAAACTCCGCGACTCGCGGAGTTTGAAGGCAAAATTGGCCGCGAGTCGCGGAGCCCCAAGTTTTGAAAGTCCCTATAAAAGCAACCGAATTCTGAGCATTTTTCATCCATTAAATATCCATCTCTCTATCTATATCGTATATATTTATATTTATATTATAATTTTAATTTTAATTTTAATTCTAATAATAAGGGTATGTTAGCAAATATTGTAAGAGTGTAAGTCGAAATTCTGTCCGTGTAACGCTACGCTATTTTTAATCATTGTAAGTTATGTTCAACCTTTTTAATTTAAAGTCTCGTAGCTAAGTTATTATTATGCTTATTTATTCTGAAGTAATCATGATGTTGGGCTAATTACTAAAATTAGGTAATTGGCCTTTGTACCATAATTGGGGTTTGGACAAAAGAACGACACTTGTGGAAATTAGACTATGGGCTATTAATGGGCTTTATATTTGTTTAACTAAATGATAGGTTGTTAATGTTAATATAAAGATTTACAATTGGGCGTCCCTATAAATTACCATATACACTCGATCGGACACGATGGGCGGGGTATTTATATGTACGAATAATCGTTCATTTAACCGGACACGGGAATGGATTAATAGCCACTAGAATAATTAAAACAGGGGTGAAATTATGTACAAGGACACTTGGTATAATTGATAACAAAGTATTAAAACCTTGGGTTACACTCAGTCGACATCCTGGTGTAATTATTAAACAAAGTATTAAAATCTTGTTACAGTTTAAGTCCCCAATTAGTTGGAATATTTAACTTCGGGTATAAGGATAATTTGTCGAGGACACTCGCACTTTATATTTATGACTGATGGACTGTTATGGACAAAAACCAGACGGACATATTAAATAATCCAGGACAAAGGACAATTAACCCATGGGCATAAAACTAAAATCAACACGTCAACCATCATGATTACGGAAGTTTAAATAAGCATAATTCTTTTATTTCATATTTAATTTCCTTTATTTTATATTTAATTGCACTTCTAATTATATCATTTTTATTGTTATTGTATTTAATTGCACTTTTAATTATCGTACTTTTTAATTATCGCAAGTTTATTTTATCGCACTTTTATTATTCGCAATTTCATTATCGTTATTTACTTTACGCTTTAATTTAAGTCTTGTATTTATTTTTAATATTTTATATTTGGTTTTAACTGCGACTAAAGTTTTAAAATCGACAAACCGGTCATTAAACGGTAAAAACCCTCTTTTTATAATAATAATATTACTTATATATATATTTGTATTTTTATAAAAGTAAACTAATATAGCGTTAAGCTTTGTTTAAAGATTTCCCTGTGGAACGAACCGGACTTACTAAAAACTACACTACTGTACGATTAGGTACACTGCCTATAAGTGTTGTAGCAAGGTTTAAGTATCTCCATTCTCTAAATAAATAAATATCTTGTGTAAAATTGTATCGTAATTAATAGTATTTCCTGTAAAAATAATAGCTATTTCGTATACCCCGCTGCACACATCAAGTATTTTTTGTAGTATAGTGGTAAGTATTCTCGCCTATCACGCGGGTGACCCGGGTTCGATCCCCGGCAGCGGCGCAAAAAAATACTTGATGTGTGCAGCAGGGTATACGAAATAGCTATTATTTTTACAGGAAATACTATTAATTACGATACAATTTTACACAAGATATTTATTTATTTAGAGAATGGATATACTTAAACCTTGCTACAACACTTATAGGCAGTGTACCTAATCGTACAGTAGTGTAGTTTTTAGTAAGTCCGGTTCGTTCCACAGGGAAATCTTTAAACAAAGCTTAACGCTATATTAGTTTACTTTTATAAAAATACAAATATATATATATAAGTAATATTATTATTATAAAAAGGGGGTTTTTACCGTTTAATGACCGGTTTGTCGATTTTAAAACTTTAGTCGCAGTTAAAACCAAATGTAAAATATTAAAAATAAATACAAGACTTAAATTAAAGCGTAAAGTAGATAACGATAATGAAATTGCGAATAATAAAAGTGCGATAAAATAAACTTGCGATAATTAAAAAGTACGATAATTAAAAGTGCAATTAAATACAATAACAATAAAAATGCGATAATTAGAAATGCAATTAAATATAAAATAAAGGAAATTAAATATGAAATAAAAGAATTATGCTTATTTAAACTTCCGTAATCATGATGGTTGACGTGTTGATTTTAGTTTTATGCCCATGGGTTAATTGTCCTTTGTCCTGGATTATTTAATATGTCCGTCTGGTTTTTGTCCATAACAGTCCATCAGTCATAAATATAAAGTGTGAGTGTCCTCGTCAAATTATCCTTATACCCGAAGTTAAATATTCCAACTAATTGGGGACTTAAACTGTAACAAGATTTTAATACTTTGTTTAATAATTACACCAGGATGTCGACTGAGTGTAACCCAAGGTTTTAATACTTTGTTATCAATTATACCAAGTGTCCTTGTACATAATTTCACCCCTGTTTTAATTATTCTAGTGGCTATTAATTCATTCCCGTGTCCGGTTAAATGAACGATTATTCGTACATATAAATACCCCGCCCATCGTGTCCGATCGAGTGTATATGGTAATTTATAGGGACGCCCAATTGTAAATCTTTATATTAACATTAACAAACTATCATTTAGTTAAACAAATATAAAGCCCATTAATAGCCCATAGTCTAATTTCCACAAGTGTCGTTCTTTTGTCCAAACCCCAATTATGGTACAAAGCCCAATTACCCAATTTTAGTAATTAGCCCAACATCATGATTACTTCGGATTAAATAAGCATAATAATAACTTAGCTACGAGACATTAAATTAAAAAGGTTGAACATAACTTACAATGATTAAAAATAGCGTAGCGTTACACGGACAGAATTTCGACTTACACTCTTACAACATTTGCTAACATACCCTTATTATTAGAATTAAAATTAAAATTAAAATTAAAATTATAATATAAATATAAATATATACGATATAGATAGAGAGATGGATATTTGATGGATGAAAAATGCTCAGAATTCGGTTGCTTTTATAGGGACTTTCAAAACTTGGGGCTCCGCGACTCGCGGCCAATTTTGCCTTCAAACTCCGCGAGTCGCGGAGTTTGTAAATACAGCTCAGTCCCTTTTGGAGTCTTTCTTGCCGACGGTTTTAAATATTAATATAATATATATATAATTTTTAAGAATTATTTATATATTATATTATATTTATGTGCATAGTTGACTTGTAATTTTTAGTCCGTTGCGTCGAGCGTTGAGAGTTGACTCTGGTCCCGGTTCCGGATTTTCGAACGTCCTTGCGTACAATTTTATATTTTGTACTTTGCGTTTTGAATCTTGTACTCTTGTAATTTCGAGACGTTTCTTATCAATAATTGGAACCTCTATGATTGTATTTTGTACTTTTGAGCTTTTTGGTCGTTTGCGTCTTCAATTCGTCGAATCTGTCTTTTGTCTTCACCTTTTATTATTTAAACGAATATCACTTGTAAATAGAACAATTGCAACTAAAAGCTTGTCTTTCTTGAGGAATAATGTTATGAAATATATGTTCGTTTTTAGCATTATCAAATAGTAATACTCATTTTTAAAAATAATGATAATAACAATAATAATAATGATAATGATAATACTAGTAATAATTTTTATGAAAATAAGATTAACAATAATAGTGATAGTGATAATAATAATAATAATGATAATAATGATGCTGATAATAATAAAAACTAAAAAACTAATAATTTTACTGTTAATGATAATTATGATAATAATTTAGTTGTAAAAATAATAATAATGGTAAAAGTAATAATAATGATAATAAATAATATCAATAATTTCTATAATACTTAATAATAATAATAATAATAATAATAATAATAATAATAATAATAATAATAATAATAATAATAATAATAATAATAATAATAATAATAATAATAATAATAATAATAATAATAATAATAATAATAAGAAATCTACCTCACAAAAAGAGAGAGTTTCACAACAACAAAAAAAAAACTGCCCTAGCCTGGGCTCGAACCCAAGACCTCTCGCTACCCTGACATACACGTAAACCACTCCTCCATCCATATCATTTCTGATTTTTTTATACCACGGTTTAAATATATATTCAATATCTTCAGTCACCATGTTCTTCTTCTTCTTTACCATTTAAATCACCCACATCAGATTAATCATAGCAGCTTAATTAATTACATAATTTTAGTTCCATTGAATTGAAACTAACCCCAAAGTGATTGATTTAATTAGAACAAGAAAGAAAAGAAAAAAAAATAAAACTGCTTATTGCAGTTCGCAAACAACCAAAATAAATAAATCGTGATATTGATTTTTAGAACGTTTTAGCTAATACTTTCTTCACAAAATAGTTTGCAAATCAATCCTAAAAACTTTAGGAATTGTCAATTGACTCAGACACATAAACACGAACTCGAATTTAATCTTTGTTCATTCGTTTGACTTTATAACAATCAACCTTTGACTTCAAAATTCGGATTTAATCGAAAGACTTAGAGTTTGAAAATTTGCAGATAGTTAAGTGGAAGAGTTCTAACCTTTCTACATTAATAGTTTGCGACAATTGGTTTGAAATCGTGTTATGGGTTAATCGGTTCAAGAACAGAGGTTCACAAAAGTGTTTGATAAAACTTCTGTGTTATTTCTATTGAACAACAGCTGTTAGCATTATATAACGATAAAGAGGAGATTAATTCAACAATTGGAGCAGCGTTCTCGCTTGTATTTTAGTGATGGTGGTCGATTATTGATCACAGGTGTAACAAAAAATAACTAAAATAAGAACATATAATTAATCACGCGTAATATATGAAATGTCCTGTTCATATTGATTATAAACATTTCATATTAATTGATTTCTTTGTGAGGTTTTTGACCTCTATATGGGACGTTTTTCAAAGACTGCATTCGATTTTTAAAACAAACCATAACCTTTAAAATATTATGACGATTATCAAATAATGATAATCTAAAATATAGCATTTTCACACGACCATTACATAATGGTTTACAATCATATTACACAACAATATATGTCTTCGAATGCAGTTTTTAAACAATATTATATAAGCATGCTGACTCCAACTCTTGTCCATAAATTAGCATGCAGCAGCGGAAGCTCTTAATAATCACCTGAGAATAAACATGCTTTAAACGTCAACAAAAATGTTGGTGAGTTATAGGTTTAACCTATATATCAAATTGTAATAATAGACCACAAGATTTCATCTTTCAATAACATGCAATCTGCATAAAAATCATTCATATGGTTGAACACCTGGTAATCGACATTAACAAATGCATCTAGAATATCCCCATATATAAATATCAAAGTACTAAAGCAGTTCAAATTCTCTGACTGGGGTGTGTCAAAGCCCATAGATCTATCTTTAGGATTCACGTCAATTGGTGGCAATTATAATAAATACCAATTCTTAGGCTACCAAGTTCAACAAGGGTATTATCTGGTATAATGATTCAACACAAATGTAGTTTCAATACTTGTGTCTATTTTGTAAATCATTTTCAAAACTGCATGTATTCTCATCCCAAAAATATTAGATAGTAAAAATGGGACTATAACTCACTTTCACAGATTTTTCCTTCGTCGGGAAAATAAGACTTGGTCACGGGTCGATTCACGAACCTATAACGAATATTGATGTTAAAGCTAAGGGGTATAAAATAATATTAAATTTTTGCAGGAAATACTATTAAATACGATACAATTTTACACAAGATATTTATTTATTTATAGAATGGATATACTTAAACCTTGCTACAACACTTATAGGCAGTGTACCTAATCGTACGGTAGTGTAGTTTTTAGTAAGTCCGGTTCGTTCCACAAGGAAATCTTTAAACAAAGCTTAACGCTATATTAGTTTACTTTTATAAAAATACAAATATATATATAAGTAATATTATTATTATAAAGGGGGGGTTTTTACCGTTTAATGGCCGGTTTGTCGATTTTAAAACTTTAGTCGCAGTTAAAACCAAATGTAAAATATTAAAAATAAATATAAGACTTAAATTAAAGCGTAAAGTAAATAACGATAATGAAATTGCGAATAATAAAAGTGCGATAAAATAAACTTGCGATAATTAAAAACTACGATAATTAAAAGTGCAATTAAATACAATAACAATAAAAATGCGATAATTAGAAGTGCAATTAAATATAAAATAAAGGAAATTAAATATGAAATAAAAGAATTATGCTTATTTAAACTTCTGTAATCATGATGTTTGACGTGTTGATTTTAGTTTTATGCCCATGGGTTAATTGTCCTTTGTCCTGGATTATTTAATATGTCCATACGGATTTTGTCCATAATAGTTCATCAATCATAAATATAAAGAGCGAAAGCCTTCGTCAAATTATTCTTATTCCCGAAGTCAAATATTCCAACTAATTGGGGATTCGAATTGTAACAAGGTTTTAATACTTTGTTTAATGAATACACCAGGTTATCGACTGCGTGTAAACCAAGGTTTTACTACTTTGTTAACAATTACACCAATTACCCTTGAATGTAATTCACCCCTGTTTCAACAAGTCTATTAACTATTAATCCAGTTCCGTATCCGGTAAAATGAATAATTATTGGTATTTATAGATATCCCGCCCACCGTACCCAGTCAAGCGTATGTGGTTATATATAAATACGTCGAATTATAAGTTTGTATATTAAATTAACAAGGTATTGTTTAGTTAATATAAAACCCATTAATAGTCCATAGTCTAATTTCCACAAGTGTCGTTCTTTTATCCAAACCCCAATTATGGTACAAAGCCCAATTACCCAATTTTAGTAATTAGCCCAACATCATGATTACTTCGTTTTAAATAAGCATAATAATAACTTAGCTACGAGACATTAATGTAAAAAGGTTGAACATAACTTACAATGATTAAAAATAGCGTAGCTTTACACGGACAGAATTTCGACTTACACCCTTACAACATTCGCTAACATACCCTTATTATTAAGATTAAAATTAAAATTAAAATTAAAATATAAATTATATATATATATTTTTTACGTATATAGATAGAGAGAATGATATATGATGATTAAAAATGCTCAGAATTCGGTTGCTTTTATAGGGAGTTTCAAAACTTGGGGCTCCGCGACTCGCGGCCCTTTTGGCCTTCAAACTCCACGAGTCGCGGAGTTTGTAAATACAGCTCACCAGCTTTTGGAGTCTTTCTTGCCGACAATTTATTTATAAATATAATATATATATAATTAATATAATTAATTATATATTATATTATATTTATATATATAGTTAACTTGTAATTTTTAGTCCGTTGCGTCGAGCGTTGAGAGTTGACTCATGTCCCGGTTCCGGATTTTCGAACGTCCTTGCGTACAATTTAATATCTTGTACTTTGCATTTTGAATCTTGTACTCTTGTAATTTCGAGACGTTTCTTATCAATAATTGGAACTTCTTTGATTGTCTTTTGTACTTTTGAGCTTTTTGGTCGTTTGCGTCTTCAATTCGTCGAATCTGTCTTTTGTCTTCACCTTTTATTATTTAAATGAATATCACTTGTAAATAGAATAATTGCAACTAAAAGCTTGTCTTTCTTGAGGAATAATGCTATGAAATATATGTTCGTTTTTAGCATTATCAAATATTCCCACACTTAAGCGTTGCTTGTCCTCAAGCAATATCGTCTTGAGATACTAGAATCACTTCTTTATTCTTCACACTTTGTACATCAGTGATTTCTATACGGCGGTATAAACAATGGTAGTAACGATATGGTTTACAGTCCCACATGACTATAAAAATTTAAATCCATTAAGGAAATTGGATCTTTATGAAAACATTTGATCTTTTGAAAATTAAATCTAGTTTTTACCCTAGATAAATTTTCCGGAATAACCCTTTACCGGTGTTTGCAAAATATTTTTGTGGGTTTGGTGGGTTTCAGATTTGAAAATTTTAGCTCAAAACTTGCGGTTTTGTGTCACCCACTTGCTAACCTTGTATTTGGAAAGCAACACGTCCAGTTTACTTGTCCCGTATATTACCTTTCGGTAAACTACCGTCCGTTTGTAAAGGAAAGCGTTGAACAAGCAACTGTTAAGGCAATGTCCCCTGACATGCTTTTAATTATGGTCAATAACGTGTCGGACGCAATTACTATCCTTGGTAGGAGCAATAGTAAAGCTCATCCTTATAATTTTTCATTCTGGCAACAAGGTCCTGTCTTTGACCACTATGCAACCACCGTTCTTACGGTTGACACCCGATTTGGTTCAGGTGACCTAATGAATTCCTGGTGAATTCCTAGGATTTTACGTTCAATGGTAATGAATGCATTGAAAATGGGTTTTCAGAAAACAAATCGGTTTATAATTTTGATCAAAATATTTTCTCGTTCAAGCTCGAGTTTAGATATCATTAAATTCCATGAGTTTGTAATTCTCAATCTTTAAGATCAATCTCAAGGATTGAGTAATATCAGGCTTAAAAGCTAATTTTTGATCTTTTAAGGAGATTATCCTTTCTGGGGATCTGATTCATTAGTCTTATCCAGCTAATTTGCATGGTGTCCCCCCATTTTACGAGATAAATCCTTCTCATGGTTAGGATAAATCTGACCACTTGGCGACCCTGTTTAATGCTGAGGTCCGTGGATTTCCTGCTGATTTTAGTGATGACTTTTCTGGATTTTTCGACAACCTACAGCTGGTCTGGACGACAACTTCATGACCTAAATCAAGAAGCGCGTGTCTTTTTTGGAAGACTTTACTTCCTTTTAATGATGGAATTGATTCATCGTGTAGATCCATCTTTCTTACAGTAAATCAGGTAAAACTTTTTAGTTTAGTCCAAAGCAAAAGTATTTTCAGTTATTTGTACAAAAATATGTGATATATGTTTTGAATAACTTGGTAAATTTTCCCACACTTGGCTTTTATTTTCCTTTTTATCGTCCTCTATTCCATTTTAAATGAATTTTAACATTTTGGTTTGTTTCTCAATTTATTTCCTTTCCGAGGTTACAATAATTTCGGTGTTAAAACCTAGTTTTATCATTCATAAATATGTATAAACATGATTTTGAGTTCATTTAATTGAAAATTTTGAAAAATTTTTACTAGAATTGGGTAGTCAGTATATAAGACTATGGCTGTTCTTTATTATCAGAGAGCACTAAATTCTAATACAACTACTGCTTTACTAGTATTTTTAATGGTAACCAAGTTTATAAAGTAAAAATTTTAAAATCCTAAAGAATTTAACCCCTTCCCACACTTAAGATCTTGCAATGCCCTCATTTGCAAGAAATCAGTAACAATTTAAATTATTGAGGGTGATTTGTGTGAAAATGATTAAATTTTTACCAAAGTTTCCAAATATATTGGCGTTTGTTTGCTGAATGATAAATGGTGCACATCATTTGTTCATTCCGTCTTGTTGTTATTTCACATATATTTTGCATCTTGTCGTCAAAATTAGTTGCTTTTGCTGAACTTAATGCCAGTCTTTGAAAATGCGTTGTTTTACCCTGTTGTGTACATAAGATAAACTGCAAACATATATACATATTTTTGAAGTTTGGTATATTACCCCACATTCAAAAATTATTAAAATATAAGAATAAAAGTTAAAAAATTATAAAAACTATTACAATATTATCATAAGTATTAAACGTATCAACATTACAAATTACAAAATAAATAAATCTAAGTAGACTAGGGATGATACTGGTACCAATAGGGGTTCCAAGCATAACCATAGGTGCTATAGAATGCTTCGGCAGGGTTATACGTAGGATACGGTGGTTGCATCTCTATAGACCAGGGAGGGAATATGGGTTTTGGTGTAGGAATATAGTTTCTACCTATATGTTGGCAATGAGCTATGATTTGGTTCTGATGAACTTGCCAATCTTCAAATGCTCTCTGTCTAGCATTTTCGTACTCCTGTGAAGCTATAAACCTTTGCATTTCTTGCATCTCATTTCCCCCTCCTACATTACCTTGCTGTTGGTTTCTCTCAACCTGTGGATGTCTACCATGGAATTGTACTGCGGCGTTATTTCGCCTCTTCAAAACTTTCGCACCATGGTATACATTTAAACCTATAGTATCGCGGGGTTCTGGTTCTTCCACTAATAATCCCCCCCCCCCCCCCGACTTATATCCACAACGAGATATTCAGCAATCAAAGTAATAAAAATACCACCTCCTATTATGCTATGCGGTCTCATCCCCCTAACCATAGCTGATAAATAATAACCCACACAATACGGTATACTTACAGCGCTTTGTGGGTCTCGAATACACATATGGTAAAACAAATCCTATTCATTTACCTTTTCCTTGTTCTTACCTCTTTGTGTAATCGAATTAGCTAAAAACCTATGAATCACTCTTAATTCAGCTCTATCTATATCCAAATAAGAGTAATTTCCCCCTTTGAAACGGTGATGGCTTGTCATTTGACTCCACACACCGTGTGTATCAAAATTTTCATCTATCTTTCTACCATTTAGTATCAACCCTCTACAATCGGCAGATGCTAACTCCTCAGGCGTATATATACGTAAAGCCTGAGCCATGTCTAGTAAAGACATGTGGCGCATTGAACCTCCTAACAAAAATCTAATAAAAGATCGATCGGTTAAACTAACTACCCGATCATTCAACTCTATACTACATAGCAATTCTTCACACCATACTTTATATACAGGTCTACGCATGGTGAATAAACGTACCCAGTCATTAAAAGTAGAATTACCATACCTCTGTACAAGTAATTCCCTAATTGGCCCGGCTAATTCTACAGCTTCTAAGGGTCCCCATTCTATGACCCTAGGTACCTCAATAACCTTAGAATGAAGAGTATGCAAACCCCTTTGGTATTTTGGATAATCTATCCAAAGTCTGTCAAATCTCAGGTTTGGGTGCAACTCTTCCAAGTGCATATCATAAAATGTCATGACTGGATGCGGTATATCTTGCTTGTAGTAGTTATCCACCTCCTGTTGTTCCGTATTCTCAGCAGGAGCATTGCGAGCTTGGGATGAAGATTCACCCCTTTCAGTCTGCAAAACACATCAAACACAATTTTTGTGCATCCAAATATGCATTAGTGTCAGCAAAATCATCAATCAAAATAATTACAATGACATGATCAATTTATATCAAACTTAAGCTCATTTTCATATTTTCATCAAATCTACACTTTTTTAAATAAGCATATACGAAAATGTTCGCCAAGTTCATAAGCATTCAACTCAAATAACATGTCAAAATAATCATTACTAGCAATTAAACAAGTTTCAAATGGCATTATCTCTCAAAAATCAAGTTCATGAATTTTAGACTTGAAAAAGTCCACTTTAATTCTCAAAATCATGTTTAGGCTCAAAGTTTGGATCATTTAACTACCTAGACATGTTACACTACTTAATTTATTAACAATTCATGACAAAAATCGGTCATAACCTATTTATATCAAAAAGCCCCAAATTTGCTCAAGAACACAAACCCTAGATTACTCAAAATTTGAAGTTTAAGGCTTCTAATCATGTTAAATAGCATCAATCTAGGTTATACAAGCATAATACATAAACAATTTAAGCCTAATTACCTAAAAAGCATCAAAATCAAATTAGGGAAAAAATTGCTCAAGAACACTAATTTTCGAATTAAATGGTGTTTAGGTGTAGAAATTTACCGTTTTTCTGGAGTAATTCCTTGATAGCATCCTTCTCAACATGATTTTAGTAAAAAATTTGGTGATTAACGGTTAAAAATTGTGATTTTAGGGTGTATTTTTCGGGTTTTTCGTGCAGTATGTTCGCAGTGTTTTGTGTTTGAGGTGTGCAACTGAGCTGCTCCAGCTCTTTTTATTTTTTTTGTAATTTCATCCCTCCGCGACTCGCGGGGATTAAACCTCCAAACTCCGCGAGTCGCGGAGTTTGCTTTTTTTTTTTTTTTTTTTAAATATATCTCATACTAATTAAAACAATTAAGTAATTAATTTTAAAATTTTGTTTCCCTTGTTATTTAGGACGAGGTCGTTTCTGATCGATGTCCTAGTCCGTCCTTCGACAAAATTTTAAAATTTGTCTTTTTGTAGCGATTGTTTTAAAAACTAAGATTTTTGGGTTTTTTAATGTTTTTGGCATACTTTAATTCAATAAGATTAAAAATAATGATAATAAAAGTTCTCGTCCCTCCCTCGGGTAAAGCAATTTCGGTTTAAAGACCTAGTCTTCAACTTACGACGAATTTTAAAAATCATATTTTTAACTTAATGAGATAAAGTAAATTTTTGTTTTTAAATTCACACAATTTAAATATAAATTCAAAATTAATATTAAAAATTCACACCAAACTTAAAATTTAAAATTCATATTTTAAAAATTATAAATTCACACCAAACTTAATTTAAAAATTCATATTATAAATTCATACCAAACTTATATTAATTTTTCAAATATTCACAATTTTAAATATATTGATTTTACAAAGTTTACAATATTAATTTAAGATTTAAATATTAATTTTAAAAACATGGTAAAAATAAAATTAAAAATCTTTTTTTGCTTTTTATCCCACTTTAATCAATCAAATATTATCAAAAATATACGCCCCACTTTTCGGTAAAGTAATTTCGGTTCCAAAACCTAATTTAACTCATGACGAATTTTTGAAATATTTTTGGTTGATTGTTTAAAGATATTTATACCTTAAGAATAAACGTTTAATTGGTTTTCCATTGGATATTTATACCTTAAGATATGATCTATCCCATTCATAAGATAGTCGGTTTAATTGGTTTTCCATAGTTACATAGGCGTAACCTCGAGCATTCAGTATCTTTTCTTCTAAACATATGAACGGTCCGTCTCTGCATAAAGTAACAAATTCGGTGTTTGAATAGGTTTGATTATTTGAACATTTACCTCCATGTGACCATTTTCCGCATTTGTGACATCTTTCTATGTGTCGTGCTCTTCTTTTCGCTGCGGATTTTGATTTTCCTTTACCAAATTGTAACTTATTATCTTCGCATCTGGATTCTTTTCTAACTCCGTCCATTCTTTCTCTGATTACTGATACTATTTCACTCGGTAGTATGTCATTATTACGTTTAGTGATCAAAGCGTGTAGCATTAGACCATGGTTTAGTTCACAGGCAGTCTTCATTTCCTAAAAAAATAAAAATTCAGAATGGGGGGAGAAGACTAGTTCTTTAGGGTCTGCTAGGGAAAGACCATTCGGGTTCCATTTTCGAGAACTACATGAAAACAGACAATCTAACTCTAACAGAAATACATATTATCCTTTAAAGACTTGATTCTCCCCACACTTAGTTAGCTGTGGTGTCGAAATTATGATTAACTTCGTTGTCGACTTCCATCGGACTATGTATGTAGTGTTTAACTCTGTGACCATTAACTTTAAATTCAATCCCATTTGAATTTATTAATTCTATCGTTCCGTATGGGAAAACTCTTTTAACTATGAATGGTCCAGACCATCTTGATTTCAATTTTCCAGGAAATAGCTTGAATCGTGAATTGAAAAGAAGAACTCTGTCTCCTTCTTTAAATTCTTTTGAACTTCTGATTCTTTTATCATGCCATTTCTTCGTTCTTTCTTTATAGATTAACGAATTTTCGTATGCTTCATGTCTTAATTCTTCTAATTCATTTAGTTGACTTAATCGTAGACGTCCGGCTTCATGTAAATCAAGATTACATGTCTTCAAAGCCCAAAATGCTTTGTGTTCAATTTCTACTGGAAGATGACATGCTTTTCCATAAACAAGTCTAAAAGGTGTGGTTCCAATTGGAGTTTTGTAGGCTGTTCTAAAAGCCCAGAGTGCATCCTCCAATTGAATGGACCATTCCTTCGAATTTGATCCTACGGTTTTCTCTAGAATACGTTTTAAAGCTCGGTTGGTATTTTCAACTTGTCCACTTGTTTGTGGATGATATGCGGTGGACATTTTATGAGTTTCTCCATATCTTTTAAGAACTTTCTCAAGTTGATTATTACAGAAATGAGTACCCCGATCACTTATTAAAGCTTTCGGTGTTCCAAACCTTGCAAAAAGACGTTTTAAAAAGTTGACTACAACTCGTGCATCGTTAGTTGGGAGAGCTTGTGCTTCCGCCCATTTAAATACATAATCAATGGCTACGAGTATATATAGATTATTATGAGATTTTGGAAATGGACCCATAAAGTCAATACCCCAAATGTCAAATACTTCACATACTTGGATGACATTTTGTGGCATTTCATCACGTTGACTTATTTTTCCGGCCCTTTGACAAGCATCACAGGATTTGCAAAGAAGGTGTGCGTCTTTGTAAATTGTAGGCCAATAGAATCCAGCATCATAAACTTTTCTTGCTGTTAGTTGAGGCCCATAATGCCCTCCTGTTGGTCCTGTGTGACAATGGTTTAATATTTTACTAGCTTCATCTCCAAATACACATCGGCGTATTATTCCATCGGGACAACTTTTAAAAAGATGTGGATCTTCCCAAAAATAGTGTTTTATGTTACTGAAGAATTTCTTTCGTCTTTGGTACGATAATCCTTTTTCAAGGAATCCACATACTAAGTAGTTTGCATAGTCTGCAAACCATGGGATTTCATTATAATCTATCTTCAATAGATATTCATCAGGAAAGTTGTCTTGTATGGCCGATTCATTTAGAACTTCTAATTCGGGATTTTCAAGACTAGAAAGATGATCAGCAGCGAGATTTTCTGCTCCTCTTTTATCTCGAATTTCAATATCAAACTCTTGTAAGAATAAGATCCAACGGATTAATCTTGGTTTAGCATCTTGTTTTGAAAATAGGTATCTAAGAGCAGAATGGTCGGTATAGACCACCGTTTTTGCTAGAACGAGATATGATCGAAATTTGTCAAAAGCAAAGACAATAGCAAGGAGTTCTTTTTCAGTAGTTGTATAGTTCGTTTATGCTCCTTGTAACGTCTTACTAGCATAATATATAGGTTGAAATCGTTTTTCAATCCTTTGTCCTAAAACGGCTCCCATTGCAAAATCACTTGCATCGCACATTAGTTCAAATGGTAGATTCCAATTTGGTGTTATCATGATCGGCGCATTAGTGAGTTTCTCTTTAAGAATATTAAAAGATTTGATACACTCATCTGAAAAGATGAATGGAGCATCCTTTTCTAGGAGTTTATTCATAGGAGTGGCAATTTTAGAAAAATCTTTTATGAAACGTCGGTAAAAACCGGCATGCCCTAGAAAACTCCTAACTCCTCTAACATTGGTGGGATGTGGAAGTTTAGCAATTACATCTACTTTAGCTCTATCCACTTCAATTCCTTCTTTTGAAATTTTATGACCAAGAACGATGCCTTCTTTAACCATGAAATGGCATTTCTCCCAATTAAGAACTAGATTTGATTGTTCGCATCTAATAAGCATTCGTTCAAGATTAACTAGACATGATTCAAATGTATCACCGAAGACTGAAAAGTCATCCATGAAAACTTCCATGCATTCTTCTATCATGTCATGAAAAATCGCCATCATACACCTTTGAAAGGTTGCAGGGGCGTTGCAAAGTCCAAATGGCATGCGTTTGTAAGCAAAAGTACCATAAGGGCACGTGAATGTGGTTTTCTCTTGATCTTCGGGTGCTATTGGAATTTGAAAATATCCGGAAAATCCATCTAGAAAACAATAATAACTGTTTCTGGCTAATCTTTCCAACATTTGATCTATGAAAGGTAAGGGAAAGTGATCTTTTCTGGTGGCGTCATTTAATTTTTTATAATCAATACACACACGCCATCCTGTTACAGTCCTAGTAGGAATAAGCTCATTTTTCTCATTTGTAATGACAGTCATGCCACCCTTCTTAGGCACGCATTGAACTGGGCTTACCCATGGACTATCAGAGATTGGATATATCAAACCTGCGTCTAGCAGTTTAATAATCTCTTTCTTAACTACATCTTGCATATTAGGATTTAGTCTTCGTTGGCGTTGCACATACATTTTATGACCTTCTTCCATAAGGATTTTATGTGTGCAATACGAAGGACTTATTCCTTTAATATCATGAATCTTCCATGCAATGGCTGGTTTATGAGCTTTCAACACAGAAATGAGTTGTGATTTCTCATTTTCAGTAAGAGAAGACGATATTATTACAGGTAATTCAGATTCACCATGTAAATAAGCGTATTCCAAATGGTTTGGAAGTGGCTTTAACTCTAATTTCGGAGGTTCTTCTATCGATGATTTATATCGATATCTGTCTTCTTCTTTTAACATTTGAATTTCTTCTGTTGTTGGTTCATATCCATTAGCTATAAGTGTAGCTAACATTTCAGCTTCATCAATTGGTTCATTACCTTCTCCTAAAGAACATTCTCTTGTTCCTTGTAATTCTGGAAATTCTTCTAATAATTCTGCATGTGCATCTATAGTTTGAATATAATAACATGTATCATCTGCAGATTGCGGTTGTTGCATTGCTCTATCAACTGAAAAGGTAACACTCTCATCCTCTATACTTAGGGTCAATTTCTTACCGAACACGTCTATCATTGCTTTAGCCGTGTTTAAGAATGGTCTTCCTAATATGAGAGGTACTTGAGAATCTTCTTCCATGTCCAGAACAACAAAATCTACTGGAAATACTAAAGTACCAACTTTAACTAGCATGTTCTCCATTATCCCTCTAGGATATTTTATTGATCTATCGGCTAGTTGTATGCTTATTCTGGTTGGTTTTAATTCTCCAAGGTCTAGTTTAGCGTATAGTGAATACGGAATTAGATTTATACTAGCACCTAAGTCTGCCAATGCTTCTATTGAACTAAGACTACCCAGAAAAAACATGAAATTGTGAAACTTCCTGGATTAGATAGTTTTTCTGGTATCTTATTCAACAGCACTGCTGAACAATTAGCATTCATAGTAACAGCCGAGAGTTCTTCCATTTTCTTTCTATTTGAGATTAGATCTTTCAAGAATTTAGCATATCTAGGAATTCCTGAAATTACATCAATGAAAGGAAGATTTACATTTATCTGTTTAAACATATCCAAGAATTTGGATTGCTCGGCTTCAAGTTTCTCTTTCTTCATTTTACTCGGGTAAGGAAGTGGTGGTTGGTATGATTTAACATAAGGTTTAGCCTTAACTGTGTTATCTTCATTAACCTTTTCAATTACCAGTTCTTTTTCCTTATCTTGATCAGGTTGTGGTTCTTGTGGAGTATGAATAGTTTCATCAGAAGTTACAGGTATTTCAGGTAGTTTAAGTGTTGTACCACTTCTTGTGGTAATGGCTTTAGCTGTTTCATTCCGGGGGTTAGCATTTGTATCACTAGGTAGACTTCCCGGTTTTCTTTCACCTATTAACCTTGCTAGGTTACTTACTTCTTGTTCCAGATTTTGAATATAAGCTTGTTGATTTCTAAATGCTTGAGCATTTTGTTCATTGGTTTGTTTTTGAGATGTGAAAAACTGCGTTTGAGTTTCAACTAGCTTCGTCATCATATCTTCTAAATTCGGCTTTTTATCATCGGTTTGTTGTGGTGGTTTGTTTTGAAAATTAGGTCTTTGCTGATTGTAAGTATTATTGGATACTTGTTGAGTGCTAGGACCTTGTTGGTTGTTGTATGGAATATTTCGGTTATAATTCTGGTTTTGATTGTAAATAGGTCTTGGCGGTTGATAATTATTCTGATAATTATTTCCAGGCCTTTGGTTTATATATGAAATATTCTCTCTTTGTTCCATTGTTAATTCAATACTGAGACAATCTTTTGTCAAATGTGGTCCTCCACACTGCTCACAACTAATTCGTATTGAGTGAATATCTTTAGTCATCTTTTCCATTCGTCTCTCCACAGCATCTATCTTTGCGGAAATGGAATCTAAGTCATGGCTAGAATCGGCTCTAGCTGCTTTAGATGATCTAACGATATATTTTTCTTGGTGCCACTCGTGTGAGTGGGAAGCAGTGTTATCAATAATTTTGTAAGCATCAGTTTCGGTTTTTTTCATAATAGAACCACCAGCTACTATATCTATGTCTTTTCTTGTAGTGATGTCGCATCCTTGGTAGAATATTTGTACTATTTGACAGGTGTCTAAACCATGTTGCGGACATCCTCTTAATAACTTTCCATATCTAGTCCACGCCTCATATAGAGTTTCATTTGGCTTCTGTGTAAACGTAACAATTTCTGCTTGAAGTCTTACGGCTTTAGATGCAGGAAAGAATTGTTTAAGAAATTTGTCAACTAAAACGTCCCATGTATCAATCGCCCCTTCAGGTAACCATTCCAACCAATCTTTGGCTTCTCCCTTTAAAGTCCAGGGAAATAACATGAGATATATCTGTTCATCCTCCACTTCTCGGATTTTAAATAGTGTGCAGATCCTATTAAAGGTACGTAGATGTTCATTTGGATCTTCCTTCGGCGCACCACTAAATTGGCATTGATTAGTCACCATATGTAGAATTTGTCCTTTGATTTCATAATCTGGCGCATTAATGTCTGGATGAGTAATTGTGTGACCTTGGCCAGTGCGTTTAGCTCTCATTCGGTCTTCCATACTTAAAGGTTCCAGATTCTCCATAATTGAATTTGTTGAATCGAAATCACTAAAGGATTCTGATTTAATGGTTCGTTCCTCAACAATCTCTGTTTGAATGATTGGTGGTTCCAGAGGAAAGTTTAGTAGTTCAGGATCTACGAATCGTTCCTGAATATTCTCTGAATTCTCAATTGTGAGGTCGGGTTCAAAAAATGGATTATCGGAAATTTGAACTAAAGTACTTGGTCTACTGGATGACGATTCTAAAGAAAAATCAACGGCAGTAATATTTGCTAAATGTCTTGATCTAGTTACAGGTGGTGAACGTATAAAAGGTGGTGAACGTCTTGCTCGGTGCATTCACTGAATATCCTATTAGTTTTAAAAAGGAAAGAAAAATTATAATAAGTTATCCAATCAATAGACTTTTCTGATTTTGCCCACGTTTCGAATAGCCAAAAGATGCAGCAGAGGGGCAGGATTCGTTTGGTCTCAATATAATTGAGGACTGTTTGGTTCCAATAACCCGGTCCACGTACAAATCCAACTATTACTACGAACCAGAAAATTTTGATGTCTATTAATTTAACCACTTAAAATAAATTTTCGTAATTTTAAGAAATTTAGATAAGAAGTAGAATAAAAATCTATGTCCTAAAAACTAGAATAGCGAGAAATAAGATAGAAAAAGAGCTCGTCGAAAAAGGTCGAAAAAGAAAAATGGTTGAAAAATAAAAGGTGGCGGAAAAATAAAAGAAGCTTATAAAACTTAAAAATACTTGACTAACCTAACCTTATTACTACAACTAACTTAAAATTATAATCGCAAATTGAGATTACTAATTGGAATGATAATTGATACATAGGAAAAAGTCGTCTAAAAATATTAAAGCTTACAGGAAAAACTAAATCCCAAATGGAAATAACTTAAAAAGAAACTAAAACTTAAAAAGGCGTCGCAAAATTCTAAAGCACCTAAATCTTAGTCTAAAGAAAAAGCACTTAAGGAATTCTACGGCAAAGCCTAAAAATCTAGAAGTAAAAATAACTATGGCAAAAACTATGAATTAAAACTAAATATGAGCTAAAAATACAAATAATACGCTAAAATAATTAAAAAGGGACAAAATATAAAAATATATAAAAAGTTGTAAAAAGTACAATTTTTATAAAAATATTATTTTTATATTATTTATTTTATAAAATATTACTTTTATAAACTAATTAAACTAATTAAAAACTAAATAAAACAAATTAAATAAATAAACTAAACTAATTAATAAATAAATAAAACCTATTTAGGGTTTTTAATTAAATAATAATAATAATAATAATTACACCGTAATTAATGCCTGATTAGGGCTTCTGTCGCGTGTCAGAAAAGCTCCGCGACTTGCGGTATTCAAAGCATCAAATCCCCGCGAGTCGCGGGGTTCAGAAATTCAATTGACAGCTTGTTTAAAAATCGACGCATTTTTTTTTTTATGTTTTCTAATTTTCTGTTTTTATATAAATAAAAGATATTTAAATAAAACTTATATTTTTATAAACTAAAATAAAAATAAAGAAACTTATAAAACTTTTAACAAACTCTTAAAAATATATAAATTTTTGTTTTTCTTTTTATATTTTCGAATATTTAAAACGTACTTTTATAAAAACAAATTTTAATAAAATTAAAATAAAAATCTTTTTTTTTTATATATTAGCGTTGCGCTTTCCGCTTTTAAGAGATCCCCGGCAGCGGCGCCAAAAATACTTGATGTTAAAGCTAAGGGGTATAAAATACTATTAAATTTTTGCAGGAAATACTATTAAATACGATACAATTTTACACAAGATATTTATTTATTTATAGAATGGATATACTTAAACCTTGCTACAACACTTATAGGCAGTGTACCTAATCGTACGGTAGTGTAGTTTTTAGTAAGTCCGGTTAGTTCCACAAGGAAATCTTTAAACAAAGCTTAACGCTATATTAGTTTACTTTTATAAAAATACAAATATATATATAAGTAATATTATTATTATAAAGGGGGGGTTTTTACCGTTTAATGACCGGTTTGTCGATTTTAAAACTTTAGTCGCAGTTAAAACCAAATGTAAAATATTAAAAATAAATATAAGACTTAAATTAAAGCGTAAAGTAAATAACGATAATGAAATTGCGAATAATAAAAGTGCGATAAAATAAACTTGCGATAATTAAAAAGTACGATAATTAAAAGTGCAATTAAATACAATAACAATAAAAATGCGATAATTAGAAGTGCAATTAAATATAAAATAAAGGAAATTAAATATGAAATAAAAGAATTATGCTTATTTAAACTTCTGTAATCATGATGTTTGACGTGTTGATTTTAGTTTTATGCCCATGGGTTAATTGTCCTTTGTCCTTGATTTTTTAATATGTCCATACGGATTTTGTCCATAATAGTCCATCAGTCATAAATATAAAGAGCGAAAGCCTTCGTCAAATTATTCTTATTCTCGAAGTCAAATATTCCAACTAATTGGGGATTCGAATTGTAACAAGGTTTTAATACTTTGTTTAATGAATACACCAGGTTATCGACTGCGTGTAAACCAAGGTTTTACTACTTTGTTAACAATTACACCAATTACCCTTGAATGTAATTCACCCCTGTTTCAACAAGTCTATTAACTATTAATCCAGTTCCGTATCCGGTAAAATGAATAATTATTGGTATTTATAGATATCCCGCCCACCGTACCCAGTCAAGCGTATGTGGTTATATATAAATACGTCGAATTATAAGTTTGTATATTAAATTAACAAGGTATTGTTTAGTTAATATAAAACCCATTAATAGCCCATAGTCTAATTTCCACAAGTGTCGTTCTTTTATCCAAACCCCAATTATGGTACAAAGCCCAATTACCCAATTTTAGTAATTAGCCCAACATCATGATTACTTCGTTTTAAATAAGCATAATAATAACTTAGCTACGAGACATTAATGTAAAAAGGTTGAACATAACTTACAATGATTAAAAATAGCGTAGCGTTACACGGACATAATTTCGACTTACACCCTTACAACATTCGCTAACATACCCTTATTATTAAGATTAAAATTAAAATTAAAATTAAAATATAAATTATATATATATATATATTTTACGTATATAGATAGAGAGAATGATATATGATGATTAAAAATGCTCAGAATTCGGTTGCTTTTATAGGGAGTTTCAAAACTTGGGGCTCCGCGACTCGCGGCCCTTTTGGCCTTCAAACTCCGCGAGTCGCGGAGTTTGTAAATACAGCTCACCAGCTTTTGGAGTCTTTCTTGCCGACGATTTATTTATAAATATAATATATATATAATTAATATAATTAATTATATATTATATTATATTTATATATATAGTTAACTTGTAATTTTTAGTCCGTTGCGTCGAGCGTTGAGAGTTGACTCATGTCCCGGTTCCGGATTTTCGAACGTCCTTGCGTACAATTTAATATCTTGTACTTTACGTTTTGAATCTTGTACTCTTGTAATTTCGAGACGTTTCTTATCAATAATTGGAACCTCTTTGATTGTCTTTTGTACTTTTAAGCTTTTTGGTCGTTTGCGTCTTCAATTCGTCGAATCTGTCTTTTGTCTTCACCTTTTATTATTTAAACGAATATCACTTGTAAATAGAACAATTGCAACTAAAAGCTTGTCTTTCTTGAGGAATAATGCTATGAAATATATGTTCGTTTTTAGCATTATCAAATATATACATATATATCAAAGTATGATCAAAATATATTCACAACATTTTTTATTACGTTTTAACGATTTAAGTTTGTTAATTTAGCAGTGCAACGTTAGTAATCTACAACTAGTTGTCCACAGTTAGATGTACAGAAATAAATCAATACAAATTATCTCGAATCAATCCACGACCCAGAGTATACAAGTCTCAGGCTAGATCATAACTCAAAGTATATATATTATTTTGGAATCAACCTCAACCCTGTATAGCTAACTCAAGCATTACTGCATATAGAGTGTCTATGGTTGTTCCCAAATAATATATATAGATGGGTCGATATGATATGTCAAAACATTGTATACGTGTCTATGGTATCCCAAGATTACATAATATATGTTAGAATACATGTATAATACAATATAAGTTAGTTAAGTTATGATTTGTGTAGATTTGTTACAAATTTCACGTAGCTACAACAAACAAAATTATCCAATCTTATTTTACCCATAACTTTTTCGTTTTAAATCCGTTTTGAGTGATTCAAGTTGCTATGGTTTCATAATGAACTGAAATTTATGAAACTAAACAGAAAAAATATAAGTTTATAGTTGGAAATACAGGTTACAAGTCAATATTGTAAGAGGTAGTCATTTCAGTCGAAAGAATGACGTCTTGATGACCATTTTGAAAAACATACTTTCACTTTGAGTTTAACCATGATTTTTGGATATAGTTTCATGTTAATAATAAAAATCATTTTCCCAGAAGAACAACTTTTAAATCAAAGTTTATCATAGTTTTTAATTATCAAACCCAAAACAGCCCGCGGTTTTAATATGACGGCGTATGTCCAGTTTTACGGTGTTCATCGTGTTTCCAGGTTTTAAATCATTAAGTTAGCATATCATATAGATATAGAACACATATCTAGTTGATTTTAAAAGTCAAGTTAGAAGGATTAACTTTATTTGCGAACAAGTTTAGAATTAACTAAACTATGTTCTAGTGATTACAAGTTTAAATCATCGAATAAGATAGTTATGTATATATGAATCGAATGATGTTATGAACATCATTACTACCTTAAGTTTAGTAGGTAAACCTACTGGAAGTGATAAGAAATGATCTAGCTTTAAAGGATCTTGGATGGTTTGAAAGTTCTTGAAGTAGAATCATGACACGAAAACAAGTTCAAGTAAGATTTTTACTCGAATTAAGATAGTTATAGTTATAGAAATTGAATCAAAGTTTAAATATGAGTATTACCTTGAATTAGAATGATAACCTACTGTAAGTAACAAAGGTTTCTTGATCTTAGATGATTACTTGGAATGGATTAGAAAGCTTGGAAGTATACTTGCAAACTTGAAAGTATTCTTGATTTTATGAAACTAGAACTTATAGAATTTATGAAGAACACTTAGAACTTGAAGATAGAACTTGAGAGAGTTCAATTAGATGAATAAAATTGAAGAATGAAGGTGTTTTTATATGTTTTAAGTCGTGATATATGGATTAGATATAAAGGATATGTAAGTTTGTTTTCTTGTAAATAAAATGATTAATAATATTTTTGTAATCTTGATAAATAATTCATACTAGATTACAAAGAATGGTTCTCACATGTTTGATGACTCATTAAGGGCTACTAAGAGTTGATCATTGAAGTGTATATATCAATAGTATGTGTATCTAGGAGTTGTGTATTGTACGAGTACGAATACGGGTGCATACGAGTAGAATTGTTGATGAAAATGAATGAGAATGTAATTGTAAGCATTTTTGTTAAGTAGAAGTACTTTGATATGTGTCATGAAGTCTTTCAAAAGTATACTAATACATCTTAATACACTATATGTATATGCATTTTAACTGAGTCGTTAAGTCATCGTTAGTTGTTACATGTAAGTGTTGTTTCGAAACCTTTAAGTTAACGATTTCATTAAATGTAATTAATCCCATTGTTATTATATTTAATAAGATGTTAAATTATTACATTATAATGATAACATGATGTACTAATATATCTTAATATGATATATAAATATTAAGACGTTATTACAACGATAATCATTACGTATAGATATCGTTTTGAATTTCTTAAGTTGGTAGTCTTGTTTTATGTATAAGGTTCATTGTTAATATACATAATGAGATACTTTAATTATCATTTCATCATTTTAAAAATATATATATGTTCATATATATAATATCATGTCATATACAAGTTATAACGTTCGTGAATCATCAGACAAACTGGGTGGTCAAACGTTAACACAAAAACCGTTTCAAATAATCAAGTCTTAACAAGTTTGGTTGCTTAAAATGTTGGAAACATTTATTCATGTAAATATTAATCTCATATAATATATAATCATGTAAAAGTTCGGGTCACTACAGTACCTACCCGTTAAATAAATTTCGTCCCGAAATTTTAAGCAGTTAGAGGTGTTGACGTATCATCTGGAAATAAGTGTGAGTATTTCTTCTTCATCTGATCTTCACATTCTCAGGTGAACTCGGGTCCTCTACGAGCATTCCATTGAACCTTAACGATTGATATTTTATTTTTAAGTCTTTTAACCTCACGATCCATTATTTCAACGGGTTCTTCGATGAATTGAAGCTTTTCATTGATTTGGATTTTGTCTAATGGAATAGTGAGATCTTCTTTAGCAAAACATTTCTTTAGATTCGAGACATGAAAAGTATTATGTACTCCGGCGAGTTGTTGAGGTAAGTCAAGTCGGTAAGCTACTGGTCCGACATGATTTATAATCTTGAATGGTCCAATGTACATTGGATTCAGTTTCCCCCGTTTACCAAATCGAACAACGCCTTTCCAAGGTGAAACCTTAACCATGACCATCTCTCCAATTTCAAATTCTATATCTTTTCTCTTAATGTCCGCGTAGGTCTTTTGTCTACTTTGGGCAGTTTTCAACCGTTGTTGAATTTGAATGATTTTCTAGGTAGTTTCTTGGATTATCTCCGGACCCGTAATTTGTCTATCTCTGACTTCACTCCAACAAATCGGAGACCTGCACTTTCTACCATAAAGTGCTTCAAACGGCGCCATCTCAATACTTGAATGGTAACTGTTGTTGTAGGAAAATTCTGCTAACGGTAGATGTCGATCCCAACTGTTTCCGAAATTAATAACACATGCTCATAGCATTTCTTCAAGGGTCTGTATCGTCCTTTCACTTTGTCCATTAGTTTGTGGATGATAGGCAGTGCTCATGTCTAGATGAGTTCCCAATGCTTGCTGTAATGTCTGCCAGAATCTTGAAACAAATCTGCCATCCCTATCAGAGATAATAGAGACTAGTATTCCATGTCTGGAGACAACTTCCTTCAAGTATAAACGTGCCAATTTTTCCATTTTATCATCTTCTCTCATTGGCAGAAATTGTGCTGACTTGGTGAGACGATTGACTATTACCTAAATAGTATCATAACCACTTGCAGTCCTTGGCAATTTAGTAATGAAATCCATGGTAATGTTTTCCCATTTCCATTCCGGGATTTTGGGTTATTGAAGTAGACCTGATGGTTTCTGATGTTCAGCTTTGACCTTAGAACATGTCAAACATTCTCCTACGCATCTAGGAATATCGGCTTTCATACCTGGCCACCAAAAGTGTTTCTTGAGATCTTTGTACATCTTTCCTGCTCCGGGATGTATTGAGTATCTGGTTTTATGTGCTACCTTAAGTACCATTTCTCTCACATCTCCAAACTTTGGTACCCAAATTCTTTCAGCCCTATCCCGGTTTCGGTCTTCCCGAATATTTAGATGTTTCTCCGATCCTTTGGGTATTTCATTCCTCAACTTTCCTTCTTTTAAAACTCCCTGCTGCGCCTCCTTTATTTGAGTAGTAAGGTTAGTACGAATAACTATATTCATAGCTTTTACCCGCATAGGTTCTATGTCCTTTCTACTCAGAGCATCGACTACCACATTCGCCTTCCCCGGGTGGTAACGAATCTCAAAATCGTAATCGTTTAACAGTTCGACCCACCTACGCTGCCTCATGTTCAGTTGTTTCTAATTAAATATGTGTTGGAGACTTTTGTGGTCGGTATATATAATACTTTTGACCACATATAAGTAGTGCCTCCAAGTCTTTAATGCAAAAACAACCGCGCCTAATTCCAAATAATGTGTCGTATAATTCTGCTCATGAATCTTCAATTGTCTAGACGCATAAGCAATTACCTTCGTTCGTTGCATTAATACACAACCGAGGCCTTGCTTTGAGGCGTCAAAATATATCACAAAATCATCGTTCCCTTCAGGAAATGACAATATAGGTGCCGTAGTTAACTTTTTCTTCAACAATTGAAACGCTTTCTCCTGCTTATCCTTCCATTCAAATTTCTTCACTTTATGCGTTAGTGCAGTCAAGGGTTTTGCTATTTTGGAAAAATCTTGGATGAACCTTCTGTAGTAACCAGCCAGTCCTAAAAATTGGCGTATATGCTTCGGAGTTTTCGGGGTTTTCCACTTTTCAACGGTTTCAATCTTTGTCGGATCTACCTGAATAACTTCTTTGTTCACTATGTGACCGAGGAATTGAACTTCTTCCAACCAAAATGCACACTTTGAAAATTTTGCGTACAGTTGTTCCTTCCTCAACAATTCTAGCACTTTTCTCAAATGTTCTTCGTGCTCTTGATCATTCTTTGAGTAAATGAGTATGTCATCGATGAAAACAATGACAAACTTGTCAAGATATGGCCCACACACTCGGTTCATGAGGTCCATGAACACAGCTGGTGCGTTAGTCAATCCAAACGGCATAACTATAAACTCGTAATGACCGTAACGCGTTCTGAAAGCAGTCTTTGGAATATTATCCTCCTTCACCCGCATTTGATGATACCCGAAACGTAAATCGATCTTTGAATAAACCGACGAGCCTTGTAGTTGATCAAATAAATCGTCGATTCTCGGTAGTGGTTAAAGGTTCTTGATGGTAAGTTTGTTCAACTCTCGGTAATCGATACACAATCTGAATGTACCATCGTTCTTTTTGACAAACAAAACAGGAGCTCCCCACGGTGATGTGCTTGGTCGAATGAAACCACGTTCTAACATTTCTTGTAATTGACTTTGTAATTCCTTTATTTCGCTGGGTGCGAGTCTGTAAGGAGCACGAGCTATTGGAGCAGCTCCCGGTACAAGATCTATTTGGAATTCAACGGATCGATGTGGGGGTAGTCCCGGTAATTCTTTCGGAAATACGTCGGGAAATTCTTTTGCGACGGGAACATCGCTGATGTTCTTTTCTTCAGGTTTGACTTCTTCGATGTGTGCTAGAATGACATAGCAACCTTTTCTTATTAGTTTTTGCGCCTTCAAACTACTAATAAGATTTAACTTCACGTTGTTCTTTTCTCCGTACACCATTAAAGGTTTTCCTTTTTCGTGCATAATGCGAATCGCATTTTTGTAACAAACGACCTGTGCTCTCACCTTTTTCAACCAGTCCATGCCAATTATTACGTCAGAACTCCCTAACTCGACTGGTATTAAGTAAATCTTAAACGTTTCGTCAACCAGTTTAATTTCTCTATCCCGACATACTTTATCTGCTGTAATTAGTTTACCGTTTGCTAATTCTAGTAAAAGTTTATTATCCAAAGGAATTAATGGACAATTTAATTTGGCACAAAAATCTCTACTCATATAGCTTCTATCCGCACCCGAATTAAATAAAGCATAAGCAGATTTATCGTCAATAAGAAACGTACCCGTAACAAGCTCCGGGTCTTCCTGCGCTTCTGCCGAATTAATGTTGAAGACTCATCCACAGCCTTGCCCATTATTATTCCCTTTATTAGGGCATGCTTTGCTGAAATGGCCCAGCTTTCCGCATCCGTAACAAATAATGGAATTATTTGTTCTGTTATTTTTATATGCCTTTGGTCCATAGACATCACACTTCTTTACACTATGTCCGGTTCTATTACACTTGGTACACACTACTACACAGAACTTATCTGGATGATACCCTCCACACCTTAGACATTTATTGTTCTGGTTGTTGTTGCCATTGTTGTTATTGATTTGGTTGTTGTTATGATTGATATTGTTGTTAGGACGGTTATTGTTGTTGTTGTTGTTGGGATATTTGTTATTGCGTTTGTTTTTGCGAAAAATGGGGCGATTGTAGTTGTGATTGCTGTGTTGGTTGTTGAAGCGACAGTTACTGTTGTTTTGTTGGTGACTCTTGTCACTGTTTTCTTCCCACTTCCTGTTGACTTGTTTCGTGTTGGGTTCTTCGGCCGCCTGCTCTTTAATTCTTCCCTCAATATGATTTATGAGTTTATGAGCCATTCGACTTTGTGACGACCCGGAAATTTCCGACCAAATTTAAACTTAATCTTTATATGTATCCGACACGATAAGCAAAGTCTGTTAGGGTGAGTCTCAAAAGTTTTGAACTGTTTCATATATTCAATTGACCATTGACTGTTTCTGACGATTCACGAACAACTATTTGTAAATAGATATGTGTGTGTGTGTGTGTGTGTGTGTATATATATATATAATAATTGAAAATATAATTTGAAATATTATATGTTGTAGTTATTAAAATTAATTATGTAAAATAAAATAATAATATGATATTATGATAATTATTATTTACAAACATATCTATATAAATAAAGTATATTAAAAATAAATATTAAATGATTGTAATACTCGTTTGATGTTTCGATTGATATTAAGCAAGTTAAATTCAAACTTATGTAATTTTAAAAAAAACGGTGATTCGAAAATGAGTTATATAAATTTTAGGCTTATAAAAAAGCTAATTAGTAATGTTCAACACCTTTCATATTTTACCTGGAATTGGGCGTAGACAATGAGTTAATTTTTATTTAATAATTTTAAATAGTTAATGATCGAATTTTATACAATAATGACTAAAATAAATAAATATCATTACTGTAAAAATTTGGGATATTTTTTCTGAAGACCTTTTATCTGCCACTGATTTATCAACGGAGTACGAAATCCGGTCCATGAACAACTATCGGTAGAATTATTATCTAGGTCACATGTTTTAATTCTAAATAATATTATAATAATTTATTACCGTGACAAATTGATATATGATTATTGATTGAATCGGGTGGCTTAACTGTGGCACATTCTATGATTTTTATTAGATAACTGTTTTTGCTTTTGTTAAATTAACCTCTGCATTTGAATCAATTTAACACTTACTGTTATTGTTTTGTCTATCTAATATATGTGGCTTTATCTATATATACATGCATACCAATGCCATGGATATAACCACAATTAACATAGATATATAATCACAATTAACTCTCAACCTTCTTCTACCCTCATACAATAAATCACCAAATTTCCCTTCTTTGTTCTGTCAACCGAGGTACCACCACCTCTAACCTTCACAACCACCATCAAAACTCTGCTTCATGAACGGTAATATGAAACCCACTTGAATTTAGTTGCTACTATATCTCTTTGTTTGTTTCTATTTTTCGATTACCCTCGATCAATGATATTTTCTAATACCATCTTCTATCTTTATTTTTGAATCATCATTTAACCATCGTGAGCCATCGCCACCCTTCCAACAGTCGTCAACCACCAAAGTTACACCACCTCCGGTCACTATGTTGACCACCATATATTTCTTGCTTTGTGAACCAAAGACCAACACCACCTTAAACCCATATACTTTCTCTTTGTTCTTTCTGTTTTCTTTCCGTTTCAATCGTCTCACTAAGACCACCAGAATTGGAACCCGTTTGCTACTGCTGTTACAGTGCCATGAAACCACCATAACCGCCACAACCCACTACGATCCACCATGGGTAAACCCACCATAAACCTCAACAAACAACCACGGATTGCTGCTACTACATGTTTCTGTTTTAGCCCGTAAACAACCACCAAACCTCCATTGTTGATACGTTGTCTTTGTTATGTTTAAACCGAACACCATCACCACTGATCCCCATAAACTATCATGACCATTGAATACCCCAAACAATCATATATCTCTTCTGCAACTCGATTCTGTTGCTGCTATTTGTGGTTGTTATGTTAACCAAGGACCTCAAAACCATCGAATCCCTTTATCGAACATCAATTATCATCAACCCATGATAATCTGCAACAGCTACTCGCTGCTATATTTATTGTTTCCTGTTTCTATTTTCCGGATCAAACACAACCCAAACAGATGGAATACTACGCTTATTGTTTCTGTTGTGAATCACCACCATCGATCAACAAGACGTTACACTTCTGTTTTAACCACGATAACCACCATCGTGAACCCATTAGAACCCTAACATCACCTTCATAAATCACCACCTTTAATCATCATCATATATCACTTTAGTCTTCCTCCTGATTAACTATTTCTGTTACCGAAATCAAACACCATCTATTCAACTCTCAACCACCACAAACCACAATTTCTGTTGGTCTTTATATACCTGCCTTTATTAAGTACTTTATTGCTACTACTGTTTTACATGATTTTTCTTCTACTTGGTAGCCAACATATACCAAACCATTAACCCCACTTGATTATTAATTAGAAGAGAAATTGAGCTGTACAGAATAGTTATAGGGCCACCATGTTCCTCTTGAAGCCGTGATATTTTTTTTTATATTCGAACTAAACTAATGGGATTGTACAAGGACTAAGCTTAAATTACTTTTGGGCTCTTGATTTTAGACTGGGCCGTGTGCTTTTATTTTGCTGTTGGGCCGAGGAATTGGGACAGGATAATACTGATTGATAAGTCGATAAATGATGATGATGGTGAACTGCTATTTAAATGAGAAGACAAATAATGACCTCGTGATTTGCTGATGATGATTTAGATTATGATAATGATGATTTTAAGATTATGATGATGATGATAGATGATATAATTATGTTGTGAAGATGAAGAAGAATAAGGGAAACAGGAAAATACGGTTTGTATATATAATTAGAATATAAAATTAAATAAAGAAAGTAACCAGTGGAGCAGTGGTTGGGTGTGTGGTGGTTAAGCGAGAGGTAGCAGGTTCAAGTCCTGACTGTGGCATTTCTTTTTAGAAAAAGAAAAAGTATAAATTAAGAAACAGAAAAATAGGTGTTAAATAGTGTTGGAACGGGTATTAAACAGAGAGAAACAGTTAGCACGCTAGTCTAGGGACTGTTCAGGTAGATGAGAGGTCTCGAGTTCGAACCCAGGCGAAGGCAGTTTTTACTTTTAAAAGCTTATTACCTTAAAGGTAGTATATTATTATATTTATTATATTCATTTTTATTATTATGATTATTATTATTATTATTATTATTATTATTATTATTATTATTATTATTATAATTATTATTATCATACTTATAAGTAATATAAACATTATTATCATTATTATTATAATTATTAGTACTATTATTATTATTATTAACATAAGTATTATTATTAATATTATCATTATTATCATTAATATGATTATTATCATTATTAATATTGATATTATTGAAAATTATTATTATTATTATTGTCATTTTTACTAAAATTATCAATTTGTTATCATTAAAACTATCTTTAGTACTAAGTATCATTATTATTAATATTTAATATTAGAATTATCATTTAACAATAATATTAGTATTATTAGTAATATGATTACTAAAATTTCTATTAAAACCATCATTTTTATTAAAATTACCATTATTATTAAAAATATTATTTTTATGAAAACTATCATTTTATTTTATCATTATTATCAATATTACTATTAATATTATTATCATTACAATGAAAGTTAATAATATAAAAATATACTCAATAAAACTATATTAAAACTTTTTAAATTTTTATATAAAATAAATATATTTAAATTAATAATGAAACACAATAATATATTAAAATAACAATTATATCACTAATAATATATAAATTTTTTTCGATTTCAATTATATATGTTAATATATATATAACTGATATAGGTTCGTGAATCCAAGGCCAACCCTACAATTGTTCAATGTCGTCATATGTATTTTTACTACAAAATACAGTATTGTGAGTTTCATTACTCTCTTTTTAAATGCTTTTGCAATATATATTTTTGGGACTGAGAATACATGCGCTGTTTTATAAATGCTTTACAAAATAGACACATGTAATCGAAACTACATTCTATGGTAGAATGATCGAAGCCGAATATGCCCCTTTTGCTTGGTAGCCTAAGAATTAGTAAACCGATCTACTAATTGACGCGAATCCTAAAGATAGATCTATTGGGCCTAACGAACCCCATCCGTTGGAGCGGATGCTTTAGTACTTCGATGTTGTTTTATATCATGTCCGATGGATGTCCCGGAATGATAGGTGATATTCTTATATGCATCTAGTTAATGTCGGTTACCAGGTGTTCAATCCATATGAATGATATTTTTGTCTCTATGCATGGGACGTATATTTATGAGAAATGAAAATGAAAATCTTGTGGTCTATTAAAATGATGGAAACGATTATTTATGTTAAACTAATGAACTTACCAACCTTTTAGTTGACACTTTAAAGCATGTTTATTCTCAGATATAAAAAGAAATCTTCCGCTGTGCATTAGCTCATTTTAGAGATATTACTTGGAGTCATTCATGACATATTTCAAAAGACGTTGCATTTAAGTCGTTGAGTTCATCAAGATTATTATTAAGTCAGTTATTGTGACAACCCGGAAATTTCCAATCAAATTTAAACTTTATCTTTATATTATTCTGACACGATAAGCAAAGTTTGTTAAGTTAAATCTCAAGAATTTTAAATTGTGTTCATACATTCATTATAACCTCGACCAAATTCAGACGATTCACGAACCGTTATATATAAATAAATATGTATATATATATGTATATATATATATATATATATATTATAACTTGAGAATATTAATAAAGTATTAAACGTATAACACTTTACATGATCGTATTTGTTTCAATATGTTTATCGATGGAATTAGAAGATAATATCAAATTGTTGATTTATCAGATACATTATGATATGATTACGGGTCTATGTTATGAGGTCCACTGTGATTTAAGAAATCTATTCTTTTTGACAACATTCGGAAAATGGTAAAGTGGTTTATAAGTAAGAACGTGAAGTGTAAATAACTTAGATGTTGGATATCGACAAGTTAAGTAACTCGACATTTTTCATTAAGATGATTTCATACGTTTATTTAACCTTTAAACTTTATCCCATGCTTCACCAACAAACTGTAATTTAAAAACTTGAAACCTATTATGAATATATATGATTCTATTTTTTTAAAACATTTTATGATATAACGATTTCCATTATTTTAACCTTTAAACAAAATGATTCTTAAAAATATATTTGGTTTTGGAAAACAAAATTATTATATTTATTTGATTTAGTTTCAAACGTACAAAAACGTTTTCAGTTTAAAAAGAACTTTATTATTAAAACGTATATAACTTTTATAAATATCTAGAACCACTTTTGACAACTCATTACTTAACTAGTATGATAAAGATAACGATATTTATATTTTATTTTATTAAATATATATAACGATTTAAATTAATATTATATATATTTATACGCGTATTATACGTACATAGTATTATACTTTTACTATACTTAAACTTTACCTTTACTTTATTTTTACTTTACTTTAACTTTAATAATTCACTTTAATAATTCATACTTTAATAATTCACTTTAATAATTCATACTTTAATAATTTACTTTAATAATTCATACTTTAATAATTCACTTTAATAATTCATACTTTAATAATTCACTTTAATAATTCATACTTTAATAATTCACTTTAATAATTCAAAAATCTACTATAAATAGAATTCAATAGGTTTCATTATTTCATAGAAACTTGAAAATATTTTTCTCTAAACTCTCTCAATCGATTTACATATATATATTTACTCCGTATTATTTCAAGATATTATTAGTATACATAAAATATTACGTCAGAGTGCTGTCCGAGTGATTTCAAAATTGTTTTTCGAGTGGGATTGGATTAAGGAAATTATGGGTTATAGCTATGGAGGTGATTGTTATGGTTCATGGGTATGCTCGTGAGGTCAATATAGTGTTTATCATCTCCGTTGCGTCTACGTACCTTTCCTGCAATATTGAATCTCAATATTGATACGTGAGTACTCATAATTTAACTTTTACATACTAATAGTGTATCCCTGACTAGTGCTCGAGTATATAGGATTATGCATGTTTGTACTTTTGATATTGCCTTTAGTTAGGTTATGTTGAATCCTGAATTAGTTATATATGCGACTGAGATAAGGTATAAGATATGCATGTCGTTGGAAAGCTAGCGAAAAATTAAGAACTTTTCATTTAGATATCGAATGATTTCGATGAACGGATTTGAAGTTATAGTCCATCGAATTTTTGTATTATTATTAAAAATGATTATTATTATCGTCGTTATTATCGTCGTTCTAGTTTTTTCTTATTATTATTATTATTATTATTATTATTATTTTTATTATTATTATCTTTATTAATAAAAGGATTTATCATATAGCAATATAAAGACACGGGAGAACTAGAAACACTATAAACCCAAGAGTATAGTAGAAGTAAATAGATTCTTCCGGCGGTAGATGAAAAAGAAGAATGACCAATATGAAAGTTATAAGTATATCGAGAATCAGAACTGGATGGAGCATATTGTTGAATACTTTAAAATATGAGTTGAGGGGGAAAGAATAGAAGGTGATGAAACATGACTAGGAACTTAGAAATCAACAGATTTAACTCACACAATGACAGAATAAGTGAATCAAACCCTCTAGTGAATAGGTTAAGCTTTTTGTGATTAATTTAGTCATACCACAACTAAATCAAGTGTGATTAGATCAACACCTAGAGCTATTATTCACCACCTAGGTGATTTGGGTTGAGAGAGAATCGGAGGAGCTCACCAGATCTGAGTGTGTGTAACAAATGAGAGGCTTAACCTAAAAATGAAGAACATAAGACTTTATATACCCCTTCTGTTGACTCACCCGTACGATTCATCCATTACACATACGAGTTGGCTTCATCAGCCGTACGGGTGATCACTCACTCGTGTCTTCTCATTTAGATTATAATTGTGACTTAGCTCAACATCAACCGTGCGTATGAGCCTGTCAGCCGTACGAGTGAGGCTTCACTCGGACGTTTGACTAAGTCTAACATAGTCAAACATCCACATCTCGTTCCTGCAGTTGCTGTAACCACATACAAACACAAATAGGATAATAACGAACGATCATGGTGGCCTGTAAACTGTTGTACCTGCAATGGACGTGGGTAGATGTCTAGGGACTTGCATAAAATACATCAACAGAAGGTGTGAGTTGTAAGAAAAGGAAGGAGGTGAATTTATAAGAAAATCTCCGACAGAACAATTAAAATGGACGATCGCATTTAAAGCGGATCCTAATTCCTTTTGTTACCGGAGAATCAAATCTTATTACAAAGATTTTCTTCAAATCCCTTGAAATCTGGAAATCAATCATATCTACGTCAAATGATAAGATGAATCTACACTTACTCATTTCACTCTTCTATGTTAGCTTCATTCGTACTCTTCATATAAATGGATTGTTTATCCAAATTATTCGCTGATGATAATACTCTAATTTTCAGCCTGTATGCATCATGAAAACATACTTATTATCATTCACGACCTTTCCACTCAAATTTCGGGACGAAATTTCTTTAACGAGTAGGTACTGTGACAACCCGGAAATTTCCAATCAAATTTAAACTTTATCTTTATATTATTCCGACACGATAAGCAAAGTTTGTTAAGTTAAATCTCAAGAATTTTAAATTGTGTTCATACATTCATTATAACCTCGACCAAATTCAGACGATTCACGAACCGTTATATATAAATAAATATGTATATATATGTATATATATATATATATTATAACTTGAGAATATTAATAAAGTATTAAACGTATAATACTTTACATGATCGTATTTGTTCAATATGTTTATCGATGGAATTAAAAGATAATATCAAATTGTTGATTTATCAGATACATTATGATATGATTACGGGTCTATGTTATGAGGTCCACTGTGATTTAAGAAATCTATTCTTTTTGACAACATTCGGAAAATGGTAAAGTGGTTTATAAGTAAGAACGTGAAGTGTAAATACCTTATACGTTGGATATCGACAAGTTAAGTAACTCGACATTTTTTATTAAGATGATTTCATACGTTTATTTAACCTTTGAACTTTATCCCATGCTTCACCAACAAACTGTAATTTAAAAACTTGAAACCTATTATGAATATATATGATTCTATTTTTTTAAAACATTTTATGATATAACGATTTCCATTATTTTAACCTTTAAACAAAATGATTCTTAAAAATATATTTGGTTTTGGAAAACAAAATTATTATATTTATTTGATTTAGTTTCAAACGTACAAAAACGTTTTCAGTTTAAAAAGAACTTTATTATTAAAACGTATATAACTTTTATAAATATCTAGAACCACTTTTGACAACTCATTACTTAACCAGTATGATAAAGATAACGATATTTATATTTTATTTTATTAAATATATATAACAATTTAAATTAATATTATATATATTTATACGCGTATTATACGTACATAGTTTTATACTTTTACTATACTTAAACTTTACCTTTACTTTATTTTTACTTTACTTTAACTTTAATAATTCACTTTAATAATTCATACTTTAATAATTCACTTTAATAATTCATACTTTAATAATTTACTTTAATAATTCATACTTTAATAATTCACTTTAATAATTCATACTTTAATAATTCACTTTAATAATTCACTTTAATAATTCAAAAATCTATTATAAATAGAATTCAATAGGTTTCATTATTTCATAGAAACTTGAAAATATTTTTCTCTAAACTCTCTCAATCGATTTACATATATATATTTACTCCGTATTATTTCAAGATATTATTAGTATACATAAAATATTACGTCAGAGTGCTGTCCGAGTGATTTCGAAATTGTTTTTTGAGTGGGATTGGATTAAGGAAATTATGGGTTATAGCTATGGAGGTGATTGGTATGGTTCATGGGTATGCTCGTGAGGTCAATATAGTGTTTATCATCTCCGTTGCGTCTACGTACGTTTCCTGCAATATTGAATCTCAATATTGATACGTGAGTACTCATAATTTAACTTTTACATACTAATAGTGTATCCCTGACTAGTGCTCGAGTATATAGGATTATGCATGTTTGTACTTTTGATATTACCTTTAGTTAGGTTATGTTGAATCCTGAATTAGTTATATATGCGACTGAGATAAGGTATAAGATATGCATGTCGTTGGAAAGCTAGCGAAAAATTAAGAACTTTTCATTTAGATATCGAATGATTTCGATGAACGGATTTGAAGTTATAGTCCATCGAATTTTTGTATTATTATTAAAAATGATTATTATTATCGTCGTTATTATCGTCGTTCTAGTTTTTTCTTATTATTATTATTATTATTATTATTATTATCTTTATTAATAAAAGGATTTATCATTAAAAATTATTATTATTTTTATTATTACTATCGTTATTATCGTTAAAGTTATAATTAGTATTATTATTATTATCCAATTATTATTATTATTATAATTATTATTATTATTATTATTATTATTATTATTATTATTATTATTATTATTATTATTATTATTATTGGTATTATTATTATTATTATTATTATCATTATTAATATATATATCATTATTTAAAAATGGTTATTGTTATTTTTATTATTATTATTACTATATTATCATTAAGATAATTATTAGTATTATCGTTAATAATGTTATAGTAACTATCATTATTAATATTAGTGTAATTAAAACAAATATTTTTAACACCTAATTATTTTGATTACTATTATTATCATTATTACAAACGCGATATAAAAGATGATTAAAAGCTATTAAACGAAACGATTAGGAAATAATGGGTAAGAGTATCATGATGAAATTAAAATATTATAAGATATTGATTTAGATAAAATTATCGTTCTTATTATTTTTATCATTACTATTATTATTAAAATTATCGTTAGTATTAAAACTATCATTTTAACAAAAATTATCATTTTAATAGAAATGTCATTGTTACTATAAAATATCATTATTATTATTATTTTAAATAGAATTATTATTTTAAAGATAATATTAAAAATTATCGTAAATATTAAAGTTATCATAATTAGAATTATCGTTTTATCATAATGTCATCTTAGTAAATATAAATATTGATATTTTTATAATAATAATTATTATTACAAAATAATACAACTTTTACTTACTATCATTATAGATATTATTTTATCAAATAAATATTTGATACAAACATATTTTACTACGTGTAATAACTTACTTTAATAATACGTATTATATTATCTTTATAATATTAAATAAACCCTATAAATTTTATTACTTAATATATATAAAAGTATATTTTATTATCTAAATATAATATAAAATTTTATTTATTAATAAATAAATTATATTATTTACTCTAATAAATCTTTTAAAAATATTTAAAAATATAAAACGACGATATTTAAACTATATATTAATCATGTATAAATTTTTAGAAATTATTTTGAGTCAAATTTACTTTTGTTGACTTTTGCATATTAGTCTCGAGCATTAGGATTGTGGTACACTATGACTTGACCTAATTTGTTAGACAAATATTGACCAACACATAAATATATATAATTAATTTAGGTTCGTGAATCCGAGGCCAACCTTGCACTTGTTCAATGACGTTATATGTATTTTTACTACGAAATACAGTATGGTGAGTTTCATTTGCCTTTTTACCCTTTATATTTTTGGGCTGAGAATACATGCGCAATTTTTATAAATGTTTTTCGAAATAGACACAAGTAATCGAAACTACATTATATGGTTGAATTATTGAAATCGAATATGCCCCTTTTTATTAAGTCTGGTAATCTAAGAATTAGGGAACAGACACCCTAATTGACGCGAATCCTAAAGATAGATCTATTGGGCCTAACAAACCCCATCCAAAGTACCGGATGCTTTAGTACTTCGAAATTATATCATGTCCGAAGGAGGATCCCGGAATGATAGGGGATATTCTTATATGTATCTAGTTAATGTCGGTTACCAGGTGTTCACCATATAAATGAATATTTTTTGTCTCTATGCATAGGACGTATATTTATGAGAACTGGAAATGAAATTCTCGTGGTCTATTAAAATGATGGAAATAAATGATTATGATAAACTAATGAACTCACCAACCTTTTGATTGACACTTTAAAGCATATTTATTCTCAGGTGTTAAAGAAATCTTCCGCTGTGCATTTGCTCATTTTAAAGATATTACTTGGAGTCTTTCATAGCATATTTCGAAGAACGTTGCATTCGAGTCATTGAGTTCATCAAAGATTATTATTAAATCAATTTATAGTTGGATAGTGGATATTATGAAATGGTATGCATGCCTGTCAATTTTTGATGTAAAGAAAGATTGTCTTTTAAAAACGAATGCAATGTTTGTAAAATATATCATATATAGGTCAAATACCTAGCAATGTAATCAACTATTGTGAATCATTTATAATGTATATGAACGGGTCCTTTCAGTTGGTATCAGAGCGGTGGTCTTAGCGAACCAGGTCTGCATTAGTGTGTCTAACTGATAAGTCGTTAGGATGCATTAGTGAGTCTGGACTTCGACCGTGTCTACATGTTAAAAGTTTTGCTTATCATTTCTAGTCGGAAATCATCTGCTTATCATCCATAGGAAATTACCTGCTTATCATTATTAGTCTAGACACGTCTTGCTACATTAATTGCATGAGTAGTGTATAGACAAACTTCATATCTTAGCGTATCTGCTAAATCATATCTTATCGTATCTGTTACTTTAAACTTTACCTGACATACCCCGCAAATTCCTCCGTAATCTATGAAATCTTTTGATCTCTATATATAGATATCCTATGTAAATAGAATACCACCCGATAGCCGAAAAATCATTTTTATATCGAAAATCCTTTATCCAATCGTACGAAATGGAATTTGTCATCAGTTCAAGTCACTCGGATTCCGAAATGGAATCTCACTCAAGCTTCGAAAGCAGTATGACCGGAATGGATCAACCAATCAGTCATCACCTATTCTGGATGAATTGGGGATGGGTTCGTAGCCTCCTCAATCATTGGAAACAAGAAGAAGGCGATCCTTTCCATCCACCACATTGCCCTCTTGGAGAAGAACCTAAAGCACTTACCGGCGAACATGTTCGAGACACTATTTTCTTTCTCATTTCCAGGGTATCTCGTCACGATTATATACTACATCAAATTCTAGATTTTATTTATTCGCTCGTTCCGACCGACAATCATCCTGGAATAATAGAAGAAGTCAACGAACTTCGCGCTCGGGTAGTGGCTTTGGAGAATATGGTGCAGAGATTACAAACACCAGCAGCATAACCAGTACCACCATCATCAACGCCAACAGTACCATTACCACCTCCAACCACAACCGCGTTGTAAACCTCAACTTCACAATCTGTCCCACGAGCATCAACGTCATACGCACCATAGATACCAAGGAGTACCAACAACAATAACTGACGAAGTATTAATTCATAACTTCATTGGAGAAACATTCCGCGGCGATTATATAATCTCTAAAGTCTTAGAGATTATCTAATCTAGCCCTAACCATAAATCAGTTAAGCGAACCAAAATGATAGAAAATAGAGTAGAAACCCTGACAAAAATGGTGTGTGATTAACAAGTTAAACTTGTTATACCAACAGCATCAACAGTACCGTCAACGTCACCAGCATCGTCAGTACAGTGAACATCAGAATCAACAACACCTATAACATCACAAACTCCGTCAGTTCAAGAATCACTGTGGACATCATTACGAATCAATAACGTGTATATTGTATCAACAAGTTATGAAGAATTAACTCATTCCCTCTAAAGAAATTATATATATATATATTATATATATATATATATATATATATATATATATATATATATATATATTTTGAAATAAAAAACAAATCTTTCCGTGCTAAGCTATTGTGTGTGAATCTTAACTACTCAGTTAATTCATATTACAAATATGCAATAATGTACGTCCCTCACCCGCGACTTAACCATCGTTAACTACAATCTCTGTCTCAATTCAAGAAATTCCAATTCCTAATAAATCAAGTATATATTTGATTTTACACTTCATCATTGATGTAACCGAAACTTTTCAGATAACATCATTCGTACTTTGCGAAGTTCACAAGAATTTAACGAAAACCAACATCACTTCTCAACAAATAACGAAGTATTGATTCATAATTTCAATATTATTGAAGAAATACTTATGTAACCTCTAAACCTTCAAGGAATTATTCAATTGTAGTTCCAACCGTAAATCGAATGAGTTTAATTTAGTATTAACTCATTAAAATCTATGTTACATCTGAGGAGAATATATACATATATATTTTCATAAAGACTGTAATAAAATTCTTATGTACAAAATATTAATTGTGAAAATTTTTTTAACGGGTAGGTAATACCCGAGAGATATATATAAATTCACAATTAATATGTTACATTCTTCGAATCAGATTAAGCAAATTATCAATTATACTTCCTACTTTCACAATAATATACATTCTTTCATAGAAATCAAAACAACCATACTCATTCAAACCCAATTACGTATTCTGATTTTAAAATCTCAGAATTCAATTCGAGATATAACCGGTACCATTACTTTTAGATTCCTACATCTTTCAAAGCTATACTTTGACTTCAAAAGTGTGTTAGAACATCAAATGTATACAAACGATTACAATCTATGTTCAAACCCTTCGAAAATCTCTGAAGACACTTCAAATAATGAGCAATCGAGATGATGATCCAACCACATATTACCCACAGTTATGTACTTAAAAAGCTCTCGAAACCAAAGTCATAATTCAACACATATCTGTGTCAGATCTTTTGGCATTTATTAGCAAAAATAACCTTGCAATTCCTTTGCAAAGTAGCAAATTATATCACAGCTCCAGCAAGATAACTTCAATTTTTTCATTCGGAGTAGCCTTATCATAATTTTGATATATGTGATTACCCTTTTGTTACCGGAGAACCTTTCATATTCCACCACATTAGCAATAAACTTACCAACAACTTCACTGATCTTGGGCATTCCGAAGAATCTTTATATTTATTGAAACCTCATCATTTACTCATCTGCCTCTTGTAACGAGAATTGTCATACGAATCATTGGGAGTTAGCAATCAGTATTTTGAAATCTCACAGCATGTTGACGCCAACAGTTATACATAACGTCTATTTCCAAGGCTTACATACTTCGAATGTGAAGTTTCTGAAAAACACTCTGAACCGCGAACTAGTTCTCGAAATGCTGATGAAGCAACAAAAACTGTAAACGACCTTAGCAGTAAAAAGTTTGATGATAAATATTAGTGTATTAACAAAGCTCAGAAATAGAGAAGTTTTGGAACTGGAAAACGGATTGAGCAAAGTATGAAGGAGGCTGTGGACAAATCACAAAGACTGAACCTGCCTTCAAAGAATCCAAATGATTCAGTGTCTGCTGAAGTCATTAATGAATACCTTGCTCCTGACACTAAACCCTTACAGACAATATTCTTCATCATCCTCTGATATTAGAAATTTTAAGATATCATCGTATCTTTCATTATAAATATCCTCCATATTTCTGAAGATATTTCCATAACTATTCTTATCTGGAATCATTTATCTCTTTGTGCTATCTGTATTACATCAAAAAGGAAACTGTTTAGTTCCTATACTCTGTAAACCTTTGAGTTTAAAATATGAATGTTTTTGAAGTAGTGTTGGAAACTGAAGTATGTGTTAGTATAATATAATGACACTTGATCAACGTGATTATATTACAGTAATTCATGCTGAGTTTCTAAATGGAACGTGATGATTCACAGGTCATAACATCATCATGTGCCATGTTATACGACTCTTGTATTCTATTTAACCTCTAAAATATCAAGAAAATATTTCTTGATTATTCGGCCTTTTCTAAGGTATTCTAGTAATTTGACAAGTCAAGATCGTGCCATCACAATTTACTTCCTAGAACATTAATAATGTTCATTCCGAAAATCATATTTGTGAATTCTGGACCATTACAAGCGGTGCTTAATCGCAAGAAGAAGAAACGAAAGGACAAAACTCCGAAATAGAAATTGGGGTATAAATTGCAGCAAATAAAAGAGAGCATTAACTGTGGATGACAATGATTATAGAAGATAGAAACAGAGACTTTGAAATATAAGGGAAGATATAAAGCCCAACGACAAACCAAAAATTATAAACCATATATATCGATGCATATAGCAATATAAAGACACGGGAGAACTAGAAACACTATAAACCCAAGAGTATAGTAGAAGTAAATAGATTCTTCCGGCGGTAGATGAAAAAGAAGAATGACCAATATGAAAGTTATAAGTATATCGAGAATCAGAACTGGATGGAGCATATTGATGAATACTTTAAAATATGAGTTGAGGGGGAAAGAATAGAAGGTGATGAAACATGACTAGGAACTTAGAAATCAACAGATTTAACTCACACAATGACGGAATAAGTGAATCAAACCCTCTAGTGAATAGGTTAAGCTTTTTGTGATTAATTTAGTCATACCACAACTAAATCAAGTGTGATTAGATCAACACCTAGAGCTATTATTCACCACCTAGGTGATTTGGATTGAGAGAGAATCGGAGGAGCTCACCAGATCTGAGTGTGTGTAACAAATGAGAGGCTTAACCTAAAAATGAAGAACATAAGACTTTATATACCCCTGCTGTTGACTCACCCGTACGATTCATCCATCACACATACGAGTTGGCTTCATCAGCCGTACGGGTGATCACTCACTCGTGTCTTCTCATTTAGATTATAATTGTGACTTAGCTCAACATCAACCGTGCGTATGAGCCTGTCAGCCGTACGAGTGAGGCTTCACTCGAACGTCTGACTAAGTCTAACATAGTCAAACATCCACGTCTCGTTCCTGCAGTTGCTGTAACCACATACAAACACAAATAGGATAATAACAAACGATCATGGTGGCCTGTAAACTGTTGTACCTGCAATGGACGTGGGTAGATGTCTAGGGACTTGCATAAAATGCATCAACAGAAGGTGTGAGTTGTAAGAAAAGGAAGGAGGTGAATTTATAAGAAAATCTCCGACAGAACAATTAAAATGGACGATCGCATTTAAAGCGGATCCTAATTCCTTTTGTTACCGGAGAATCAAATCTTATTACAAAGATTTTCTTCAAATCCCTTGAAATCTGGAAATCAATCATATCTACGTCAAATGATAAGATGAATCTACACTTACTCATTTCACTCTTCTATGTTAGCTTCATTCGTACTCGTCATATAAATGGATTGTTTATCCAAATTATTCGCTGATGATAAAACTCTAATTTTCAGCCTGTATGCATCATGAAAACATACTTATTATCATTCACAACCTTTCCACTCAAATTTCGGGACAAAATTTCTTTAACGAGTAGGTACTGTGACAACCCGGAAATTTCTAATCAAATTTAAACTTTATCTTTATATTATTCCGACACGATAAGCAAAGTTTGTTAAGTTAAATCTCAAGAATTTTAAATTGTGTTCATACATTCATTATAACCTCGACCAAATTCAGACGATTCACGAACCGTTATATATAAATAAATATGTATATATATGTATATATATATATATTATAACTTGAGAATATTAATAAAGTATTAAACGTATAATACTTTACATGATCGTATTTGTTTCAATATGTTTATCGATGGAATTAAAAGATAATATCAAATTGTTGATTTATCAGATACATTATGATATGATTACGGGTCTATGTTATGAGGTCCACTGTGATTTAAGAAATCTATTCTTTTTGACAACATTCGGAAAATGGTAAAGTGGTTTATAAGTAAGAACGTGAAGTGTAAATAACTTAGATGTTGGATATCGACAAGTTAAGTAACTCGACATTTTTCATTAAGATGATTTCATACGTTTATTTAACCTTTGAACTTTATCCCATGCTTCACCAACAAACTGTAATTTAAAAACTTGAAACCTATTATGAATATATATGATTCTATTTTTTTAAAACATTTTATGATATAACGATTTCCATTATTTTAACCTTTAAACAAAATGATTCTTAAAAATATATTTGGTTTTGGAAAACAAAATTATTATATTTATTTGATTTAGTTTCAAACGTACAAAAACGTTTTCAGTTTAAAAAGAACTTTATTATTAAAACGTATATAACTTTTATAAATATCTAGAACCACTTTTGACAACTCATTACTTAACTAGTATGATAAAGATAACGATATTTATATTTTATTTTATTAAATATATATAACGATTTAAATTAATATTATATATATTTATACGCGTATTATACGTACATAGTTTTATACTTTTACTATACTTAAACTTTACCTTTACTTTATTTTTACTTTACTTTAACTTTAATAATTCACTTTAATAATTCATACTTTAATAATTCACTTTAATAATTCATACTTTAATAATTTACTTTAATAATTCATACTTTAATAATTCACTTTAATAATTCATACTTTAATAATTCACTTTAATAATTCATACTTTAATAATTCACTTTAATAATTCAAAAATCTATTATAAATAGAATTCAATAGGTTTCATTATTTCATAGAAACTTGAAAATATTTTTCTCTAAACTCTCTCAATCGATTTACATATATATATATTTACTCCGTATTATTTCAAGATATTATTAGTATACATAAAATATTACGTCAGAGTGCTGTCCGAGTGATTTCGAAATTGTTTTTCGAGTGGGATTGGATTAAGGAAATTATGGGTTATAGCTATGGAGGTGATTGGTATGGTTCATGGGTATGCTCGTGAGGTCAATATAGTGTTTATCATCTCCGTTGCGTCTACGTACCTTTCCTGCAATATTGAATCTCAATATTGATACGTGAGTACTCATAATTTAACTTTTACATACTAATAGTGTATCCCTGACTAGTGCTCGAGTATATAGGATTATGCATGTTTGTACTTTTGATATTGCCTTTAGTTAGGTTATGTTGAATCCTGAATTAGTTATATATGCGACTGAGATAAGGTATAAGATATGCATGTCGTTGGAAAGCTAGCGAAAAATTAAGAACTTTTCATTTAGATATCGAATGATTTCGATGAACGGATTTGAAGTTATAGTCCATCGAATTTTTGTATTATTATTAAAAATGATTATTATTATCGTCGTTATTATCGTCGTTCTAGTTTTTTCTTATTATTATTATTATTATCTTTATTAATAAAAGGATTTATCATTAAAAATTGTTATTTTTTTTATTATTACTATCGTTATTATCGTTAAAGTTATAATTAGTATTATTATTATTATCCAATTATTATTATTATTATTATTATTATTATTATTATTATTATTATTATTATTATTATTATTATTATTATTATTATTATTATTATTATTATTATTGGTATTATTATTATTATTATCATTATTAATATATATATCATTATTTAAAAATGGTTATTGTTATTGTTATTATTATTATTACTATATTATCATTAAGATAATTATTGGTATTATCATTAATAATGTTATAGTAACTATCATTATTAACATTAGTGTAATTAAAACAAATATTTGTAACACCTAATTATTTTGATTACTATTATTATCATTATTACGAACACGATATAAAAGACGATTAAAAGCTATTAAATGAAACGATTAGGAAATAATGGGTAAGAGTATCATGATGAAATTAAAATATTATAAGATATTGATTTAGATAAAATTATCGTTCTTATTATTTTTATCATTACTATTATTATTAAAATTATCGTTAGTATTAAAACTATCATTTTAACAAAAATTATCATTTTAATAGAAATGTCATTGTTACTATAAAATATCATTATTATTATTATTTTAAATAGAATTATTATTTTAAAGATAATATTAAAAATTATCGTAAATATTAAAGTTATCATAATTAGAATTATCGTTTTATCATAATGTCATCTTAGTAATTATAAATATTGATATTTTTATAATAATAATTATTATTACAAAATAATACAACTTTTACTTACTATCATTATAGATATTATTTTATCAAATAAATATTTGATACAAACATATTTTACTACGTGTAATAACTTACTTTAACAATACGTATCATATTATCTTTATAATATTAAATGAACCCTATAAATTTTATTACTTAATATATATAAAAGTATATTTTATTATATAAATATAATCTAAAATTTTATTTATTAATAAATAAATTATATTATTTACTCTAATAAATCTTTTAAAAATATTTAAAAATATAAAACGACGATATTTAAACTATATATTAATCATGTATAAATTTTTGGAAATTATTTTGAGTCAAGTTTACTTTTGTTGACTTTTGCATATTAGTCTCGAGCATTAGGATTGTGGTACACTATGACTTGACCTAATTTGTTAGACAAATATTGACCAACACATAAATATATATAATTAATTTAGGTTCGTGAATCCGAGGCCAACCTTGCACTTGTTCAATGACGTTATATGTATTTTTACTACAAAATACAGTATGGTGAGTTTCATTTGCCTTTTTACCCTTTATATTTTTGGGCTGAGAATACATGCGCAATTTTTATAAATGTTTTTCGAAATAGACACAAGTAATCGAAACTACATTATATGCTTGAATTATCAAAATCGAATATGCCCCTTTTTATTAAGTCTGGTAATCTAAGAATTAGGGAACAGACACCCTAATTGATGTGAATCCTAAAGATAGATCTATTGGGCCTAACAAACCCCATCCAAAGTACCGGATGCTTTAGTACTTTGAAATTATATCATGTCCGAAGGAGGATCCCGGAATGATAGGGGATATTCTTATATGTATCTAGTTAATATCGGTTACCAGGTGTTCACCATATGAATGATTATTTTTTGTCTCTATGCATGGGATGTATATTTATGAGAACTGGAAATGAAATTCTTGTGGTCTATTAAAATGATGGAAATAAATGATTATGATAAACTAATGAACTCACCAACCTTTTGGTTGACACTTTAAAGCATGTTTATTCTCAGGTGTTAAAGAAATCTTCCGCTGTGCATTTGCTCATTTTAAAGATATTACTTGGAGTCTTTCATAGCATATTTCGAAGAACGTTGCATTCGAGTCATTGAGTTCATCAAAGATTATTATTAAATCAATTTATAGTTGGATAGTGGATATTATGAAATGGTATGCATGCCTGTCAATTTTTGATGTAAAGAAAGATTGTCTTTTAAAAACGAATGCAATGTTTGTAAAATATATCATATATAGGTCAAATACCTCGCAATGTAATCAACTATTGTGAATTGTTTATAATGTATATGAACGGGTCCTTTCAGTTATAGTGGGATTTATTATGAAATGGTATGCATGCCGTCAACTATCGATGTAATGAAAGTTTGTCTTTTAAAAACGAATGCAATGTTTGTAAAATGTATCATATAGAGGTCAAGTACCTCGCGAAGTAACCAAATGTAATGTATTCGTCCAGATAGATTAGGACGGGTCACTACAGGTGGTATCAGAGATGTGGTCTTAGCGAACCAGGTCTTGCATTAGTGTGTCTAACTAATAGTTGTTAAGATGCATTAGTGAGTCTGGACTTCGACCGTGTCTGCATGTCAAAAGTTTTGCTTATCATTTCTAGTCAAAAATCATATTCTTATTATCCTTAAAGTCTAGACACGTCTTACTGTCTCTATTGCATAGATAGTGTATGGACAAAATTCATATCTTAGTGTATCTGTTAATTCGTATCTTAGCGTATCTGTTACTGTAGACTTGCCTGACATATTCCGTAAAATTCCTCCGTAATCTACGAAATCTTTTATTCTATATATATAGAAATTCTATGTAATTAGAATACCATCCGATAGCCGGAAATCAGTTCCTATCGAAAAATCCTTCATTCAATCGAACAAAATGGAACTCACCATTAGTTTAAGTCCTTCGAAATCCGACAAATAATCCGACATGGATGCTCATCTAAACTCTGGAAGCAGCGTCATCGGAATGAATCAGCCAATCAGTCATCCCCAATTCATCTGATGGGTTCGTAGCCTATTAATCATTGAAGACGAGAAGAAGGCGATCCTTTCCACCCACCAACCTGCACTCTTGGCAAAGAACCTGAAGCACTTACCGGTGAACTAGTCTGAAATACCATTTTCACCCTCATTTCCCGAATATCTCATCATGTTTACATACTATCTCAGATTCTAAACCTTTTTCATTCGCTCATTCTTATCGATAATCATCCCGGAGTAATCGAAGAAGTCAACGAGCTTCACACTTGAATAATCAATTTGGAGAATATCGTGCAAAACTTACCAGCTTCAGCAACATCACCAGCACCAACAGTACCACAACAACTCAAGTTTTAACATCACACGCCTCAACATCTCATTATGTACCTCGAGCATAATCATCAATCTGCGAATCGATCTACATCATTTATCTTCGTTCGACATGGCGATTATGTAATCTCTAATGTTTTAGAGATTATATATTCTTGTTCTAACGGTAAATCAAATGAGTTTAATATCATATTGACTCATTAAATTCATGATTACATCTAAAGAAAATATATATGTATATATATTTTTTCATAAAGATTGTAATTAAAAATTCTTTCGTACAAACTGTTAATGGTGAAAATATTTTAACGGGTAGGTAATACCCGAGGAATATTTAGATTTCACATTAATAAGTACACTGTACATTCTTTCAAATCTAATTCAACAGTCATTTACTATTCTATTTACAACCACCGATATATGTATCCGTTCACCGCAGAATAACCCTTTTCATTCAATTTTATATTTGGATTTTGACCTATCAGAATTTAACAAGTGGCATAATGAAGAAAACATTAGACAAAAATAAAATTTGTTAGAAACAAACAAATTAACTATGAGAAATTTTGTTAAGAATCCACGCTAACAAAATCCTAGCTAACTGTTCATAGCTAACTATTAATTCCGTATTACAATTTAATTATTGCAATTTATTTATAGCAATTTAAATTCTCGCAATTTTATTTAGCGTCATTTAATTTCTGTTATTTATTTTACGCACTTTAATTATCGGGACACGTATACAAGGTTTTGACATATCATATCGACGCATCTATATATATTATTTGGAATAACCATAGACACTCTATATGCAGTAATGATCGAGTTCTCTATACATGGTTGAGGTTGATTCTACAATAATATATATACTTTGAGTTGTGATCGAGTCTGAGACATGTACATGGGTCACGATACGTATTAATTAATTCGAAAATTAAATATTAAACTATGTATGAATTATTGGACTGTTAACTGTGGACTATCGACTGTGGACTAATAACATTCGACAATTAAAATGAATTAAAATATTGATTATAGGAATTTGCTATACATTGCCCTAAGGGCATCACTTAAAGTTTCCAAAAATAACTTGATTCTTTTATTTATTAATTGTGATCATTAAAAACCAAGAATCTCTACCCCTTTAAAATAAGAAATCATCATTTATAACGGAATATTAATAACCATTCTATATGTACGTAAAATATTTTTTTAATTCTTATTTAATTGAAGAATATAAAATTACTTAATGAATTGAAGGGAGCATGATCAAATTTTGATACGACCGAATATATATCAACTTGAAAATATACTTTGTCGACTGACTTGTTGATGTAAGCCATATATTTCAACATATTTTGTCTAAACCCATCTGTATGACATAGGTGATCATCATATTATCCATTATCCATATAAATCAAATATTAGTTCTTCAATCATATAACTAGAAAATATTTGATTTTATTTCGTCACACTTCAAAAATTAAAACTCAAATATTCAAATAAACACAAATTTAACATTTTCATCTAATACTTGGTAGTTAATATAGGATTTAAGCATATGTCTTCGGTAGGTGTAGATGTATTTTGTCTCTCACTAGAAGTTGCAGCATCCAATCCAAAGCCATATTTATAAATCTTACATGTAGGCTTTGTGTGTCCACTTTCCCTACATATAGAGCATCTCTTAGTTGATTTACTCGCTAATTCTTTTCCACCCTTCAAACGTCGTATTTTTGGCCGTCCTTTCGTTTTTGATTTAGGAGGACACAACACATTTTCCCCACTTTGTATCAATTCTTCAATCATAGGTTGGTTGTTAGGAGTGACATCGTTAGACACATCTTTACCGTGTAGTGATTTGCAACACCAATGTAAAGGCAAGTATACCGGTGGAATCTTAAAGCAATCCTTGTATGTCAAAACCCGAAATATATGTCGACAAAGTATACCCCAAAACTCGAAGTTCTTGCAAGTGCACAAGGCTAGACTGCCATCCCATTGTACATTGTGACTTTTATGATTCTCTCCATTAAAGTATTTCACAATAAACTTGTCACCGTCAACTTGATTAATCAAATATTGGCTTGCTCTTTCGAATTCTTCTTGAAACTTCTTAAAAGCAAATGGTGTAAGAATCTTAGAAGCTTGTTCTTCCAAGGGTGATTTCACTTTTATAGAAGCACTTCTTACAGTAGTTAACATTTTAATTTGTGACTCTCCATTCTTTATTTCTTCAACAGCAAGATATATCTAAAATATGAACATATTAGTATTTTAATTATCTTTAACATAAGCTTTAGAAAATACATTATTATCACATTTAAATATACATGTTATATAAACTAAAGACAAAAAAAGGTATTGATTTGCAAACCTGTCTAACAAAATCTTTCAAGCTTGTATGTGATGAAACAAACTTTTTGATGAATCCATTTACGCTTTCAGATCTACTACTAGATACCATGCCTCCAAAAAAATAGTCACGTAGGTATGCCGGCGCCCAAGACTTTCTTATTTTGTATAAACCTATGACATGTTTATTATTAAGTAAATTGTACTTGCTAATGACTGAAGACCAATGATACTCAAACTCTTCAATTGAGTTCATTCTATAAACCTTGTAAAAATCAGCACACCAACTTTGATACTCGGTACGAAGAAGAGCCGTAAACCAAGAACTAAACTTTCCGGTGATATGCCATATACAATAGCTATGTTTTGTAGTTGGCATTTCGATAGCAATTGCTTCAGACATCCATTGATCTTGGTCGGTAATTATGGCTTTTGGTGGTTTCTTCATTATCATCACAAAAGTCTGCAACTCAAATCAAGCTATAAAGTGTTAGCAACATAGAGCACCTAGCTTATATATATATATATATATATATATATATATATATATATATATATATATATATATATATATATATATATATATATATATATATATAGTCTTACGTTCATCAACCAGCTAAAAGTATGTTTTATCTCGTTACGAAGAAGTGCACTTCCAAATAAAACCGTCTTTCCATGATTATTGATGCCCACGAAAAGAGCACAAGGCATATCATACGCATTAACCTTGTATGTAGTATCAAAAGCAACTACGTCACCATAGTTAACATACCAATCAAAGCTTTCAGAATGACACCAAAATATGTTTTCTAATCTTTTTTCTTCATCAATAGTGTAAACATATTGAAAGTTGTCATTTTCTTCTTTTAAACTTTTCATATGATTAATAAGGCTCATAGCATCAGTATCTCCAAGTTTGTTTTTAAATTTAGTAAATAAGTTACGGACATCTTTTTCAAAGAATGAAAGATCTCCGTGTTTGACCTGCTTTTGGAGCTCCATAACTCGAATAATTTGTCGGACATTAAGTTCGGCTTCTTTATATAACAGTATTTGATCCTCATCCTCTGAAGTGATGATGCGGTTAACTGGAAGAAAACGCATCTCCTCTTTGGATAATAGTTCGTGATTGTGATCCTTAATAAATTTTGTAACATGCCATTCTTCCGGAAATATATCACAACTTTTTTTCAATGTAAGGCGCACATGAGCATTGCACCCACATCTCATCGACCCCCTATTTCTTTGATCTTTTGAAGGATCAAATGCTTTTGGTGACCTTTTCCCTCCACGATGACAATAAATGTCACGTCTTACAAACTTATCTTTTCTTTTCTCGGACCGATCCTTGCGAATTGCAAAACCATGTTGCATGGCATAATTTTTATAAAATAAATGTGCTTCTTCAAAGTTTGAGAATGCTTGACCAACAAAAGGTTCATTCTCTAAAGTTTCATCGTGTTCTTCATTTGGAATTTGGTTCAAATCCAAATTAATCATGATAAAAATTTTCTACAACATCGTAAATAGAAATAAATGAATAACAATTAACTAATTAATAACAAATTACATAAACAAATTAGAAAGGCAGTGATAAAAATTCATGGCAAAATAATCATGGTATTAGAATACAAGCATCTAACTTTATACTAAATAACGACGTACAAAAAAATGGTACTATTATGACAAATAAAGATTGAAGATGTAATGCAAAAATAAAAGTGTTACCTATGTGGAGGAGATGAATCTATATTCCGAATGACTGATTCAATCCTTGTGTAGTGTAAAAATTAAGTTAGCTACTCACTCTTACTTTGATGAAGTTGAAGATTTATATGCGACTACATCACTAATATAATTAAGTCTAAAATTGTGTTTGATATTTTCATTTATTAATGATGATTTTCTATTAATATTGTGAATAATATAATAATAAAAATTTCGATATGATACCCCGTAAATCTTCCAGTCGTATCGAAATTTGATCATGTTCTTCAATTCATTGAGTAATTTTATATTCTTAAATTAAAAATAGGAACTGAAAAATATTTAAACTATTATACATATAGAATGGTTATTAATATTCCGTTATAAATGGTAGAGATTCTTGGTTCTTAATGATCACAATTAATAAATAAAAGAATCAAGTTATTTCTGGAAACTTTAAGTGATGCCCTTAAGGCAATGTATAGCAAATTCCTTGATTATAACATATGAAACTAAACATTTCTTCAAGTTTGCCACTTGATTTTATCTTAAACCTCATTTGTATCTTGACGATTACAATTTGCGTTCAAACCTTTCATGATTCTTGAAAACACCTCAATCGAGAGGATGAACCAACCACACTTCATTTACGGAAGGAAAAATTTGTGCATATAGTCATGCACCTGAAAACACTCGGAACCTAAGTAAACGTTTAACACGTATATGTGTTAGCTCCTCTGGCGTTGTTATTACCGAAAATAACTTTGCAATTCCTTTTCAAATTAGCCAATTTTGTCACAGCTTCAGCAAATCAATTTTGACTTTTCATTCAAATAAACTCTATTATAACTTTGATATATAAGTTTGCCTTTCGTCATCGTTACCGAAGAATCGTTTATATTCCACCACATTAGCAGAAACTTACCAACAGCTTCATTACTTATTGTCTTGAGTCTCTCCGAAGAACCATTATATTTGTTCATTAAAACCTTATCATATACTCATCCGCATCTTGTAACGAGAATTACCATATCAGTTACCGGGAATTAGCAATCAGTATTTTGAAATCTTGCAGCATTACTACATCAATAGTTATAGACATATAACATTTATCTCTTCGAATTATGATCTTCCATTCTGAAATTCTGAAGAAGCACCCAGTCTGCGAAATAATTCTATGAATTATGAAAAAGCTGAATAAAGCAGCAAAAACTGTAGATGACTTTAAAAGTCAAAAGTTTGATGATAAATAAAGATATGTTGGAAAAGCTCAAAAGAAAATTTGAAACTGGAAAACGAATTGAGCAAACCATGAAGGAGGCTGTGGATAAATCGCACAGACTAAATCTACCTTCAAAGAATCTAAATGATTCAGTATCTGCTGAGGTCAATAACGAATACCTTGCTTCTGACTCTAAACCTTTACAAATAAATCTTCTTCATCATCCTTTAATATTAGAAATTCTAAGATATCATCGAATCTTTCATCTTAAATATCCTCTATATTTCTGAAGATATTTTCATAACTATTCTTATCTGAAATCATATATCTCTTCGCGATATCAGTGTTACATTGGAAAAAAAACTGTTTTGGTTTCTAAATTCTGAAAAGATTGAATTTAAAACATGAATGTTTTTGAAGTGGTGTTGGAAATTGATGCATGAGTTAGTATAATATAATGACACTTGATCAATGTGATTATATTACAGTAAGTCATGCTGAGTTTCTAAATGGAACGTGATGATTCACAGATCATAACGTCATCATGTGCCATGTTACACGACTCTTACATTTTACCTAATCTCTGAACACATCAAGAACATATTTTCTTGATAGTTCTATCCTTTCTCTTGAATTTTGGTAATTTAACCAATCAAGATCATGCTATTACAATTTCTCTCTTAGAATGTTAGCTATGTTCATTTCAAATTTCATACCTATAAATTCTGGACCCTTATTTGCTTGACTTAAAGTCGAGAAGATAAAACAAAAGTATGGAACTCCAAAATATAAAGGAAATGAGAGGGTGGATTTATAGTGAAATATCCGATAGAGAAATCAAAACAGATTATCACATTTAACCAAAGAAGATTCTAATTTCCTTAATTACCGAAGAACCAAATCTTATTACTATGATTTCCTCTAAATTCCTTGAATTCTGGAAATCAACCGTGACTACATCACCGGTTATGATGAACTTGCATTTACTCATTTCACTCTTTTGTAATAGCTTCACTCGTACTCTTCACAAAATCAAATTGTTTTATCCATATTACTCAATGATGATAAAACTCTAATTTTCAACTCATATAAGTCATGAAAACATTCTTATTGTTATCCATGACGACCTCGATCAAATTTCGGGGATGAAATTTCTTTAACGGATAGGTACTGTGACGACCCAAAAATTTCCGACCAAATTTAAACTTAATCTTTATATGTTTCTGACACGATAAGCAAAGTCTGTTAGGGTGAGTCTCAAAAGTTTTGAATTGTTTCATATATTCAATTGACCATTGACTGTTTCTGACGATTCACGAATAACTATTTGTAAATAGATATGTGTGTGTGTGTGTGTGTGTGTATATATATATATATATATATATATATATATATATATATATAATAATTGAAAATATAATTTGAAATATTATATGTTGTTATTAAAATTAATTATGTAAAATAAAATAATAATAATATGATATTATGATAATTATTATTTACAAACACATCTATATAAATAAAGTATATTAAAAATAAATATTAAATGATTGTAATACTCGTTTGATGTTTCGATTGATATTAAGCAAGTTAAATTCAGACTTATGTAATTTTAAAATAAAGGTGATACGAAAATGAGTTATATAAATTTTAGGCTTATAAAAAAGCTAATTAGTAATTTTCAACACCTTTCATATTTTACCTGGAATCGGGCGTAGACAATGAGTTAATTTTTATTTAATAATTTTAAATAGTTAATGATCAAATTTAATACAATAATGACTAAAATAAATAAATATAATTACTGTAAAAATTTGGGATTTTTTTTTCTGAAGACCTTTTATCCGCCACTGATTTATCAACGGAGTACGAAATCCAGTCCATGAACAACTGTCGGTAGAATTATTATCTAGGTCACACGTTTTAATTCTAAATGATATTATAATAATTTATTACTGTGCCAAATTGATATATGATTATTGATTGAATCCGGCGGCTTAACTGTGTTACATTCTATGATTTTTATTAGACAACTGTTTTTGCTTTTGTTAAATTAACCCGTGCATTTGAATCAATCAAACACTTACTGTTATTGTTTTGTCTATCTAATATATGTGGCTTTATCTATATATACATGCATACCAATGCCATGGATATAACCACAATTAGCATAGATATATAATCACAATTAACTCTCAACCTTCTTCCACCCTCAATTTCTACCAAAACCATCGTTCACTACTATCGTGAATTTCCACCATCATACAATAAATCACCAAATTTCCCTTCTTTGTTCTGTCAACCGAAGTACCACCACCTCTAACCTTCACAACCACCATCAAAGCTCTGCTTCATGAACGGTAATATGAAACCCACTTGAATTTAGTTACTACTATATCTCTTTGTTTGTTTCTATTTTTCGATTACCCTCGATCAATGATATTTTCTAATACCATCTTCTATCTTTATTTTTGAATCATCATTTAACCATCGTGAGCCATCGCCACCCTTCCGACAGTCATCAACCACCATAGTTACGCAACCTCCGGTCACCATGTCGACCACCATATATTTCTTGCTTCGTGAACCAAAGACCAACACCACCTTAAACCCATATACTTTCTCTTTGTTCTTTCTGTTTTTTTTTTGTTTCAATCGTCTCACCAAGACCACTAGAATTAGAACCCGTTTGCTACTGCTGTTACAGTGCCCTGAAACCACCATAACCTCCACAACCCACTACGATCCACCATTGTAAAACCCACCATAAACCTCAACAAACAACCACGGATTGCTGCTACTACATGTTTCTGTTTCAGCCCGTAAACCACCACCAAACCTCCATTGATTATACGTTGTATTTGTTATGTTTAAACCGAACACCATCACCACCGATCCCCATAAACTATCATGACCATTGAATACCCCAAACAATCATATATCTCTTCTGTAACTCGATTCTGTTACTGCTATTTGTGGTTGTTATGTTAACCAAGGACCTCAAAACCATCGAATCCCGTCATCGAACATCAATTATCATCAACATATGATAATCTGCAACAACTCCTCGCTGCTATATTTATTTTTCCTATTTCTATTTTCCGGATCAAACACAAACCAAACAGATGGAATACTACGCTTATTGTTTCTGTTGTGAATCACTGCTACTATCTATTTCGATTTCAACAATCACCACCATCGATCAACAAGACGTTACACTTCTGTTTTAACTACGATAACCACCATCGTGAACCCATTAGAACCCTAACATCACCTTCATAAATCACCACCTTTAATCATCATCATATATCACTTTAGTCTTCCTCCGGATTAACTGTTTCTGTTACCGAAATCAAACTCCATTTGTTCAACTCTCAACCACCACAAACCACGATTTCTGTTGCTCTTTATATACCTGCCTTTATTAAGTACTTTATTGCTGCTACTGTTTTACGTGATTTTTCTTCTACTTGGTGGCCAACATATACCAAACCATTAACCGCACTTAATTATTAATTAGAAGAGAAATTGAGCTGTACAGAATAGTTATAGGGCCACCATGTTCCTCTTTAAGTCGTGATATTTTTTTATATTCATACTAAACTAATGGGATTGTACACAGACTAAGCTTAAATTACTTTTGGGCTCTTGATTTTAGACTGGGTCGTGTGCTTTTATTTTGCTGTTGGGCTGAGGAATTGGGCCAGGATAATACTGATTGATAAGTCGATAAATGATGATGATGGTGGACTGCTATTTAAATGAGGAGACGAATAATGACCTCGTGATTTTCTGATGATGATTTAGATTATGATAATGACGATTTTAAGATTATGATGATGATGATGATGGATGATATAATTTTGTTGTGAAGATGAAGAAGAATAAGGGAAACAGGAAAATACGGTTTATATATATAATTAGAATCTAAAATTAAATCAAGAAAGAAACCAGTGGGGTAGTGGTTGGGTGTGTGGTGGTTAAGCGAGAGGTCGCAGGTTCAAGTCCTGACTGTGGCATTTCTTTTTAGAAAAAGAAAAAGTATAAATTAAGAAACAGAAAAATCGGTATTAAATATTGTTGGAACGAGTATTAAACAGAGAGAAACAGTAAGCACGCTGGTCTAGGGACTGTTCAGGTAGACGAGAGGTCTCGAGTTCGAACCCAGGCGACGGCAGTTTTTATTTTTAAAAGCTTATTCCCTTAAAGGTAGCATATTATTATATTTATTATATTCATTGTTATTATTATGATTATTATTATTATTATTGTTATTATTATAATTATTATTATCATACTTATAAGTAATATAAACATTATTATCATTATTATTATAATTATTAGTACTATTATTATTATTAACATAAGTATTATTATAAATATTATCATTATTATCATTAATATGATTATTATCATTATTAGTATTGATATTATTAAAAATTATTATTATTATTATTATTGTCATTTTTACTAAAATTATCAATTTGTTATCATTAAAACTATCTTTAACTAAGTATCATTATTATTAATATTTAGTATTAGAATTATCATTTAACAATAATATTAGTATTATTAGTAATATAATTACTAAAATTTCTATTAAACCCATCATTTTTATTAAAATTACCATTATTATTATTAAAAATATTATTTTTATGAAAACTATCATTTTATTTTATCACTATTATCAATATTACTATTAATATTACTATAATTACAATGAAAGTTAGTTATATAAAAATATACTCAATAAAACTATATTAATACTTTTTAAATTTTTATATAAAATAAATATATTTAATTTAATAATGAAACACAATAATATATTAAAATAACAATTATATCACTAATAATATATAATTTTTTTTTTGATTTCAATTATATATGTTAATATATATATAACTGATATAGATTCGTGAATCCAAAGCCAACCCTACAATTGTTCAATGTCGTCATATGTATTTTTACTACAAAATACAGTATTGTGAGTTTCATTACTCCCCTTTTAAATGCTTTTGCAATATATATTTTTGGGACTGAGAATACATGCGCTGTTTTATAAATGCTTTACGAAATAGACACAAGTAATCGAAACTACATTCTATGGTTGAATGATCGAAGCTTAATATGCCCCTTTTTCTTGGTAGCCTAAGAATTAGTAAACCGATCTACTAATTGACGCGAATCCTAAAGATAGATCTATTGGGCCTAATGAACCCTATCCGTTGGAGCGGATGCTTTAGTACTTCGATGTTGTTTTATATCATGTCCAATGGATGTCCCAGAATGATAGGAGATATTCTTATATGCATCTAGTTAATGTCGATTACCAGGTGTTCAATCCATATGAATGATATTTTTGTCTCTATGCATGGGACGTATATTTATGAGAAATGAAAATGAAAATCTTGTGGTCTATTAAAATGATGGAAACAATTATTTATGTTAAACTAATGAACTCACCAACCTTTTGGTTGACATTTTAAAGCATGTTTATTCTCAGGTATGAAAGAAATCTTTCGCTGTGCATTAGCTCATTTTAGAGATATTACTTGGAGTCATTCATGACATATTTCAAAAGACGTTGCATTCAAGTCGTCGTGTTTATCAAGATTATTATTAAGTTATAGTGGGATTTATTATGAAATGGTATGCATGCCGTCAACTGTCGATGTAATGAAAGTTTGTCTTTTAAAAACGAATGCAATGTTTGTAAAATGTATCATATAGAGGTCAAGTACCTCACGATGTAACCAAATGTAATGTATTCGTCCAGATGGATTAGGACGGGTCACTATAGACTTGCCTTTTGTATGGAGGCGGGCTCGTGTGAACTCACATCTTCTTGAATACTTTTTGGTAACCCTTTTACAAATGCGTCGATTTTCTCTTCTTCATTTTCGAACACTCCCGGACACAATAGACACAACTCTGTAAATCGTCGTTCGTACGTGGTAATATCAAATCCTTGTGTTTGTAACCCTCTATGCTCTACCTTGAGCTTATTGACCTCGTTTCTGCGATGATACTGCTCATTCATCAAGTGCTTGATTGCTAACCACGGTAGTGTGTAAGTAGCATCTTATCCCACCTGCTCGAGGTAGGTGTTCCACCATGTTAATGCAGTACCCGTGAAGGTATGCATAGCGTACTTTACTTTGTCTTCTTCAGTACATTTACTTATGGCAAACACCGATTCAACCTTCTCGGTCTACCGTTTCAATCCGATTGGTCCTTCGGTTCCATCAAATCCCAAAGGTTTACAGGCAGTGAATTCTTTGTAGGAGCATCCTACACGATTTCTTGTGGAATTAGTTCCACTGCTAGATCCGGAGTTATTGTTGTTATTTTGCATTGTGGCGTACACTGCAGCTATGTTCGGAGCAAGAAAGGTACGGAATTCTTCTTCGCTCATATTCATGGTGTGTCGAGTAGTTGGTGCCATTTCCTTCAAAAATAGCCAAAAGAATTAAGTTAATCATATAGAATATTAAGAGTAGTTAATAGTATTTCGTAGATAATATTAACTTATTTATAAAAGCTTTTTCTTCATATTAGCATTTTATAAGTTTTAATTCGGGTACTACCTACCCGTTAAGTTCATACTTAGTAGTTAATATACCATTCAACTACTACAATTCTATATGAAAAACTGATCATAATATTTCGAGTTCAAACTTTTATACAATTTTTACAAACTTACAATACCGTTATTATACATATAGCATGAAATATAGTACACAATAACTTTGATACAAGGTAGTTGTGAAGACAGTTCTAGTTAATACGCAAGCCGTTCAGCTACGGCAATAAAGACACGTAATTTATAAGTCCAGAAACAAGTCATGCATTCGGGTTTTACTAGTATTATTTCCCATCCTTGGTCTTGTGGAAAATAACCATTGTGACCGTTGGCTAGGCAGCATGTTGTAATGTCGTCAAAAGGACGGGGGTTACGTAATGCCCAACAGCCCCGTAACAATCTAAAAACCTTGTTTCTCACCCCAACTACCGAATCCGTCACTTGTGGAATGTTTTATTTAGTAGTTGCAATCTTATGTTATTTTTCTCAATTTGGTGATAAGCGAACATTACTAACCCGTAGACATAACATGCTTCTTTATGATGCATGTTTGAAGCTCTTTCTAAAGAACGAAGTCCTATGTTGGGATAGGTAGAGTCAAAATAGGCTCTTAACACGTAGCGTAAAATTGCATCTGGGTTCCCCGCATTCAATGCTTTAAAGAAAACACGGCTTAACTTATGGTCTCCCCAATTTGATATACCCCATCTATCAAAGGAAAGCCTTTTATTAACTAAGGTATTCCTGGAACGTATTTCAAATGTTTGGCAAACTAATTTCACCGTAAATAATTGTGCCGATGAATTCTGACCGACTCTAGACAAGATTTCATCAATCATATCCCCCGGTAGGTCTTCTAAAATTTTTGGTTGTTTATCCTTAACGTCCATTGTGTGTTTTATACTGTAAAATAGACAAGGATTAGATTTGTAAAAGATAATTAACAAACAATACAAGCAATTTTTACATATAACATAAAAATACAAGCACGCTACAATACATATATTACACAACATGATTACAACTCTTTATTCTGACTCACTCGTTTCTTCCTCGTCGGACTTGGTTCGTTTTGCTAACTTCCTAGGGATATAAGGTGCTCCTCTAATGCGAGCCATCATTTTCACAAATGGTTTAGAAAAACCTGGTGGCTTAGATGTTCCTGGGTTATAGTGAAAGTTTAAGAAATACGAGTGTTTACGGTACACCCCATTAGGGTATTTCATGTTAACGTAGAGTTCATCGGGGTTGGAATTAGGTTTCTCTATTTTGATGCCTTTTCCCTTATTATTTTCTTTTGCTTTTTCAAATTGGGTCGAGGTAATTTCTATAACATCATTGGAATCCTCATCGGGATCCGGTTCATCAGAAAATTGGTAATTTTCCCAATATTTTGCTTCCTCGGCGGAAACACCATTGACCATTTTTAACTTTGGTCCATTGGTTGAGGATTTTCTTTTATTTAACCGTTTTTCTGTAGTTATTAATATTTCTTCCTCCGGAACCTCTTCTTCTTCCCGTTCCTCCTCTTCCGGTTCCTCCTCTTCCAGTTCCTCCTCTTCCGGTTCCTCCACTTCCGGTTCTTCCTCGGAAATTTGTGAATCTTCCTAAAATATATTTGACTCTTCATTATTATTAGGTGAGTCGATGGGATTTGTACTAGAGGTAGAAATCTATCACACAATATCAAACACGTTAAGAGATTAATATATCACATAATATTTACATGTTAATAATATATAGTTTCCAACAAAAAGTGTTAAGCAATCATTTTTAAAGAAAACACGGTCGAAGTCCAGACTCACTAATGCATCTTAACAAACTCGGTAAGACACACTAATGCAATTTTCTGGTTCTCTAAGACCAACGCTCAGATACCAACTGAAATGTCCCGTTCATATTGATTATAAACGTTTCATATTAATTGATTTCTTTGCGAAGTTTTTGACCTCTATATGAGACGTTTTTCAAAGACTGCATTCGATTTCTAAAACAAACCATAACCTTTAAAATATTACGACGATTATCAAATAATGATAATCTAAAATATAGCATTTTCACACGACCATTACATAATGGTTTACAATCATATTACACAACAATATATGTCTTCGAATGCAGTTGTTAAACAATATTATACAAGCATGCTGACTCCAACTCTTATCCATAAAATAGCATGCAACAGCGGAAGCTCTTAATAATCACCTGAGAATAAACATGCTTTAAACGTCAACAAAAATGTTGGTGAGTTATAGGTTTAACCTTTATATCAAATTGTAATAATAGACCACAAGATTTCATCTTTCAATAACATGCAATCTGCATAAAATTCATTCATATGGTTGAACACCTGGTAACCGACATTAACAAATGCATCTAGAATATCCACATATATAAATATCGAAGTACTAAAGCAGCTCAAATTCTCTGACTGGGCGTGTCATAGCCCATAGATCTATCTTTAGGATTCACGTCAATTGGTGGCAATTATAATAAATACCAATACTTAGGCTACCAAGTTCAACAAGGGCAGTATCCGGTATAACGATTCAACATAGAATGTAGTTTCAATACTTGTGTCTATTTTGTAAATCATTTTCAAAACTGCATGTATTCTCGTCCCAAAAATATTAGATAGTAAAAATGGGACTATAACTCACTTTCACAGATTTTTCCTTCGTCGGGAAAATAAGACTTGGCCACGGGTCAATTCACGAACCTATAACGAATATATACATATATATCAAAGTATGATCGAAATATATTCACAACATTTTTTATTACGTTTTAACGATTTAAGTTTGTTAAGTTAGCAGTCCAACGTTAGTAATCTACAACTAGTTGTCCACAGTTAGATGTACAGAAATAAATCAATATAAATTATCTCAAATCAATCCACGACCCAGAGTATACAAGTCTCAGGCTAGATCACAACTCAAAGTATATATATTATTTTGGAATCAACCTCAAACATGTATAGCTAACTCAAGCATTACTGCATATAGAGTGTCTATGGTTGTTTCCAAATAATATATATAGATGGGTCGATATGATATGTCAAAATATTGTATACGTGTCTATGGTATCCCAAGATTACATAATATATGTTAGAATACATGTATAATACAATATAAGTTAGTTAAGTTATGATTTGTATAGATTTGTTACAAATTTCACGTAGCTACAACAAGCAAAATTATCCAATCTTGTTTTACCCATAACTTCTTCGTTTTAAATCCATTTTGAGTGATTCAAGTTGCTATGGTTTCATAATGAACTGAAATTTATGAAACTAAACAGAAAAAGTATAAGTTTATTGTCAAAAATACAGGTTACAAGTCAATATTGTAAGAGGTAGTCATTTCAGTCGAAAGAACGACGTCTTGATGACCATTTTGAAAAACATACTCTCACTTTGAGTTTAACCATGATTTTTGGATATAGTTTCATGCTAATAATAAAAATCATTTTCCCAGAAGAACAACTTTTAAATCAAAGTTTATCATAGTTTTTAATTATCAAACCCAAAATAGCCCGCGGTTTTACTATGATGGCGTATGTCCGGTTTTACGTTGTTCATCGTGTTTCCAGGTTTTAAATCATAAAGTTAGCATATCATATAGATATATAACATGTGTTTAGTTGATTTTAAAAGTCAAGTTAGAAGGATTAACTTTATTTGCGAACAAGTTTAGAATTAACTAAACTATGTTCTAGTGATTACAAGTTTAAATCATCGAATAAGATAGTTATGTATATATGAATCAAATGATGTTATGAACATCATTACTACCTCAAGTTTAGTAGGTAAACCTACTGGAAGTGATAAGAAATGATCTAGCTTCAAAGGATCTTGGATGGCTTGAAAGTTCTTGAAGTAGAATCATGACACGAAAACAAGTTCAAGTAAGATTTTTACTCGAATTAAGAGTGTTATAGTTATAGAAATTGAATCAAAGTTTGAATATGAGTATTACCTTGAATTAGAATGATAAAATATTGTAAGTAACAAAGGTTTCTTGATCTTAGATGATTACTTGGAATGGATTAGAAAGCTTGGAAGTATACTTGCAAACTTGAAAGTATTCTTGATTTTATGAAACTAGAACTTATAGAATTTACGAATAACACTTAGAACTTGAAGATAGAACTTGAGAGAGTTCAATTAGATGAAGAAAATTGAATAATGAAGGTGTTTGCATGTGTTTTAAGTCGTGATATATGGATTAGATATAAAGGATATGTAAGTTTGTTTTCTTGTAAATAAGTCATGAATGATTAATAATATTTTTGTAATCTTGCTAAATAATTCATACTAGATTACAAAGAATGGTTTCCACATGTTTGATGGCTCATTAAGGGCTACTAAGAGCTGACCATTTAAGTATATATACCAATAGTATATGCATCTAGGAGCTGTGCATTGTACGAGTACGAATACGGGTGCATACGAGTAGAATTGTTGATGAAAATGAATGAGAATGTAATTGTAAGCAATTTTGTTAAGTAGAGGTACTTTGATATGTGTCATGAAGTCTTTCAAAAGTATACTAATACATCTTAATACACTATATGTATATGCATTTTAACTGAGTCGTTAAGTCATCGTTAGTTGTTACACGTAAGTGTTGTTTCGAAACCTTTAAGTTAACGATTTCGTTAAATGTAATTAATCCCATTGTTATTATATTTAATGAGATGTTAAATTATTACATTATAATGATAAAATGATGTACTAATATATCTTAATATGATATATAAATATTAAGACGTTATTACAACGATAATCGTTACATATAGATATCGTTTTGAATTTCTTAAGTTAGTAGTCTTGTTTTATGTATAAGGTTCATTGTTAATATACATAATGAGATACTTTAATTATAATTTCATCATGTTAATATATATATGTTCATATATATAATATCATGTCATATACAAGGTATAACGTTCGTGAATCATCGGACAAACTGGGTGGTCAAACGTTAACACAAAAACTGTTTCAAATAATCAAGTCTTAACAAGTTTGATTACTTAACATGTTGGAAACATTTATTCATGTAAATATTAATCTCATATAATATATAATCATGGAAAAGTTTGGGTCACTACAATATAACTGTACTTATATAATTATATAATTAGTCTTAATGTTTATATATATAAATATATATCTGATATTTATATAAGTATTTAACTGTATTATATATAATTAGTTGTATATGTATCGATATATATATATATATATATATATATATATATATATATATATATATATATATATATATATATATATATATATATATATATATATTTTCATAATAATTAAATCATATAATAGTTTATTAATATATTTAAACTATTATATATATTTATTTACATATGAAATTATTTATATCTACATTTCTGTTTACAATCAAAGGTTCGTAAATCGTCTGGTAAGGTCGAATGGATAGTTAAGTGCATGAAATTATTTTAATGTAAAACGTCGATTTACTTAACCTGTCGATATTCATTTTCTAAGTTATCTAAATTTCATAATTTCACTTTCACAATAATTAATATGGAAGCTAAACAGTTATCTTATCAAAAGTCACAAGGAAATTATTGTAAAGTATGCATTGAAAATTAAGCAGGAAGCTCCATTAACTTTTGTCCAGTTACCGTTAATTGACACATTTGTTCTTACTTGTAAATCACTTTACCTTTTATTTCGAATATCGTTAAAAGGGAAAAATTTCTAAAATCAACGTGGACCTCAAAACCGAGACTCCTAATCATATAACAATGTATCTGATAATTCAATCATTTGATATTATCTTTTAATTTCCGTCGATAAATATATTAAACATATATCGAAAAAAAATACGTGCCTGTAAAGTATTATACATCTAATACTTGGTTAACGTCTTTCATTAATATATATATATATATATATATATATATATATATATATATATATATATATATATATATATATATATATATATATATATATATATATATATATAATTATATAAGCACATCAAGTTAAATATAATTGTTCGTGAATCGTTGGGAATAGTCGAAGGGTAATTGAATATATGAAAATAGTTCCAAAATTTTTGAGACTCAACATTACATACTTTGCTTATCGTGTCAGAAACATATAAAGATCAAGTTTAAATTTGGTCAGAAATTTCCGGGTTGTCACACGGAGGGTTACCAAATGAAACATCGAGGTTGGCCGAACATACACGAGCCTTAGTGAATCCGCACCATACGTGACTCACCTCCCAAGTCAAAAACCACAGTCTCGGGATTATATTAATCCACATCATCGGGGTTACTCAACCGCAACTCAAATACCAAACCCACGCAGTTGGGATTATGTAAATCCACATCATCGGGTTATCCAAATCACAAGCCCATGTAATAACATACACACAAAGTGTGCATCTCGCCAAAGGTGATCAACCAAAACGTACAACCGTGCCAATTGGGGCTATTACAAAGCCCATCATATCCACCTATATGTGAAGTGAGCTATATAACTGAGGATCACTTCACCCAACCCGCACCCATCCTATACATACATATACACATAGTGTATTGACACTCACATTGAAATTTTGATGGATGTAAAACCAAGATTCGCAATCGCTAATGGAACATACCTATTCCATTTATCACATAACAAACAACACAATTAGGGTGGATAACAAACCAACCCATATTGACACCTAATGCCATAATGACCCAAATGCACTTCCAAGCACAACTCATGCCCAATCTCGCCAATAATCACTAACTAGAGTGATAATGGTTCCAATAACGCCAATCAAATATAATCATAAGTGTTAAACACTTATCTTACCCAAAATGACACCTAAACCCTAATTTTGACCCATTTCAAAATTAGTCAATCAAATATACTCAAAACGGTTTCTAACACTTCTATAATCACTAACACTAGTGATTATACACCATTTACAAGCTTTAGACAAAGCTAAAGCGTTTACCAATCCAAAACCCGCCAACATCAACTTTAAACCCAAACACTATCATCAATAAACTTACTTCTTAAGTTTAAGTGGGTTTCTTGACAATTTTAAGATCAAACCCTAACATTGAATCTCAAATCAAACAATAAAACTCGAAGTTAGAACTTACCAATATAACCACAACGTAGCCGTGGACGAGTAGAACAACTTTAACTCTTGCGCCTTAACCCGAAACGACCTTCTTCTTTCCCAATGAAGCTTTCTCTCTCTAAAATGGATTTCTCAGTCTAGGGTTTGAAGAGGAAGGTGAAGTGTGTGAAAAATGAGGTTGAGATAAGGTTTGGACCAGAATTGGGGCTTATAACCCGTTCACAAGTGAAAAGACCAAAACACCCCCAAAATACCCTCTAAAAACGAGCTAGAAAAGCAGGTCTGACCACGTGTCGCATTTCGTGACATGATGTCGCATTCCGCGAAAACCCCAAACGCGATAAAGTACATCTGAACGTGACAATTTGAACAGGGCTGCTGGTTTTCAGTGTGTCGCATTTGAATTAACTCTATCGTGTTACGCGATGGTTCAGAACGCGATATGATGCATCATAACACGATAGTTTGCCAGCTTTGTCCTATTTCCAATGTTTAATCCATTTATAATTGACCACAGTTAAAGTTAAGCGTTCGAAAGATTAAATACGCACCTTGGAACATGTACAAGGAAAAACGAGGTGTTACACCCTCAAAATGTGATATACAATTAAGTAAAGCATTTTGATATGTCCAAAGAAAATGAATTAACTCCCTCTTGAAAGATGATATCAATTAGTTACCTCCCCCTTTAGTAACGATTGAATACTTAAAACCAGGGAGTTAAGAAGATAACAGCTCCCCCTTGAAAAGTAATATCTAAAGCATTAGAGGTCAGTTGCCCCCTTAGAAAGTATATACTCCCCCTAAACACAAGATCACAGGTATAAGAATCCATAGAACTAAGGAAGTTTAATCAGTATACTCCACCATGCCAATTTATTTGATTAAGAACTTTAGCCTAACTTCATCTAAAGGTTTAGTGAACATGTCAGCTAATTGCACTTTGGTAGGCACGAAGTATAATTCTACATCTCCCTGTTCTACATGATCCTTAATGAAATGATAACGAATATCTATGTGTTTGGTCTTAGAATGCTGGACCGGGTTGCTAGTTATTGCAATAGCACTTTGTGAATCACAGTAAATTAGGGTCTTAGTAATCTTAAAGCCATAGTCCAATAGTTGAGTTTGCATCCACAAAACTTATGAACAACAGTGAGCTGCAACAATATACTCAGACTCAGCTGTTGATAAAGACACACACTTCTGCTTTTTGGATGACCAACCGACTAGTCTATTTCCCAACATCTGAATTGATCCAGATGTGCTTTTTCTATCAACATGGCAAGCGCCATGATCAGCATCTGTGTAAGTAGTGAGATTGAAATCGGATCCATGAGGATACCAGATTCCAAGGTTAGGTGTACCTTTTAGGTATTGAAATATTCTAACTACTGCTTTAGAGTGAGATTTCTTTGGGTTTGATTGAAAACGAGCATAGACCGTTACAGCAAGTATGATGTCCGGTCTACTCGAAGTTAATTATATTAAAGAACCAACCATGCTTCTATAAAGCGTTATATCAAAAGGTTCCCCTTTTTCATCAGCATCTAGCAATTTCCTCTTTGGGGTTGTCATGGGTTTTAAAGTAGTCATTTTAAAGCGTTTTAGCATATCATTGATATACTTTGTTTGACTGATAAAAATCCCATTTGGTAATTGTTTGACTTGTAACTCCAAGAAGAAATAAAGCTGGTCAAGCATGCTCATTTTGAATTTGTTGGCCATTAGGACACCAAATTCTTTGCATAAGGCCGGGGACGTTGAACCAAAAATAATATCATCAACGTAAATTTGTACCAATAGGATGTGACCCTGGTTTTTACGGATGAAGAGTGTTGTATCAACCATTCCACAAGAAAAGCCATTTACCAGCAAATACTTCGTTAAGGCTCGTACCATGCACGCGGTGCTTGCTTTAGACTATACAAAGCTTTCTCCAAGTAGTAGACATGATTCAGATGAATATGATTGATAAAGCTCTCAGGTTGATCAACATAAACCTCTTCTTGAAGATGTCCATTAAGAAAAGCGGTTTTGACATCCATTTGGAACACCGTAAACTTCATATGAGAAGCAAATGCAAGAAAAAGACGTATAGCCTCAATTCTTGCAACCGAAGCAAACGTTTCATCGTAGTCAAAACCCTCTTATTGTCTATAAACCTTAGCCACCAGTCATGCCTTATTTCAAACCACAATCCCATCAGAATCTTTCTTATTCTTAAAGATCCACTTAACACCGATTGGTTTCTGACCTGTTGGTCTTGGAACTAATCGCCACACCTTCAAACGTTCAAATTGTCCTATCTCTTCTTGCATTGCTATTACCCAGTTTGGATCAAGTAAGGCTTGAGCCACCGAAGTTGTATCAATCTTACTAAGGAAGGCAGTATATAAACACATATTTCAAGTTGCCCTTCAAGTTGACACTGGAGCAGTAGCATCTCCAATAATAAGATCAATTGGATGACTTTTAGTCCATCAGTTTCTATGTGGAAGAGGTCCTACATCAGTTGTATCCATTAAAACATCAACCTTTGTTGACGTTGAGTCATGATCCTCTTGTTCTGAAGTAGCACCATCTAATGGGTTGGATTGAATATCAGGAGAAATATCTAAAATTGAATGAATGGATATATCTTGAAGCGTATCAAGATTATCATCTGGAGGTAGGAGGGAGGATGAAGACAAAACTGGTGAATAAGTTGTTGTTGTTGTATCTTCATCATAGAGACTTGGTTGTGTCTCCAGGGTAGTAGATTTAGTTGGTGTTTCAGTAACGGCATTAACATTTGAATTTCGGTGAGGAGTATACAATGAATCAAATAGTAGATCCAGTTCCTCTGTTGTTACCATAGGAACACCCATCTTTGAGAAAATTAAGTTTTGTGCGGAAGAAGTGGTCGCCAGGTTAGGATCAGGTTTTGAACTGAGTTGTTCAAAAACCATTCCCGATAACTCATCGAACGTTACATTAATGCTTTCCTTGATTGTCCTTGTTCATGTATGATACACACGATAAGCAACTTTGTTTGACGAGCCGAGAAATATGGCCTGATCGCCATGAGCATCAAACTTTACAAGGCTGTCAAAATCGTTAAGCACATAGCATATAAAGCCAAAGATACAAAAATATTTGACATTCGAGCCTGTACCATAAAGTAACTCATACGGAGTTTTGTCAAAACATTTGTTTATTATACAGCAATTTTGGGTTTAAAAAGCAGTTTAAATGGCCTCCCCCACATTTTCGGAGGTAGTTTGGAGTAGGCAAGCATTGTTCGTACTGCCTCGCACAACGTACGTCGTTTGACTACTCCATTTTGTTGGGGGGGGGGGGGGGGTTCGTGCAGCAGAGAACTGATGTTCAATGCCTTAGTGTTTTAGGTAACAATCAAGCAAGTCATTCTTAAATTCCGTCCCATTATCAGTTCTGATGCTCTTAACATGTTTGTTAAAAGAGCGTTGATTCTTTTTAATGAACTCAATGATAATGGTGGGGGTTTCCGAATTTGTCCTTAAAAGAAATATCCATGTAAAATGAGTATATTCATCAACAATGACAAGCACATGTTTCCGACCACCGAGGCTAGAAACTCTCATGGGTCCATATAAGTCTATATGCAATAATTACAATGACGTTGAAGTACTTGGGACTTGCTTAAGCAGATGTGAAGTCTATTTCAGCTTACCCATTGCACATGATGGACACACATGATGCTTATCATATTGAAAGCTAGGAATACCATCAACCAAGTCTTTAGAGACTAGTCGATTGATACCCTTGTAATTCAGGTGAGACATCCAGTGATGCCATAACCAATAGTTTTCTTTTGTAGAACGGGTAACCAAACACATATTACCATGTGTTGGTACATCATTAAGGTCAATAGTATATAGTGAAGCACAACATTTACCGACAAGGAGATCATTTTCATCGGTGGATTGCATCGAGCATTGACGTCGTTCAAATAGAACTTTGAGATCCCCATCCCAGAATTGACTTACACTAAACAAACTACAGCCGAGTCCTTCAACATACGAGACCCGTTTGATTGTTATGCCATTTTGAATATAATCACCATATCCCGTTATCGCCGCAATTTCATCATTTTCGAATGTAACCGTTCCAAGGAATTTGTAAACCAAATTGACAAGCAAGGATCGCCCGTCATGTGTTGAGAGAAACCAGAATCGATATACCAAACACAAACGTCAAAACCCTGTAAACATAGATTTTCCTAGAGTTTAGGTACCCAAAGTTTCTTGGGTCCTCTACGGTTAGTACCAGCAACAAACTTTGGATCAACAATGAGAGAATCATGTAAAGCATCATGCAATTTAGATAATAAAGCATCATTTAAAACCACATTACATGAAGCATCATACGCAATATCAAGTTTTACATCATTATCAGAAGTTTTAACACACAACTTATTCCATGTAGATGTTTTGTTCACAGAAGAAAATTGAAATACATGTGATGACTTCCTAGATCGACTAGCAGATTTCTTTGGTTTGTTTGCTACTTTCTTAGTCGTTGACTTAGGAACCCATACAGACTTGTAAGTAAAATTTGGATTATGAACTGTGACACGAAAAAAACTCTATTATTTAGACGTCCACTCTTTTCAGTTGACACAGGAGATGATTGATTTTGCAAAATTTCTAATTTGATTTTACGTTCCGTTGCATCATACTCACTCAAATCAGGTTTAGGACTTGTTCTTTGTTTAGACTTAACTGATTTGTTTAAAAGACTCTCCATTGATTGATTTGACATTGTTATTATAGGAGTCTCTTCAGTTGAAAAAGAACCATCGTGAGAATGAACCTTCTTTACAATAAACCGCGTTGAAGGTGCAACTTTTGAAACACTTTTACCAAATTGAGAACGTAGAGGATTTTTAAGAATAGTAATGGATTTAGCATCCTTAGATTTTGTTATCCCCATAACCTTCTTAGTAATCCCATAAACACACTCAGACACGTTGGTTTCAATAGTAGAGGGTTGCTTAAGTGTGTTAGCCTGTTTCAGTTGAATTATCTTTTGTTTTAAACCTTTAATCTCAAGACATAGTTCCTCAGCAGAAACTATCACTTTACCTTCCTTAAAAGCGTAAGTACATTATTTCTTACGAAGTGGGGGCAAATTATCACACAAAGCAAGCATTTGCTCTAATGATTTACACTTAAGTTGTAATTCAACATTTTCCTTTTCCAGTATATCTACTATACGACTCAAATTACTTACAGCAAATATTTTTTCATTGAAGTCTATGAAAGGTTCAATTGTTGGTTCATCTAGAGGTTCTATCTTTACATCTAAAGTCTTTTGACCTAGTGATTCCGTCTCAAAGAAGACAGTTAATTCATGTGCTAGGTCTTCACAGATTTTAGCATCAGAAACAGAACATGCAGGTAAAGCATGTAGAATTGGTTTTACATCAAAAGTTGGTTCATCAAACACCTCGTCTATGGTAATAATGCTAGAACTAGGTTTGTTAAACACTTCATTCTCAAGCATTAAAATGTATTTCTCTAGCATGAGTGTAGGGATATAAACCAGTCTACGCTTAGGCACATAATCAGCATGTTGCACATTCTTTTCATGTTCAGCTAGTTCTTGTAAGAAACTAGGATGTGATTTACCCAATTTAGCATTAATATTTTCATACATCAAGTTGATTTGATAATATTTCTTAGATGAACGATTAGCAACAACATTATCAAAATCAGCATCAGATGAATGCACAAAATGATATGGTAAACCAGCTTGAAAGTAATAATGCTAGAACTAGGTTTGTTAAACACTTCATTCTCAAGCATTAAAATATATTTCTCTAGCATGAGTGTAGGAATATAAACCAGTCTACGCTTAGGCACATAATCAGCATGTTTAACATTCTGTTCATGTTCAGCTAGTTCGTGTAAGAAACTAGGATGTGATTTACCCAATTTAGCATTAATCTTTTCATACATCAAGTTGATTTGATAATATTTCTTAGATGAACGATTAGCAACAACATTATCAAAATCAGCATCAGATGAATCACAAAATGATATGGTAAACCAGCTTGAAAGTAATCAGAATGATATAATCCAGGAACTTTCTTTGAAATTTCATCCAACGTCTTGGGATCTTCATACCCAACCCCCCATCTTTCACCATGAATGGTTTTTGGTCTATTTATAAAGATTGTTTGCTTTTGATTGCTTAGTGCGATAAAGTTTATCTTCATATTTAACAAGCTGAGCTTTCATTTCAAGAATTTCTTTATTGAATAGAGAAATCTCAGATTTCTTTTTAATAATGATTTCTTCCAATTGAATAATTTTCTTATTCAACTTGGAAATGGTGGGTTCATGTTGTTCTTTTAGGTCAGTCAAATCCTTTTCTAAGAATTTGACTTTTTCCTTAAGACGTTCGGACTTTAAATGATAATTAGTTCGTTCAATTTTGATCGAAATAATTAACTTTTTAAGTTTTTCCATCTCAGTGTCCATTGCACTGAGTTGGGCTCTCAAACGATTTGTTTTCGATTGTGATTAAGAAGGTTTAGTCTCATTTAGTTTGATTATATCTTTTAAAGTTCCGTTTTCAGTTTTCTAACCTTTAACCTCTTTAGTAATTGAGACTAAATTCTTCATCAACGAGTTTTGCATGTTAATAAAATCAGGTGGGATTTCAGTTAATTGTACCTCATCATCGTCAGATGTTGAGTCAGCACTTTCTTAGCTTCCTTGGCTTTGATAAGCTTGGTCACTTTGCATATATTTGCATGTTCCTCCTAGGATTTTGACTCATCAGTCCAGTTGAACCAAGTATCATCAACCGGTTTCAGCTCTCCCCAGATTCCATAACCTTTGCCAACAACATTTTCTTTTTGTAATAAGCCGCATCTTTCTTCTTTGGTATTTTGCAATTACGAGAGAAACGACCAGCTTTGCCACAATTTAAATAGGTGGATTCTTCCTTCTTGGAATCATCAGATTGTTGTGGTTGAGGTTTCTTGTAATAAGAGGAAGAAGAAGAATTTTTGCGTTGGTTGGATGATTTGCCTTTGAATTTGTACTTGTTCAAAGCCTTTGTGAACATAGCAGCCATCTTGACCAATTCACGGTGAGAATCATCAACATTCGAAAGATCAAGATCTTCAGAATCAAATTACTCTTCAACAAGCACTTTTTTGATAAGCTTTTGGAAGTGGTGAATGATCTACTCTTTTTCTTAGCAATAAGAGCAAGAGGATCATTCGGAGAAGAGTATTTTCTTTCAGCTTGAAGAGTAGACATAGCTGGTTGATAATGCATAAGAACCCCAACAAGATCATGAATATTAAGCTTGTCAATCTCCTTTGTAGATTGAATTATGCTTCCATAAGGAGTCCAGTCAGAATTGAGCTTTTTGAGAAACTTCATGTTGATATCAGCATTCACCTTTTCAATCTTGCACTTTTTCAACTCATTTAGAACACCATTAAAACATCTGTAGGTATCCTTGAGTAATTCCTCATATTCTTGCTTAAAATCTTCATAAAGTCCAAGGGCCTTATTTAGCTTAGTGACACTTGTCATGTCATAGCCTTCTTGTTGCCTGCGGATCTCATCTCAAATGTCTTTAGCTGATGTGTTGCTATCAACATTCTCAAACAATTCATAAGGAATTTCCTGTATGATGATATTTTTAGCTTCCATATTACCCTGAGCCATTTCACGTTTATCACCCGAGAGTTCATAGATTGGAATTGGTACTCCGGTTTCTGGATGATATTCCACAATTGGTCCATCTCTTAAAGATGCCCAAATATATTTTGCTTTCTCACCCATGTAATCTATATACTGAGTGATACGATGTAGCCACTAGTAATACTTGCCATCAAATAATACAGGTGGTCTGGAATCAGATCCAATGATTAAGGTATCTTGAGTAGACATTATGATTAAAATGAGGTAGATTCGGTAAAGATTTGGTAGATCACTAAAACCAGAAATCAGTATCAAAAATCTAATAAAAATGTCAGATTCGGTATTGGTACTGTAGCAGATTCGGGTTCGGTAAGCACTGTAGTAGATTCGGGTTCGGTAAGCACTGTAGCAGATTCGGTATATCAGATTCTGTATCAGAAACTGATAAAATAACACGTATCACACCCAGATTCGGTATAGATTCGGTTAGCACTAAACACACAGCCTTAGGTCACTTAAAACCCAAAGTTTCAAGTAAAACCGAGATTCTGGTTCGGTCTCAGATTCGGTATCTGGCTCGGTAGCCAAATTCTGTAAAAATTTGAACTAAAACCAATCCAATTCCTTTGAATTAGATTCGGTAACCTTGATGCACAAGAAAAATAAGTTAGTAATACATAGATGATCAAAGAAACCGAATGTGAAATATACCGAATGTCAACTGTAGCAGTTAACAAACCGAGTCTAAGCGTAAAACTTAGAAATTCAATCGAATCCTTGCTCAAGCCACACAAACTAACTGCGTATGATCAAACCGAATGTGATAGAATCACAAACACACGACAAACTTTAACAGTTAAGTTTAATTTTCAACTTTGAAGCAGACTCGGTATGGCAGTTGTAATACCGAATGTAGATCAAATCTTCAAATTTTGAAGAAATGAAGAAATTGAACCGTCAAATATGTGATTAAACACCTCAAGTTGAAAATAATCAATACCGAGAGTTTTAGCCACGAACTCTAAAAATCAACTTGATTCACCATAATTGTTGTTAAAAAACTGTAATAATGATCAAAACTTTTTCTAATACACCTAATGAAGCTTCGCTAAACTTATCACAAGAATCTGAACGTCAGTTTATCAAATTCGATGTTACCGAATCTGATTCAACCTAACCGAATGTGAACAGATTCTGTAATCTACCATCTCTCGATCGATATAGTGATGTAATATGAGACGAACCATCCTAATCCATAAGGACGAATACAATAACATATGATTTCATTGCGAGGTATTTGACCTCTATATGATACATTTTACAAATATTGCATTCGTTTTAAAAGACAAACTTTCATTACATCGAAAGTTGAAAGGCATGCATACCATTTCATAATATCCAACGATAAATGACCTAATCTGTCATTTTTTACTTAATCATAATCTTTATTGAACTCAACGACTTGAATGCAACATCTTTTGAAATATGCCATGAATGACTCCAAGTAATATCTTTAAAATGAGCAAATGCACAGCGAAAGATTTCTTTCAATCCTGAGAATAAACATGCTTTAAAGTGTCAACCAAAAGGTTGGTGAGTTCATTAGTTTATCATCAATATTCATTTCCATCATTTTTAATAGACTACAAGATTTTCATTTCCATTTCTCATAAATATACATCCCATACATAGAGATAAAAATCATTCATATGGTGTACACCTGGTAATCGACCTTAACAAGATGCATATAGAATATCCCCATCATTCTGGAACTCTCTTCGGACATGATAAATTTGAAGTACTAAAGTAGTTCAAATTCTCTGACTGGGGCTTGTTAGTGCTCATATATCTATCTTTAGGATTTGCGTCAATTAGGGGCCAGTTCCCTAATTCTTAGATTACCAGACTAAAAAGGGGCATATTCGATTTCGATAATTCAACCATAGAATGTAGTTTCAATTACTTGTGTCTATTTCGTAAAACATTTATAAAAGTAGCGCATGTATTCTCAGTCCCAAAAATATATATTGCAAAAGCATTTAAAAAGGGAGCAAATGAAACTCACTATACTGTATTTCATAGTAAAAATACATATGACATCATTGAACAAGTGCAAGGTTGGCCTTGGATTCACGAACCTATATTAAGTATATATATTTATATGTTGGTCAATATCTGTCTAACATATTAGGTCAAGTCGTAGTGTATCACAATCTTAATGCTCGAGACTGATATGCAAAAGTTGACAAAAGTCAATTTGACCCAAAATGACTTCCAAAATTTTTACATATTTATTATATAACTTAAATATAGTCATTTTATATATATAATATTTATTTATCAGATTTTATTAGAGTAAATAATACAAGTCATTTATTAATAAAAATTTTATATTAAAATTTATATATGATAAAAATATACTTCTATATATCTTAAGTAATAAAATTTATAAAGCTCATTTAATATCATAAAAATAGAGTGGTATGTATTATAAATGTAATTATATTACATGTGATAAAAATATCTTTCTATCACATATTTATTTGATAAAATAATATTAATAATAATAAGTAAAAGTTGTATTATTTTGTGATAATAATAATATTAATTATAATAATAACCATATTTATATTTACTAATGATAATAATAATTTTGATAATTAATAATGATATTTTATAATAATACTAATGCCATAATAATAATATTACTAATGATGATAAAAATATTATAATCATGTTAATGATAATAACAATGTTAATAATATTGTTGTTATTAATAATACTAATAATAATAAAAATGATAATTTAAATGAAAATATAAGTTTTAAGATTTATAATGATGTTTTTTAACAACCATGATAATTTTAATAATAACAATACTTTTTAATATTAACTGTAATAATAATAATATTTTATAAAAATAATAATTCTATTCAAAATGATAATTTTTAAATATAATAATACTAAAATGATAATAATATGATATTTAATAATAACAATGATATTTCTTTTAAAATCATAATTTTAATAAAAATGATAGTTTTAATATTAATGATACTTTTAATAATAATAACGATAAAAATAGTAAAATGATAGTTTTGATAAAAATATTAATTATTTTAATAATAATAATAATAATAATAATAATAATAATAATAATAATAATAATAATAATAATAATAATATTGATTATTAGATAATAATAATAATGACGATAATAACGACGATAACGATAATGATAACGATATCGATAACGATAACGATCACGATAACAATAATAATAATCATTTTAACAATAATACTTAAAATTATAGATAATTCAATTGACGATATCTTTTAATCCGTTCATCGAAATCATAAGCTTTCTAAATGAAAAGTTATTCATTTTTTGCCAGCTTTCCAACGACATGCATATCATATACCATCTCAGTTCCATATGTAACAAATTCGTGATTTATCATAAACTATTTAATGATGAAATTAAACATACAAGCATGCATAATCATATATACTCGAGCACTAGTCAGGGATACATTACTAATATATAAAAGTTAAGTTATGAGTGCTCACGTATCAATATTGTGATTCAATATTGCAGAAAAGTACGAAGACGCAACGGAGATGATAAACACTAGATTGACCTCACGAGCATACCCCTAATCCATACCCATAACCTCCATAGCTATAACCCAAAATTTCCTTAGCTCTATCCCTCTCGAAAAATCCATTTTGAAATAACTCGCGCGTACCCTTGTCGTAGTATTTTATGTATAATACTAATAATAATACAAATACTACTAATTAAGATTAATAATAATATTAATCTTAATAATAATAATATATATATATATATATATATATATATATATATATATATATATATATATATATATATATATGTGTGTGTGTGTGTGTGTGTATATATATATATATATATATATATATATATATATATATATATATATATATATATATGTAGAGAGATGCTAGAGATTGGAATGAAGTGAACCAGAGCAACAACGAAATCATTTTATAGGCATGTTACCCACTTGCACCCTCCATGCGATCGTATGGTTTGAAGGCTATATGGCCATGCGATCGCATGACCTCATTTTACAGCTCATATACGCGTTAAATTCCTGCCGACACTTCTATTATATATATTTATATTTATATTTTTAATATCAATGATTATTTATATATTATATTATATTCTCGTGCCTAGATTACTTGTAATTTTAGTTCCGATGCCTTGTACCTTGACACTCAACTTATGTCCTGGTTTCGATTTTTCAAACATCCTTTCGTACGCTAAGAAAACTTGTACTTTACGTCGCGCGACATGTACCTTTATTAATAATTAAACTTACTCGCCAATAATCTATATTACAAGAAATATAATTTATACATTTGAGTGTTTTGGTCATTAGCTTCTTTAAATCTTCGTCTCGTTATATATATATATGATAATATTAATCAAAACGTTTTGTATCTAATTAATATTATATTTAATCATTTTGTAAAATATACAACTATATACATGTTTACATATATATCTATATATCTTTATTTAGAAATATAATTTGTACATATTATAATTAAAATATTTATTTAATAATATATTATTTAGTTTTTCAAAAGTAATTATATTTTGAAGTTTATTAAAAATCGTTTTCATAAATTGGTATGAAACATTTATGTACTAGCCTTTACTCTGATTTGTCAAATATTACTTATTTAAATATCAATCGACTCACTAATCGAATTCTAATATCGTTTATTAATAATTCGAAATATATATAAACATGTTTTTAAATTACAAGTTGTAAGTTATTTATATATTTATATTCAATTAAATCACAGACCGTTATTATTTATAACTTTGTCAAAAGGTTTCTAGAAAGATTCTAAATTTTAAGATAACGTTAAAAACTTTATCCTTATTAAAATGACTCGATAACAATTTGTCAAAAGAGGTTCCAGACTTTTATAAAGTTATATTCCTTTTTAAAGAAGACATGACACTCAAATCATTGTATATAATTTCTAAAATTTATAACAGTAAAAGATAATGATAATAACTTTAATAATTTACTTCTTGAGATATTATAAAATGTACAAATCTCTCGAATCATATCGTATTACGTTTTATATCTATTAATTGTATTCGAAACCACCTATATATAAGCTCAATATACTTGTCTATATATATATATATATATATATATATATATATATATATATATATATATATATATATATATATATATATATATATATATATATATATATATATATATATATATATATATATATATATATATATACACGTTTCACATAACACTTTTTATTACATAGACGTTTATCTATAACGAATAAGTATAACGTTATACGTTTAATATTTTGCTAACGTTTACAAGTCATAAAAATAGATTTTCTAATATATTTACAAGTCAATCAAACCGTTTAATATTTTGTTAATAATTCTCAATTTAATAATCACACATATGTATATATTCATACATATCTATTTACACATAATTATTCGTGAATCGAAAAGAGCAGTCGAAGGGTAATTGATTACATGAACATAGTTCATAGTTTTTGTGATTTCCACATTACACACTTTGCTTATCGTGTTGGAAATATTAAATCATATAAAGATAAAGTTTAAATTTGGTCGGAAATTTCCGGGTTGTCACAGTACCTACCCGTTAAAGAAATTTCGTCCCAAAATTTGATTAGGATGGTCATGGTTGACAATAAGTATATTTTCATGATGCATACGAGCTAAAAATTAGAGTTTTATCATCAGTGATAAAACAACTTGTTTATGTGAAGAGTACAAGTGAAGTTATCATAATAGAGTGAAATGAGTAAATGTAAATTCGTCATATCTTTTGACGTAAATAGGATTGATTTTCAGAGTTCAAGGGATTTGGAGAAAATCTTCGTAATAAGATTTGATTCTTCGGTAATTAAGGAAATTAGGATCCTCTTCGGTTAAATGCGATAATCTGTCTCGATTACTCTGTCGGATATTTCACTATAAATCCACCCCCTTCGTTTCCTTATTTCCACAGCTCACACCTTCTATTCTTTCTCCCTCATTTCATACTTTAAAGCATTTGCCAATATGCTCCATCCCGTTCTGCTTCTTGATATAATCCTAACTTTCATATCTGTCATTCTTCTTTTTCATTTGCCACTGGAAGAATCTATTTACTTCTACTATACTCTTAGTTTTATAGTGTTCTTAGTTCTCCCGTGTCTTTATATTGCTATATGCATCGATATATACGGTTTGTAATTTCTGATTTGTTGTTAGGTTTTGTATCTTTCCTTATATTTCAATGTCTCTGCTTCTGTCTTTCTATAATCATTGACATCCACAGTTAATATTTTCTCCAATTTGCTGCAATTTATGCTCCAATTTCTATTTCTGAGCTTCATTCTTTTGTTTTCTCTTCTTGCCATTAAGCACCGCATGTAATGGTCCAGAATTCATAGATATGAATTTCGGAATGAAGATGGTTAATGTTCTAAGAAAGAAATTGTAATGGCACGATCTTGGTTTGTTAAATTACCAGAATACTTCGAAAAAGACCGAATCATCAAGAAAATATTTTCTTGATATGTTTAGAGTTTAAGTAGAATACAAGAGTCGTGTAACATGGCACATGATGATGTTATTGATGTGTGCAAGGTGTGCTAGGAAATAGTATTATTTTTACAACGAAATACTATTAAATACGATACAATTTTACACAAGATTTTTATTTATTTATAGAATGGATATACCTAAACCTTGCTACAACACTTATAGGTAGTGTACCTAATCGTACAGTAGTGTAGTTTTTAGTAAGTCCGGTTCGTTTCACAGGGATCTTTTAAACAAGCTTAACGCTATATTAGTTTTAACTTATAATTGTAAAAATACAAAAATATATATAAGTAGTATTATTATTATAAAGGGGGTTTTTACCGTTTAATGACCGGTTTGTCGATTTTAAAACTTTAGTCGCAGTTAAAACCTAATGTAAAATATAAATATAACTTAATTTAAAGCGTAAAGTAAATAACGATAATGAAATTGCGATAAATAAAAATGCGATAAATAAAAATTGCGATAATTAAAGAGTACGATAATTAAAAATCAATTAAATAAAATGACAATAAATAAAAGTGCGATAATTAAAAGTGCAATTAAATATTAAATAAAGGAAATTAAATATGAAATAAAGGAATTATGCTTATTTAAACTTCCGTAATCATGATGTTTGACGTGTTGTTTTTAGTTTATTCCCATGGGTTAATTGTCCTTTGTCCTGGATTATTCGATATGTCCATACGAATTTGTCCATAATTGTTCATCAGTCATAATCATAAAATGCGGAAGTTTTCGTCAAATTATTCTTATTCCCGAAGTCAAATATTCCAACTAATTGGGGATTCGAATTGTAACAAGGTCTTAATACTTTGTTTAATGAATACACCAGGTTATCGACTGCGTGTAATCCAAGGTTTTACTACTTTGTTAACAATTACACCAATTACCCTTGAATGTAATCCACCCCTGTTTCAACAAGTCTATTAACTATTAATCCAGTTCCGTGTCCGGTAAAATGAACAATTATTGGTATTTATAGATATCCCGCCCACCGTACCTAGTCAAGCGTATGTGGTTATATATAAATAAGTTAAATTATAAGTCTATATATTAAATTAACGAGGTGTCATTTAGTTAATATAAAGCCCATTAATAGCCCATAGTCTAATTTCTACAAGTGTCGTTCTTTTATCCAAACCCCAATTATGGTACAAAGCCCAATTACCCAATTTTAATATTTAGCCCAACATCACGATTACTTCGGCATTAAATAAGCATAATAATAACTTAGCTACGAGACATTAAATTAAAAATAACATTAACCATAACTTACAGTGATTAAAAATAGCGTAGCGTTACACGGACAGTATTTCGACTTACACCCTTACAACATTCGCTAACATACCCTTATTATTAGAATTAAAATTAAAATTAAAATTATAATTAATATACATATATATATATATATATATATATATATATATATATATATATATATATATATATATATATATATATATATATATATATATATATATATATATATATATATATATATATATATATATATATATATATATATATATATAAATATATATATATTTACGTATGATAGATAGAGATATGGATGATATATATAAAAACTGAGCCAAAACACGCGAATTTATAGCATGTGGCCTGGATTTCAGGGCCATGCGATCGCATGAAAAATAAGCCTACAGGCCATGCGATCACATGGAGGTAGGTATCAGCTCACACTCCTTTGTTTTCTTGTTTGCCGACGTTTATAATATATAATATAATATATAAATAATTTATATAATTATTTAAATATTATATTATATTCTTGTGAATAGTTGACTCATAATTTTTAGTCCGTTACGTCGAGCGTTGAGAGTTGACTCTGGTCCCGGTTTCGGTTTTTCGAACGTCCTTGCGTATAATTTAATATCTTGTACTTTGCATTTCGCATCTTGTACTCTTGTAATTTCGAGATGTTTCTCATCAATAATTTGAACCACTTTGATTGTACTTTGTACTTTTGAGATTTTTGGTCATTTACGTCTTCAATTCGTCGAATCTGTCTTTTGTCTTCACCTTTTATTATTTAAACGAATATTACTTGTAAATAGAACAATTGCAACTAAAAGCTTGTCTTCCTTGAGGGATAATGCTATTAAATATATGTTCGTTTTTAGCATTATCAAATATTCCCACACTTGAGCGTTGCTTGTCCTCAAGCAATATAGTCTTGAAATAAAAACATACTAGAATCACTTCTTTATTCTTCACACTTTATACATCAGTGATTTCTATACGGCGGTATGAACAATGGTAGTAACGATGTGGTTTACAGTCCCACATGACTATGAAAATTTAGATCCATTAAGGAAATTGGATCTTTATGAAACATTTGATCTTTTGAAAATTAAATCTAGCTTTTACCCTAGATATGTTTTCCGGAATAACCCTTCACCGGTGTTCCAAAATGTTTTTGTGGGTTTGATGGGTTTCAGATTTGAAAATTTTAGCTCAAAACTTGCGGTTTTGTGTCACCCACTTGCTAACCTTGTATTAGGAAAGCAACACGTCCAGTATACTTGCTCCGTATATTACCTTTCAGTAAACTACCGTCCGGTTGTAAAGGAAAGCGTTGAACAAGCAACTGTTAAGGCAATGTCCCCTGACATGCTTTTAATTATGGTCTATAACGTGTCGGATGCAATTACTATCCTTTGTAGGAGCAATAGTAAAGCTCACCCTATAATTTTTCGGTCTGGCACAAGGTCCTGTCTTCGACCATGCTATGCAACCACCGTTCTTACGGTTGACACCCGATTTGGTTCAGGTGACCTAATGAATTCCAGGTGAATTCTTAGGATTTTACGTTCAATGGTAATGAACGCATTGAAAATGGGTTTTCAGAAAACAAATCGGTTTGTAATTTTGATCAAAATATTTTCTCGTTCAAGCTCGAGTTTAGATATCATCGAATTCCATGAGTTTGTAATTCTCAATCTTTAAAGTCAATTTCAAGGATTGAGTAATATCAGGCTTAAAAGCTGATTTTTAATCTTTAAGGAGATTATCCTTTCTGGGGGTCTGATTCATTAGTCTTATCAAGCTAATTTGCACGGCGCTCTCCCCATTTTATGAGATAGATCCTCTCATGTTTAGGATAAGTCTGACCACTTGGCGACAGCATTTGATGCTGAGGTCCGTGGATTTCCTGCTGATTTTTGTGATGACTTTTCTAGATTTTTCGTCAACCTACAGCTGGTCTGGACGACAACTTCATGACCTAAATCAAGAAGCGTGTTTCTTTTTCGGAAGACTTTACTTCCTTTTAATGATGGATTTGATTCATCGTGTAGATCCATCTTTCTTTCAAAAGTATTACAATAAATCGGGTAAAATGGTTAATTTTGTCCAAAACAAAAGTATCTTTGTACATAATATGTGATATATGTTTTAAAAAACATAGTAATTTTTCCCACACTTGGCTTTTATTTTCCTTTTTATTGTCCTCTATTCTATTTTAAATGAATTCTAACATTTTTGTTTGTTTCTCAATTTATGTTCTTTCCGAGGTAACAATAATTTCGGTATTAACACCTGGTTTTATCGTTCATAAATATGTATAAACATGATTTTGAATTCATTTAATTGAAAATTTTGAAAATTTTACTAGAATTGGGTAGTCAGTATATAAGACTATGGTTGTTCTTTATTATCAGAGATCACTAGATTCTAATACAACTACTGCGTTACTAGTATTTTTAATGGTAACCAAGTGTATAAGTCAAAAATTTTAAAAATCCGAAAGAATTTAACCCCTTCCCACACGTAAGATCTTGCAATGCCCTCATTTGCAAGAAATCAGTAACAATTTAAATTATTGAGGGTGATTAGCGTAGAAAAATGATTAAATTTTACCAAAGTTTCCAAACATATTGGCGTTTGTTTGTTGAATGATAAATGGTGCACATCATTTGTTCATTCCGTCTTGTTGTTACATCACATTTGTTTTTCGTTTTGTCATCAAAATCAGTAGCTTTTGTTGAACTTAATGCCAGTCTTTGAAAATGCACTGTTTTACCCTGTTGTGTACAATTGACAATATACATACATACAAATATAAACATGCATGGTAATTTAAAATGGGACTTAAAATCCCACTTTCAAATCAAATATGAAATATTAGTACCAAATAATAAAAATATTACATACTACATTAATGTATCACAATATCATATGTTTAAACATAAATAAATAAAAATAATAAAAAGATAAAAATCATAAAAATCACCAACGAAACTAAATCAATCTGGATAGGGGTTCTAGTTCATGTCATCGTCTGGGTTCCATGGTTGGTGATAGGTGTACTGGTAGGCCTGGTTAGGGTCGTAGAGAGTATATGGTGATCTCATCTCGGGCTGGTGTGGAGGATAGTAAGCGTGTCGGGTCAGAACGTAGTGATCCTGAGGTGACAGCCGGCTCATAATCTGACACTGATGATAGTCCCATCTATCATGTTGTCATTGTCTGGAATGCTCGTAATCATTTCGGGCTTGCCACTGCTCCATCCAACGAAATCTCTCCGCGTTTGTCATATCTACCTCATCTATATGCTGGTAGACATCAGTCATAGCCTCCTGAATGACATCCCTAATGTCATCCGCTTCCTCCATTTCCTCGTCTGAACCTCTCTCTACCTGAGGATGACTATCTTCATAGGGTACTGCCTGATTGCGTCTACTCTTTAATACCTTAGCACCCGCATAAACCCTCAATCCTAAAGGCTCAACCTGTTCTCTACATACCAAAAGTGGACCCCCTTGGTCCCTATCTACACCTAAATACTCTCTAATGAGAGTAACAAAAATACCTCCTCCAATTATCCCCCCTTCCTGTATTCCTTCCACCATTTTAGATAAATAAAAACCAACACAGTAAGGGATATTAACAAAGCCTCTTGGGTCTTGAATACACTTTAGGTAAAATAAATCATGTAAGGTCAATTTTTCCTTGTTGTGACCTCTCTGTGTAATCGAGTTAGCCAAAAATCTATGAATTATACGAAGCTCGGCTCTGTTAATATGTAAGTAGGTATGTGTTCTTGCCCGCCCAAAAACATTATAATCTGACATACGCCTCCAGACGGTGTTCGCATCAAAATTCCTATCTACCCTTTCACCACGATAAATCAAATTAATACAATCGGGTAGTAGTAATTCAGCGGGCGTATATATCTGCAAAGCCCTGGCCATGTCCAGCATGGACATCCTGTACATCCTACAGCCAAGTATAAATCTAAGAAAACTTCTATCATCTAACCTATCTACATCTGCATTTAATGCTATAGTACTCATAAGCTCGACACACCATTCCTTATATACAGGTCTACGAATGGTGAATAGACGTTCCCAATCGGTAAAAGAAGAACTGCCATACCTTTGAATCAGTAGCAGTCTAACACGGTCAGCTAGATGTACCGTTTTCAAAGGATTCCAATCAATTACTCTAGACACCTCTACATCTTTCGTTACTACTTTGAATTTATTACTTTGATATGCCGGGTAATCTCTCCAGCTTCTATCGAATCTCAGATTAGGATGCAACGTGTGTTCAGGAATCGTTGGGTATTCTACTGGTGGATGCATCGGAAATACTGTGATGGCATCAACAAATTGTAGCGGATCATAATAAGGTACGTGTTGATCAACCTGTTGTTGTGGTTCCTGTTGTGGTTCTTGTTCAGGTTCATATTGCATTTCAGGTTCAAGTTCTGGAGCAGGTTGCCTGGATGATGATGTTGCACCATCAGTATCTGTAAATCTCTGTAAAACACATTAAACACAAAATTTGTGCATCCAAATATGCATTAGTGTTAGTAAAATGACAACTTGAAACAATTAAATTAACATGTTCAATCAAAATTAAACTTATACATATTTTCACAATTTTTACAATCTTACACTTTTTCAAATAAGCATATATGAAAATGTATACAAAGTTCATAAGCATTTAACTCAAATAACATGTTAAAACATCTATTACTAACAATTAAACAAGTCTCGAATGGCAATTATATCAAATTAATCAAGTTCATGAATTTTATATCTAAAAAGTCCACTTTAATCTTTAAAAATCATGTTTAGGATCAAAGTTTGGATCATTTAGCTACCTAAACATGTTACACTACTTAATTTAGCAATAATTCATGAAAAAAATCGGCCATAACCTGTTTATATTAAAAAGCCCCAAATTGCTCAAGAACACAAACCCTAGATTCCTAAAATTTTTGAAGTTTTTGGCTTCAAATCATGTTAAATAGCATCAATCTAGGTTATACATGCATAAAATGCTAACAATTTAACTCTAATTACACTAGAAACTAACAAAATTAAATTAGGAAAAATTTAGCTCAAAAACACTAAAAATCAAATTTAAAGAGGTTTAGGGATGTAATTGTTACATTTCTTGATAAACTTCTGAACAATTTCATGTTTAGAGCGGATTGTAGCAAGAAATTTGGTGAATTTTGGTGAAAAAATGATGAAATTTGAGAGGGTTTTGGGAGAGTTTTCGTGTATTGTGTGTGTGTTGTGGTGAAGAGCAGAACTGCTCGAGCTTTTGTTCCTTGCCAGAATTTCAGCTCCATGTGATCGCGTGGACTGAAAGGCCAAATCCCATGCGATCGCATGGGGTCCCGGGTACAGTACTTTTAGCTCTCTTTTTTTAATGAAAACCTTATACTTAATAAAATATATAATTAAATTAAATTTTAAAAATTTGTTTCTTTTTAGAATGAGGGCGTTTCGGAACGATGTCCTGGTCCGTCCCTCGACAAAATTTTAAAATTTGTCAATTCAAAGCGCGGTTTTTAAAAGTAAAGATTTTTGGGGTTTTTAATGTTTTTGGTATACCTTAATTCAGTAAGATTAAAAATAATGATAATAAAAGTTCTCGTCCCTCCCTTGGGTAAAGCAATTTCGGTTCAATGACCTAGTCTTCAACTTATGACGAATTTTAAAAATCATATTTTTAACTTAGCGAAATAAAGTAAATTTTGTTTTTAAATTCACACCAAACTTAAATTTAAAATGAATAAAATTAAAAAAATTCATTTTATTAAGATTAAAAATTCACACCAAACTTATATTAAATTTTTGTTTTTATACATACAAACTTATATTAAAAATATTAACTTTTTTCAAATATTTACAAACTTAAATATATATTGATTTTAAAAAGTTTATAATAATAATTTTAATATTAATTTTAAAAATAAAGTAAAAATAAAATTAAAAATCTTTTTGGTCTTTTATCCCACTTTAATCAATCAAATATTATCAAAAATATACGCCCCTCTTTTCGGTAAAGTAATTTCGGCTATATTACCTAGTTTTACTCCTGACAAATTTCTGAAATATTTTGGGTTGATTAATTAAAGATATTTATACCTTAAGAATAAACGGTAAATTTCGCAGTGATGTAGTAAATTTTTGTATGATATTAATAATTTCGGTCGCAAAACCTAATTTTATTGAGTATCAATTTAATACTTTATAGCGAACAATTTAGCGTTTATTATGAAAAGGTTAAAAGCAAAATAAATAAAAATTGTACATACTTACCTGTGAAATAGAATTCTCAGTGATCTGCTTTAGCCCACTCATAAGATAGTCGGACTAATTGGTTTTCCATAGCTACATAGGCGTAACCTCGAGCATTCAATGTTTTTTCTTCAAAACATATGAACGGTCCATCTCTGTATAAAGTAACGAATTCGGTATTGGAATATGTCTGATTCATCGAGCATTTTCCTTCGTGTGACCATTTTCCGCATTTGTGACATCTTTCAAGGTGTCATGCTCTTCTTTTCGCTGCGGATTTTGATTTTCCTTTACCAAACTGTAACTTATTATTTTCGTTCTTGGATTCTTTTCTTACTCCGTCCAATTTGCCTCTAATTAATGATACCAATTCACTTGGAAGGGTGTCATTATTACGTTTAGTGATCAAAGCGTGTAGCATTAGACCATGGTTTAGTTCACAGGAAGTCTTCATCTTGTAAAACCTAAAAAAAATAAAAATTCAGAATGGGGGGAGAAGACTAGTTCTTTAAGGTCTGCTAGGGAAAGACCATTCGGGTTCCCTTCTCGAGAACTACACGAAAACAGAATATCTAACTCTAACAGAAATACATATTATCCTTAAAAGACTTGATTCTCCCCACACTTAGTTAGCTGTGGTGTTGAAATTGTGATTAACTTCGTTTTTAATTGGACTATCAACAACTTGTATATCTTTGACTTTTGCTTCAAGCCAATTGTTGATTTCCTCCGTAACTTTCACAAATTCAACTAACATTGCCTTTTCTTTTGGCGATAAATTGGATAGTAATCGGTTACATAACTTAAAGTTTCCCTTAATCTTAGTATCGTGAATCCGTTTATAAAGTTTCTTCGTTGAACTATTAAAAACGGGTTCATCTAATTTCTTATCATCAACGGGGTTCTTTGTGATCGGATCATCATTAAGTGTTTCTTCATCTTCCCCACACTTATGCATTTTTATTGGTTTAACAGTTTTGGTTGGTAGAGATCTAAACTTTCGATTCATAAAGGTGATCGATGTATCACCATCCCTAAGTGTCATTCTACCTTCTCTTACATCAATGAATGCCTCGGTGGTTGCTAAAAATGGGCGACCTAAGATTAGAGGAATATCAAGGTTTTCCTCCATATTAATCACTATGAAGTTTGCAACAAAGGTCAAACTTCCCACGTTAACAAGTAAATTATTTGCTATTCCAAATGGGTGTTTAATAGTTAGGTCAAATGATTGAACCCCTATTTTGGTTGGTTTTAATTTACCCATACCTAATCTTTTGTATAAGGAAAGAGGCATAATATTTGTACTTGCTCCTAAATCTGTGAGTCCATTATATACAGCACCATCATTAAGCAAACAAGAAATGATAAATTCACCCGGGTCTCCTGCTTTAGTAAGTCGAGTTGGTTTGTAAACCTTTTTCGGGTGTTCTTTTATTAGTTCTTTTACTTCTATTTGAACTTCTTGTTCACATTTTTCTTCGTTTCTTGGAATGGGAGGTTTGTATAAGAATTCATCTTCATCACTCCAATTTGAATCCTCCCTATTTTCCAATTTTGATTTTTCATATGTTGTTGATAACATATTTATGTTTTCATTTTGAAGGTTTTCTTGGGTGGTGAAATTATGATTGACTTCATTGTCAACTTCCATCGGACCATGTATGTAATGTTTAACTCTGTGACCATTAACTTTAAATTCAATCCCATTTGAATTTATTAACTCTATTGTTCCGTATGGGAAAACTCTTTTGACTATGAATGGTCCATACCATCTTGATTTCAATTTTCCAAGAAATAGCTTGAATCTTGAATTGAAAAGAAGAACTCTGTCTCCTTCTTTAAATTCTTTTGAACTTCTGATTCTTTTATCATGCCATTTCTTCGTTCTTTCTTTATAGATTAACGAATTTTTGTATGCTTCATGTCTTAATTCTTCTAATTCGTTTAGTTGACTTAACCGTAGACGTCCAGCTTCATGTAAATCAAGATTACATGTCTTCAAAGCCCAAAATGCCTTGTGTTCAATTTCTACTAGAAGATGACATGCTTTTCCGTAAACGAGTTTAAAAGGTGTGGTTTCAATTGGAGTTTTGTAGGCTGTTCTAAAAGCCCAGAGTGCATCGTCCAATTTCATGGACCATTCCTTTGGATTTGATCCTACAGTTTTCTCTAGAATACGTTTTAAAGCTCGGTTGGTATTTTCAACTTGTCCACTTGTTTGTGAAAGATAAGCGGTTAAGATTTTATGAGTTACTCCATATCTTTTGAGAACTTTCTCAAGTTGATTATTACAAAAATGAGTACCCCGATCACTTATTAAAGCTTTCGGTGTTCCAAACCTTGCAAAAAGACATTTTAAAAAGTTGACTACAACTCGTGCATCATTAGTCGGGAGAGCTTGTGCTTTCGCCCATTTAGATACATAATCAATGGCAATGAGAATGTAGAGATTATTATGAGATTTTGGAAATGTACCCATGAAGTCAATACCCCAAATGTCAAATACTTCACATACTTGAATGACATTTTGTGGCATTTCATCACGTTGACTTATTTTCCTGCCCTTTGACAAGCATCACAGGATTTGCAAAGAAGGTGTGCGTCTTTGAAAATTGTAGGCCAATAGAATCCAGCATCGTAAACTTTTCTTACTGTGATCTGAGGCCCATAATGCCCTCCTGTTGGTCCTGTGTGACATTGGTTTAATATTTGACTAGCTTCATCTACGAATACACATCGGCGTATTATTCCATCGGGACAACTTTTTAACAAATGTGGATCTTCCCAGAAATAGTGTTTTATATCGCTAAAGAATTTCTTTCGTTTTTGGTACGATAATCCTTTTTCAAGGAATCCACATACTAAGTAGTTTGCATAGTCTGCAAACCATGGAATTTCATTATAATCTATCTTCAATAGATATTCATCAGGAAAGTTGTCTTGTATTGCCGATTCATTTAAAACTTCTAATTCAGGATTTTCAAGACGAGAAAGATGATCAGCGGCGAGATTTTCTGCTCCCTTTTTATCTCGGATTTCAATATCGAACTCTTGTAAGAGTAAGATCCAACGGATTAATCTTGGTTTGGCATCTTGTTTCGAAAATAGGTATCTAAGAGCAGAATGGTCGGTATAGACCACTGTTTTAGCTAGAACGAGATATGATCGAAATTTGTCAAAAGCAAAGACAATAGCAAGGAGTTCTTTTTCAGTAGTTGTATAGTTCGTTTGTGCTCCTTGTAACGTCTTACTAGCATAATAAATATGTTGAAATCGTTTTTCAATCCTTTGTCCTAAAACGGCTCCCATTGCAAAATCACTTGCATCGCACATAAGTTCAAACGGTAGATTCCAATTTGGAGTTATCATGATCGGTGCATTAGTGAGTTTTTGTTTAAGAATATTAAAAGATTTTATACATTCATCTGAAAAGATGAATGGAGCATCATTTTCAAGGAGTTTATTCATAGGAGTGGCAATTTTAGAAAAATCTTTTATGAAACGTCGGTAAAAACCGGCATGCCCTAGAAAACTCCTAACTCCTCTAACATTGGTGGGATGTGGAAGTTTAGCAATTACATCTACTTTAGCTCTATCCACTTCAATTCCTTCCTTTGAGATTTTATGACCAAGAACGATGCCTTCTTTAACCATGAAATGGCATTTCTCCCAATTAAGTACTAGATTTGATTGTTCGCATCTAATAAGCATTCGTTCAAGATTAACTAGACATGATTCAAATGTATCATCGAAGACTGAAAGTCATCCATGAAAACTTCCATGCATTCTTCTATCATGTCGTGAAAAATCGCCATCATGCACCTTTGAAAGGTTGCAGGGGCATTGCAAAGTCCAAATGGCATGCGTTTGTAAGCAAAAGTACCATAAGGGCACGTGAATGTGGTTTTCTCTTGGTCCTCGGGTGCTATTGGAATTTGAAAATATCCGGAAAAATCATCAAGAAAACAATAGTAACTATTTCCGGCTAATCTTCCAACATTTGATCAATAAAAGGTAAGGGAAAGTGATCTTTTCTGGTGGCGTCATTTAATTTTCTATAATCAATACAAACACGCCATCCTGTTACAGTCCTAGTAGGAATAAGCTCATTTTTTTCATTTGTGATGACAGTCATGCCACCCTTCTTAGGTACGCATTGAACTGGGCTTACCCATGGACTATCAGAGATTGGATAAATTAAACCTGCATCAAGCAGTTTAATAATTTATTTCTTAACAACATCTTGCATATTAGGATTTAGTCTTCTTTAACGTTGCACATACGTTTTATGACCTTCTTTCATAAGGATTTTATGTGTGCAATACGAAGGACTTATTCCTTTAATATCATGAATCTTCCATGCAATAGCTGGTTTATGAGCTTTTAGCACAGAAATGAGTTGAAATTTTTCATTTTCAGTAAGAGAAGACGATATTATTACAGGTAATTCAGATTCACCATGTAAATAAGCATATTCCAAATGGTTTGGAAGTGGCTTTAACTCTAATGTCGGTGGTTCTTCTATCGATGATTTATATCGATATATGTCTTCTTCTTTTAGCATTTGAATTTCTTCTGTTGTTGGTTCATATCCATTAGCCATAAGTGTAGCTAACATTTCAGTTTCATCAATTGGTTCAGTTCCTTCTCCTAAAGAACATTCTCCTGTTCCTTGTAATTCTGGAAATTTTTCTAACAATTCTGCATGTGAATCTATAGTTTGAATATAATAACATGTATCATCTGCAGATTGCGGTTGTTGCATTGCTCTATCAACAGAAAAGGTAACACTCTCATCCTCTATACTTAGGGTCAGTTTCTTACCAAACACATCTATTATTGCTTTGGCCGTGTTTAAGAATGGTCTTCCTAATATGAGAGGAACTCGAGAATCTTCTTCCATGTCCAGAATAACAAAATCTACTAGAAATACTAAAGTACCAACTTTAACTAGCATGTTCTCCATTATCCCTCTAGGATATTTTACTGATCGATCAGCTAGTTGTATGCTTATTCGTGTTGGTTTCAATTCTCCAAGGTCTAGTTTAGCGTATAGTGAATACGGCATTAAATTTATACTAGCACCTAAGTCTGCCAATGCTTCTATTGAACTAAGACTACCCAGAAAACATGGAATTGTGAAACTTCCTGGATCTGATAATTTTTCTGGTATCTTATTCAACAGCACTGCAGAACAATTAGCATTCATAGTAACAGTCGAGAGTTCTTCCATTTTCTTTCTATTTGTGATTAAATCTTTCAAGAATTTAGCATATCTAGGCATTCCTGAAATCACATCAATGAAAGAAAGATTTACATTTATTTGTTTGAACATATCCAAGAATTTGGATTGCTCGGCTTCAAGTTTCTCTTTTCTCATTTTACTCGGGTAAGGAAGTAGTGGTTGGTATGGTTTAACATAAGGTTTAGCCTTAACTGTGTTATCTTCATTAACCTTTTCAACTACCGGTTCTTTTTCTTTATCTTGATCAGGTTGTGGTTCTTGTGGAGTAGGAATAGCTTCATTAGAAATTACAGGTATTTCAGGTGGTTTAAGTGTAATACCACTTCTTGTGGTAATGGCTTTAGCTGTTTCATTCCGGGGGTTAGCATTTGTATTGCTAGGTAGACTTCCCGGTTTTCTTTCACCTATCAATCTTGCTAGGTTGCTTACTTCTTGTTCCAAATTTTGAATAGAAGCTTGTTGATTTCTAAATGCTTGAGCATTTTGTTCATTGGTTTATTTCTGAGATGTGAAAAACTGTGTTTGAGATTCAACTAGCTTTGACATCATATCTTCTAAATTTGGCTTTTTATCATCGGTTTGTGGTGGTTTGTTTTGAAAAATAGGTCTTTGCTGATTGTAAGTATTATTGGATACTTGTTTATTGCTAGGACCTTGTTGATTGTTGTATGGAACATTTCGGTTATAATTCTGGTTTTGATTGTAGATTGGTCTTGGCGGTTGATAATTATTCTGATAATTATTTCCAGGCCTTTGGTTTATGTATGAAACATTCTCTCTTTGTTCCATTGTTAGTTTAATACTGAGACAATCTTTTGTCAAATGTGGTCCTCCACACTGCTCACAATTAATTCGTATTGAGTGGATATCTTTAGTCATCTTTTCCATTCGTCTCTCGACAGCATCTATCTTTGCAGAAATGGAATCTAAGTCATGGTTAGAATCGACTCTAGCTGCTTTAGATGATCTAGCGATATCTTTTTCTTGGTGCCACTCATGTGAGTGGGAAGCAGTGTTATCAATAATTTTGTAAGCATCAGTTGCTATTTTCTTCATAATGGAACCACCAGCTGCTATATCGATGTCTTTCCTTGTAGTGATGTCGCATCCTTGGTAGAATATTTGTACTATTTGACATGTGTCTAAACCATGTTGCGGACTTCCTCTTAATAACTTTTCAAATCTTGTCCACGCCACATATAGAGTTTCATTTGGCTACTGTGTGAACGTAACAATTTCTCCTTGAAGTCTTACGGCTTTAGATGCCGGAAAGAATTGTTTAAGAAAATTTTCAACTAAAACATCCCATGTATCAATCGCCCCTTCAGGTAACGATTCCAACCAATCTTTGGCTTCTCCCTTTAAAGTCCAGGGAAATAACATGAGATATATCTGTTCATCCTCAACTTCTCGAATTTTAAATAAAGTACAGATCCTATTAAAGGTACGAAGATGTTCATTTGGATCTTCCTTCGGTGCACCACTAAATTGGCATTGATTAGTTACCGTATGTAGAATTTGTCCTTTAATTTCATAATCTGGTGCATTAATGTCTGGTTGAGTAATTGCATGACCTTGGCCAGTGCGTTTAGCTCTCATTCGGTCTTCCATACTTAGAGGTTCCAGATTCTCCATTATTGAATTTATTGAATCTGAATCACTATAGGATTCTGATTTAATGGTTCGTTCCTCAACAATCTCTGTTTTAATGATTGGTGGTTCCGGAAGGAAAGATTACTGGTTCAGGATCTCTGAATTTTCCTTGAATATCCTCCGGGTTCTCAATTGTGAGGTCGGGTTCAAAAAATGGATTATCGGAAATTTGAATTGGAGTACTTGGTCGACTAGATGACGATTCTAAAGAAAAATCAACGACAACAATATTGGCCAGATGTCTTGATCGAGTTACAGGTGGTGAACGTACAAAAGGTGGTGAACGTTTTGCTCGGTGCATTCACTGAATATCCTATTAGTTTTTAAAAAGAAAGAAAAATTATATAAGTTATCCAATTAATAGACTTTTCTGCTTTTTCCCACGTTTCGAATAGCCAATAGATGTAGCAGGGAGCCAGAACCCTTTAAATCGGAAGCTCACAACTCAGGCACTAACAAATCCAACTATTACTACGAAGCAGAAAATTTGGATGTCTATCAATTTAACCGCTTAAAATAATTTTTTGTTGAAATTTAAAGAAATTTAGAGAAGAAATAGAAAATTTTATGTCCTAAAAACTAGAGCGTCGAGAAATAAGAAAGAAAAAGAGCGCGTCGAAAAACGTTGAAAAATAAAAAGACAAAAAAATAATAGGCGTCGAAAAATAAAAATAAGAAAGTACCGCGTCGAAACTTAAAAAGGAACTAAAAATTAAGAATTAAAAGTTGCGTCTAAAAATATTAAAGCTTAAAAGAAATACTATATCTCAAATGGCAATAACTTAGAAAGGTACTAAAATATAAAAACGGCGTCGCAAAATTCTAAAGCACCTAAATCTTAGTCTAAAGAAAAAGCACTTAAGGGATTTTACGGCAAAACCTAAAAATCTAGAAATAAAAATAACTATGGCAAAAACTATAACTTAAAACTAAATACGAACGAAAAATACAAATATTATGAATAAACAATTAAAAGGGTACAAAATATAAAAATATACTTAAAGTTGTAAAAAGTACAATTTTTTATAAAAATATTATTTTTATATTATTTATTTTATAAAACTATTAATTTTATAATTTATTAAAACTAATTAATACTTAAAATATAAATTAAAACTAAAAACTAAAACAATAACTAAATTAATTATTTAATTAACTAACCCTAATTAGGGTTTAGAATAATAATAATAATAAATAAATACCGTAATTATTGCAGTTACCAGTCAACTGTGGCGTGTCAGAGACGTTCATGCGATCGCATGAAGTTTTGCCTTCGGGCTCATGCGATCGCATGAGCTAGGGTTTCGGGCCAGGTTCTGGGCGGCTACAGTACCGGGCCGTTTGATTTCTTTTATTTTTTTATTTTTTCCTGTTTTAATTTAAATAAAAAAATAAATAACTTAATCGTACAGTAGTGTAGTTTTTAGTAAGTCCGGTTCGTTCCACAGGGATCTTTTAAACAAGCTTAACGCTATATTAGTTTTAACTTATAATTGTAAAAATACAAAAATATATATAAGTAGTATTATTATTATAAAGGGGGTTTTTACCGTTTAATGACCGGTTTGTCGATTTTAAAACTTTAGTCGCAGTTAAAACCTAACGTAAAATATAAATATAACTTAATTTAAAGCGTAAATTAAATAACGATAATGAAATTGCGATAAATAAAAATGCGATAAATAAAAATTGCGATAATTAAAGAGTACGATAATTAAAAATGCAATTAAATAAAATGACAATAAATAAAAGTGCGATAATTAAAAGTGCAATTAAATATTAAATAAAGGAAATTAAATATGAAATAAAGGAATTACGCTTATTTAAACTTCCGTAATCATGATGTTTGACGTGCTGTTTTTAGTTTATTCCCATGGGTTAATTGTCCTTTGTCCTGGATTATTCGATATGTCCATACGGATTTGTCCATAATAGTCCATCAGTCATAATCATAAAATACGGAAGTCTTCGTCAAATTATTCTTATTCCCGAAGTCAAATATTCCAACTAATTGGGGATTCGAATTATAACAAGGTCTTAATACTTTGTTTAATGAATACACCAGGTTATCGACTGCATGTAGTCTAAGGTTTTACTACTTTGTTAACAATTACACCAATTACCCTTGAATGTAATCCACCCCTGTTTCAACAAGTCTATTAACTATTAATCCAGTTCCGTGTCCGGTAAAATGAACAATTATTGGTATTTATAGATATCCCGCCCACCGTACCCAGTCAAGCGTATGTGGTTATATATAAATTTCAAATTATAAGTCTATATATTAAATTAACGAGGTATCGTTTAGTTAATATAAAGCCCATTAATAGCCCATAGTCTAATTTCTACAAGTGTCGTTCTTTTATCCAAACCCCAATTATGGTACAAAGCCCAATTACCCAATTTTAATATTTAGCCCAACATCACGATTACTTCGGCATTAAATAAGCATAATAATAACTTAGCTACGAGACATTAAATTAAAAATAACATTAACCATAACTTACAGTGATTAAAAATAGCGTAGCGTTACACGGACAGTATTTCGACTTACACCCTTACCACATTCGCTAACATACCTTTATTATTAGAATTAGAATTAAAATTAAAATTAAAATTATAATTAATATATATATATATATATATATATATATATATATATATATATATATATATATATATATATATATATATATATATATATATATACGTATGATAGATAGAGAGATGGATGATATATATACAAACTGAGCCAAAACACGCGAATTTATAGCATGTGGCCTGGATTTCAGGGCCATACGATCGCATGGAAAATAAGCCTACAGGCCATGCGATTGCATGGAGGTAGGTATCAGCTCACACTCCTTTGTTTTCTTATTTGCCGACGTTTATAATATATAATATAATATATAATATAATATATAAATAATTTATATAATTATTTAAATATTATATTATATTCTTGTGCATAGTTGACCCATAATTTTTAGTCCGTTGCGTCGAGCGTTGAGATTTAACTCTGGTCCCGGTTCCGGTTTTTCGAACGTCCTTGCGTATAATTTAATATCTTGTACTTTGCATTTCGCATCTTGTACTCTTGTAATTTTGAGACGTTTCTCATCAATAATTTGAACCACTTTGATTGTACTTTGTACTTTTGAGCTTTTTGGTCGTTTACGTCTTCAATTCGTCGAATCTGTCTTTTGTCTTCACCTTTTATTATTTAAACGAATATTACTTGTAAATAGAACAATTGCAACTAAAAGCTTGTCTTCCTTGAGGGATAATGCTATTAAATATATGTTCGTTTTTAGCATTATCAATTATGATCTGTGAATCATCACGTTCCATTTAGAAACTCAGCATGACTTACTGTAATATAATCACGTTGATCAGGTGTCATTATATTATACTAAATCATGCTTCAGTTCCCAACACTACTTCAAAAACATTCATATTTTAAACTCGAAGGTTTCAGAATTTAGAAACTAAAATAGTTTCTTTTATGATGTAACACATATAGCGCGAAGAGGTAAATGATTTCGGATAACAATAGTTATGAAGATATCTTCAAAAATATCGAAGATATTTATAATGAAAGATATGATGATATCTTAGAATTTCTAACATCGATGGATGATGATGAAGATTTGTCCGTAAAGGTTTAGAGTCAGGAGTAAGGTATTCGCTAAAGACTTCAGAAGATACTGAATCATTTGGATTCTTTAAAGGCAGATTTAGTCCTTATGATTTATCCACAGCCTCCATCATGGTTTGCTTAATCCGTTTTCCAGTTCCAAACCTTCTCTTTTTCTGAGCTTTGCCAACACACTATTCTTTATCATCAAACTTTTAACTGTTACGGTTGTCTACAGTTTCTGCTGCTTCATTAAACTTTTCAAAAAATTCGAAGAACTAATTCGTAGATTGGGGTGTTTTTCAGAAACGTCACATTCGAAGTATGTAAGTCTTGGAGATAGACGTTATATGTATATATATAACTGTTGGCGTAGAATTGCTGCGAAATTCGAGAATAATGATGCAAGCTTTTTAGTATGGTAACTACCATTACAAGATGCAGATGAATACATGATAGGGTTTCAATGAATAAGTATCGTGATTTTTCGGAGAGGCTTAAAGATCCATGTAGTTGTTGGTAAGTTTACTGCTAATGTGGCGAGATATAACAAGTTTCCCGGTAACAATGATGAAGGGGTAATCGTTATAATAAGGCTTATTCGAATAAACAATTGAAGTTGATTTGTTGGAGCTGTAACAAAACTGTCTACTTTGAAAAGGGATTGAAAAGTTATTTTTGCTAATAAATTCCAAAGGGTCTGACACGGATACGTGTTAAACTATGAATTTGGTTTCGAGAGTTTTTCAGGTGCAAGACTGTGAATAATATGTGGTTGGATCATCATCTCGATTATTCATTATATGAAGTGTCTTCAGGAATTTCGAAGGGTTTGCACACATATTGTAATCGTTAATATACATATGATGTTCTAGAATTTTGAATGATACGAATATTTTTCTGGGTAGAGGTGAAGTCAAAGTATAGCTTTGAAAGATGTAGAGATTTAAGAGTGATGTCTCTTGTTGAGTCTTGACTTGGATTCTGATCTTGTCAGAATATGTAATCAAATTTATATGAAAATGGTTGTTATGATTTCTATGAAAGAATATATATCATTGTGAAAGTAATGAGTATGGTTGTTGATTTGTTGAATCAGAATCGAAGGATGTAACATATTAATTGTGAATTTATATATCTTTCGGGTATTACCTACCCGTTAAAAGTTTCACAAGTAATATTTTGTACCATGAAATTTTATTACAGTCTTTATGAAAATATATGTATATTCTCTTCAGATTTAATACAGATTTGATGAATTAATACTAAATTAAGCTCATTTGATTTTCGGCTAGAATTAGAAATGAATAATCTCTAAAACAATAGAGATTACATAATCTTCACGGAGTATTTCACTAATGTAATCAACACTTTATCATTTATTCTTATTGGCATTCCTTGGTGACAGATCTTGATGCTTGTGAATTCTTGCGAATTTCGTAATATATGAATGATGTTTTCTAGAAAGTTTCAAGTATATCGAAGTGTAAAATCAAACATGTAATTGAAAAATACACTTGGTTTTTATGAAACAGAATTCATTGAGTTGCAACAGAGATCGTGGTTAACGATGGTTAAGTTGTTAAGGAAGGATGTACATCATAGCATATTAGTAATATGAATTTAACCGAGTAGTATCTACCCTTATTTAATTCATACATAGTAGCTTAGTACGAAAAGATATATTTTGATCTCAAAATTCATACATATATAAAATATACATATAATTTCTTCAGGGGAAATAAGTTGATACTTCATAACTCGTTGATATAATGTATGCGTTGTTAGTTTGTGATGATGTTTGCGGTGATTATAGATCTGGTGGAGCTTGTGATGTTGTAGGTGCTGCTGAAGCTGACGATGTTGACGACACTGAAGGTGCTAGTGATGCTGACCGTACTATTGATGCTGCTCGTAAAATAGGTCTAGCTTGTAAATCGTGCACCATTCCGGTCATGGTTTCATTTAATCATTTCTATTCGCTTACTCATCCAGTTTACAATTTGAACTAGAATAAATAATCTCTAAAACTTTTTAGAAACTATATATTCTCTGCAGAATCTTTCTTGGATGAAGTTATGAATCAATAGTTCATCATTTGTTATTGTTGGTATTCCTTGGTATCTATAGTGTGTATGACGTTGATGCTCGAGGTACAGATTTTGATGTTGAGGTGTGGGATACGGATGTTGTGGGAGGTGGTAACGGTACTGTTGGTGTTGCTGATGGTGGTACTTTTGATGAGTGATGCTGCTGGTGCTTGTAACCTTTGCACCATATTCTCCAAAGCTACTACCCGAGCGAGAAGTTCGTTAACTTCTTCTATTACACTGGGGTGATTGTCGGTTCAGACGAGCGGATGAATAAAATCTAAAATTCGAGATAGTATATAGTCATGACAAGATACTCTGGAAATGAGAGAGAAAATGGTATTACGAACAGGTTCGACGGTAAGTGCTTCAGGTTCTTTGCCAAGTGGAAAATTTGGTGGATGGAAAGGATCGCCTTTTTCTTGTCTCCATTGGTTTAGTTGGCTACGAACCCATCCCCAATCCATCCAGAATAGATGATGGCTAATTGGTTGATCCATTCCGGTCACACTGCTCTCGGAGATTGAGTGAAACTCCATATCGGAATCCGAGGAACTTGAACTAGTGGTGAATTCCATTTTGTACGATGGAATAAAGGATTTTTCGATATGAAATGATTTCCGGCTATCGGATGATATTATAATTACATAGAATATCTACATATATAGAACAAAAGATTTCGTAGATTACAGAGGAATTTATGGAATATGTTAGATAAAGTTTACAGTAACAGATACGCTAAGCTATGAATTTTGTCTATACACTATTTATGCAATCAATGCAGTAAGATGTGTCTAGACTAAGAATGATAAGCATGTAATTTCCGACAAGAATTGATAAGCAAAACTTTTTGACTTGCAGACACGGTCGAAGTCCAGACTCACTAATGCATCCTAACAACTATTAGTTAGACACACTAATGCAAGACCTGGTTCGCTAAGACCACCACTCTGATACCACATGAGATGACCCGTCCTAATCCATAAGGACGAAGACAACAACATATGATTACATTGCGAGGTATTTGACCTCTATATGATACATTTTACAAATATTGCATTTGTTTTAAAAGATAAACTTTCATTACATCGAAAGTTGACAGGCATGCATACCATTTCATAATATCCAACTATAAATGACCTAATCTGTCATTTACTTAATCATAATCTTTATTGAACTTAACGACTTGAATGCAACGTCTTTTGAAATATGCCATGAATGACTCCAAGTAATATTTTAAAATGAGCAAATGCACAGCAGAAGATTTCTTTCAATCCTGAGAATAAACATGCTTTAAAGAGTCAACCAAAAGGTTAGTGAGTTCATTAGTTTATCATCAATATTCATTTCCATCATTTTTAATAGACCACAAGATTTTCATTTCCATTTCTCATAAATATACATCCCATAAATAGAGATAAAAATCATTCATATGGTGAACACCTGGTAATCGACCTTAACAAGATGCATATAGAATATCCCCATCATTCCAGGACTCCCTTTGGACATGATAAATTCAAAGTACTAAAGCAGTTCAAATTCTCTGACTGGGGCTTGTTAGTGCCCATAGATCTATCTTTAGGATTCACGTCAATTAGGGGCCAGTTCCCTAATTCTTAGATTACCAGACTAAAAAGGGGCATATTCAATTTCGATAATTCAACCATAGAATGTAGTTTCAATTACTTGTGTCTATTTCGTAAAACATTTATAAAATCAGCGCATGTATTCTCAGTCCCAAAAAATATATATTGCAAAAGCATTTAAAAAGGGAGCAAATGAAACTCACTATACTGTATTTCGTAGTAAAAATACATATGACGTCATTGAACAAGTGCAAGGTTGGCCTTGGATTCACGAACCTATATTAAGTATGTATTTTTTTATATGTTGGTCAATATCTGTCTAACAATTTAGGTCAAGTCGTAGTGTATCACAATCTTAATGCTCGAGACTGATATGCAAAAGTTGACAAAAGACAATTTGACCCAAAATGACTTCCAAAATTTATACATATTTATTATATAACATAAATATAGTCGTTATATATATATATATATATATATATATATATATATATATATATATATATATATATATATATATATATATATATATATATATATATATATAAATATAATATTTATTTATCAGATTTTATTACAGTAAATAATACAAGTCATTTATTAATAAAAATTTTATATTAAAATTTATATATGATAAAAATATACTTCTATATATCTTAAGCAATAAAATTTATAAAGCTCATTTAATATCATAAAAATATAGTGGTATGTATTATAAATGTAATTATATTACGTGTGATTACAATATCTTTGTATCACATATTTATTTGATAAAATAATATTAATAATAATAATAATAAGTAAAAGTTGTATTATTTTGTGATAATAATAATATTAATTATAATAATAACAATATTTATATTTACTAATGATAATAATAATTTTGATAATTAATAATGATCTTTTATAATAATACTAATGCCATAATAATAATATTCCTAATGATGATAAAAATATTATAATCATGTTAATGATAATAACAATGTTAATAATATTGTTGTTATTAATAATACTAATAATAATAAAAATGATAATTTAAATGAAAATATAAGTTTTAAGATTTATAATGATGTTTTCTAACAACCATGATAATTTTAATAATAACAATACTTTTTAATATTAACTGTAATAATAATAATATTTTATAAAAATAATAATTCTATTCAAAATGATAATTTTTAAAAATAATAATACTAAAATGATAATAATAATGATATTTAATAATAACAATGATATTTCTTTTAAAATCATAATTTTAATAAAAATGATAGTTTTAATATTAATGATACTTTTAATAATAATAATAATGATAAAAATAATAAAATTATAGTTTTGATAAAAATATTAATTATTTTAATAATAATAATAATAATAATATTGATTATTAGATAATAATAATAATGACGATAATAACGACGATAACGATAACGATAACGATAACGATAACGATAACAATAATAATAATCATTTTAACAATAATACTTAAAATTATAGATAATTCAATTGACGATATCTTTTAATCCGTTCATCGAAATCATAAGCTTTCTAAATGAAAAGTTATTCATTTTTTGCCAGCTTTCTAACGACATGCATATCATATACCATCTCAGTCTCATATGTAACAAATTCGTGATTTATCATAAACTATTTAATGAAGAAATTAAACATACAAGCATTCATAATCATATATACTCGAGCACTAGTCAGGGATACATTACTAATATATAAAAGTTAAGTTATGAGTGCTCATGTATCAATATTGTGATTCAATATTGCAGGAAAATACGAAGACGCAACGGAGATGAGAAACACTAGATTGACCTCATGAGTATACCCCTAATCCATACCCATAACCTCTATAGCTATAACCCATAATTTCCTTAGCTCTATCCCTCTCAAAAAACCCATTTTGAAATAACTCGCGCGTACCCTTGTCGTAGTATTTTTTGTATAATACTAATAATAATACAAATACTACTAATTAAGATTAATAATAATATTAATCTTAATAATAATAATAATATATATATAATTAATCTTAATAATTAATATTATCATATATATATATATATATATATATATATATATATATATATATATATATGATAATATTAATCAAAACTTTTTCTATCTAATTAATATTATATTTAATAATTTTGTAAAATATACAACTATATACATGTTTACATATATATATATATATCTATATATCTTTATTTAGAAATATAATTTGTACATATTATAATTAAAAATTTATTTAATAATATAATATTTAGTTTTTTCAAAGTAATTATATTTCGAAGTTTATTAAAAATCATTTTCATAAATTGGTATGAAACATTTATGTACTAGCCTTCACTCTGATTTGTCAAATATTACTTATTTAAATATCAATCGACTCACTAATCGAATACTAATATCGTTTATTAATAATTCGAAATATATATAAACACGTTTTTAAATTACAAGTTGCAAGTTATTTATATATTTATATTCAATTAAATCACAAACCGTTATTATTTATAACTTTGTCGAAAGGTTTCTAAAAAGATTCTAAATTTTAAGATAACGCTAAAACCTTTATCCTTATTAAAATGACTCGATAACAATTTGTCAAAAGTGGTTCCAGACATTTATAAAGTTATATTCCTTTTTGAAGAAGACGTGACACTCAAATCATTGTATATAATTTCTAAAATTTATAACAGTAAAAGATAATGATAATAACTTTAATAATTTACTTCTTAACATATTGTAAAATGTACAAATCTCTTAAAACATATCGTAGTACGTTTTATATCTATTAATTGTATTCGAAACCACCTATATATAAGCTCAATATACTTGTATATATATATATATATATATATATATATATATATACACACACACGTTTCACATAACACTTTTTATTACGTAGAAGTTTATCTATAACGAATAAGTATAACGTTATACGTTTAATATTTTGCTAACGTTTACAAGTCATAAAAATAGATTTCCTAATATATTTACATGTCAATCAAACCGTTTAATATTTTGTTAATATTTCTCAATTTAATAATCACACATATGTATATATTCATACATGTCTATTTACACATAATTGTTCATGAATCGACAAGAGCAGTCGAAGGGTAATTGATTACATTAATATAGGTCAAAGTTTTTGAGATTTCCACATTACAGACTTTGCTTATCGTGTCGGAAATATTAAATCATATAAAGATAAAGTTTAAATTTGGTCGGAAATTTCTGGGTTGTCGCATAATATCACTCCCTGGGAGCTCTGATACCAAATGATATGTCAGATCATGGTGAGAATAGAAGAAATGATAAGATTGAATGAGACTCAGTATGTAAGAACAGATTTGGTATTAGAGAGATTCGGTAAAATTACATTCCACAGCTTCTTAAACTAGTTTACAATACAATGGCTATCTAATTAGAACTACTTAGGTTCCTTATATAGCCCTCTTCTAAGGAACATTCATTTAGGCTTATTTCACATTAACACTATACTACTTTCTGGGCCCTAACAACATATTTAATATATAATTATATTAGCCGAAAAGCTTATTTCATATTTTGAAATACTGAGAAAACAAAACAATTTTGAAAACTACAACAGAGGTCTCACGAGACTGTCGGGTAATTGAAATTACCAAAAATTTTAATCTTGGACATGATCATCAAACTAATTAAGTAAATAAACTTACAACGTTCAAGGACTAAATCGTATACTATAAAATAAGATAATTAAACTTGTTAAGTCTTGTATATTTGAAAAGGGTTTTTACATAAACGTTGACCACCCAGTTTGTCCGACGATTCACGAACGTCATAACTTGTTTTATTTGTTTAATTGGGTGTGTATATATATATATATATATATATATATATATATATATATATATATATATATATATATATATATATATATATATATATATATATATATATATATATATATATATATATATATATAACATGAAAATATGATAAATAAGTATCTCATTAAGTATATTAACAATGGGTTTTATATATAAATTGAGACTACTAACTTAATGGTTTTGAAACGATATATAAATGTAACGTTTAACAACATAATAACTCCTAAGTTAATATGGTTATATATGTATTGTATTAAGAGGTATTAATACACTTTTAAAAGATTTAAATACATATATTAACATACTTATACTCAACTAAGATAGATATACTCGTATTCGCATTCGATTTCCTTAAGAATTCTACTCGTATTCTTACGGTATTTGTACCTGTATTATACACAGCTTCTAGAAGTATTTACTATAGGTATATACTAATAGAAATATGCATTAATGGAATAATATATTATGCATGACTTAATACATTTTAACTTATACCAGATATTTTCACTAAAAACCAAATTTATAAACTTATAAATAAGCACAATTTTAACTCATTTTTACTTCACATTTTCTTAAACTAAAACACACACTTGAATGCTCTCATATTATACTTCAATATCAACAACTTTCCTCTTCATAATCAAGGTAAAATACTTCGTAAAATTCTTGTTCAATTCCTTATATAGTTGCTATCTTATTATGCTTATAAAACTTGTAAAAACTAGAACTTGTTTTGGTGAACACCGAGCTTGTTTGCAAACAAGTTTAATCCTTCTAAATTGACTCTTAAAACACTTAAACACATGTAATATATCTATATTATATGCTAAAATAAGGATATAAAACTTGCATATATGAAGAACACCTTAAAAACTGAACATACACCGTTGTAGAGAAATCGGGAACTGTTTTGGGTTGGATATTTAAAACCCATCTTAAACTTTGAATTGAAAGTTTATATTCTGGAAAATTTTTATTTCATATGAACATGATAGAGTATACAAAAATCATAGTTAAACTCAAAGTGGATGTGTGTTTATTAAAATGGTCATCAAAATGTCGTTCTTACGATGGATATGACCACCTTCTTCTAAATTGATATGTAACATGTAACTCCGACTTAAAACCTATACTTTTAAAGTTTATTTTTGGAAAATTAAGTTCAATACGAAACTATAGCAATTTGATTCACTCAAAACCAACTTGTAACAAAGAAATTATGGGCAAAACAATATTGGTTAAAAACAAGCTAAATTAGCTACGGTTCTAATTTAACAAAATCTATACTAACCATATCCTAGCTAAATTTTCCTATATCCTACATGTATTTAAACATGTCATGACTATTTCCTTGTAATATACTAGTCTTGGTTAATTCCGAGATAATATAATATAGTCTTGATTAGTTAAGACAATATGTATGCAATACGTTCGGATAAATCATAAGACACCATGTATACAATACGTCTAGGTTAATTCAAAGACAAAACATCTACAATGGATCATGATTGAGTCTTGAACAATACGTATACAATACGTCTTGATTAAATTCTAAGATTATATATTGGACTATTGAACTATATTTAGACTACTAACATTGGACTACTAACTTGACAACATAAATCATCACACTTAATTGAAAATATTATATGAATATAATTGTATTATATTTTGAAATATATATACATATATATATGTACATATATATATATATATATATATATATATATATATATATACATATATACATATATACGTATATATAATTGTTATAGGTTCGTGAATCCTGTCGAAGGCCAAGTCTTATTTTTCAACTTATTGAAAAATCTTGTTACTTACCCTCTTCAAATCACAAGTGAGTCTATAGTCCCATACACTTTTACTTTTTGGGATGAGATAACATGCTGTTTTAAACTGTTTTACGCATTAGACACGAGTACAAACCTGAATATAAACAATGAGTTCGATCCAGAAGCCTCTAGCTTGAATATATTAATTACTTTGTAAGGCTCGAACTATAAGGACGTTACTGTAGGTTAGACAAACCTCACTCAACGAACTGGGTGCTTATAACTTTGTAACCGAATGCTTGATCAGCATTTGCAATATGGGGTAAAGGAAGACTTGTAGCGCATTTAAGCTATCCGCGGGTTAAAGCTTTATATTCAAGTGCTCATAACTGTCGTATAATTTTTATTGCTTTGGACTAAATCTCGTGGTCTAACAAAGATAAAGTGATTTACTTGAACCTGTAGATTCCCTCAACATCTTTGTTGATCGTGTTCATGTTTTATCTCAGGTTCTTAAAGGTACTTAGCTTTCGCATTGCTTTGATGACTATGTGCTTACGTGGTGCATACACTAGATTGGAGTCCAGCATGGGTCTTTATGTCAAGAACATTTGATCGCATTTAAAACTGTTTCTTATTACATAATGTTTATGGATCATTTACTATTGTCATTACATTAAATGTTTCAGATTAATTTACTTTAATGACAATGCTTTTGAAATAAATGCGATTACTTTTTGGAAAATGTCTCATATGGAGGGCGTGACCGTTAACTGTGGGACCATAAGTTAATATTCTGTTAGTGTGTTCTGACGGGTTGTTATATTTGGTATCAGAGCTAATGGTTGTAGGGAACTATGATTTGCATTAGAGTGTCCATATGAGCCTTTAAGACACCAAAGCGAGTCTAGACTATGACCCGTACCTAGAATTGTTTTGAATTACTACACTACTATGTATGCCTTGTTTATGTTATGTGTTGTGTGGTAATATATTTTTACGTTGTTATGCTGCATGATAATCTACTGCTTAAACTGTTATCATATATACTCATACTGGTGTTTACTACTACTACTAGCTAACACTACTCACTACTATCCACTGTTATCACTACTAAATCTCTACGATTTACTACTACTTACTATGCATCACTACTTGTTGCTAGTATACTTTTAAGCTATTGTTTTCATTGAACCGATCTAGTGTATTATTTTTTTTAGAAAGATAATGCCTCCGAAAGAATCGACAGCTGCTTTAGTCCGAAAACTAGTTGCCGAGGGTCTGGCTGCAGAGCGAGCAGAGATGGCTCATAATAATCAGGGGAATGGTAGTAATAATACTAATGGTACCAACAGCAATAACAATAATTAGGGTGGATGTACTTATAAGATGTTTACCAGCTGTAAGTCGCATGCTTTTCGAGGAACGGAAGGACCGGTTGGTTTGACTCGTTGGTATGAAAAGTTAGAGTCTGTGTTTTGAATCAGTAAGACTAGAGAAGTTGACAAAGTGAAGTTTACCTCATGCACACTATCAGACAGTGCAATAACTTGGTGTAACGGTTATGGTGCGTCGATAGGACTTGATCAGGCTTTTACCATTCCGTGGGAAGATTTTAGGCAATGTATGATCGAGGAGTACTGCCCTCAAAATGAGATCTTAAGAATGGAAAGAGAACTTCGTGAGTTGAAGCTAGTGGGTACTGATCTTATTAGTTATAATAAGAGGTTCTTTGAATTAGCATTGATGTGCCCAGAGTTGGTCCCGACTGATGGAGCAATACATCCAAGGTTTGACTGGAATGATCAAGACTGGTGTAACTACTTCTTAACCAAGAACTGTACAGGAAGCCATAGACATTGCAAATTTGTTACTTGATCAGGCTGCAAGTGACAAAAAGGTGGTTGTGGCGACCTATGAGAACCGTTCTGGAGACGGTAAACGTAAGTGGAATAATGGTCATGACAAGAACTTTAATCAGCAATTTCACAAGAAACAAGAGACTAATAAGAGTACTACGTTTGGTCCGAGTACTAGATCATGGTATCAAGGGAGGTTTCCACTTTGTACCAAGTGTAATAGACATCTTACTAGAGCTTGTAATGGGTTGACTTGTGTTGACAATGAATATTGTCTATTATTTGTGGCATGTGGTTTTAGACTTATTAATGTAATAGGTTATTTACTTGTTATTGTATTAGTTAGTTTAACCATGGTAATTGTTATTTACCACTATTGTAACTAAAGGAGGTTGCTAGTATATAAAGCAACCTCCCACCCATTTTACTCTTTAGTTGAGTTATTCTACAAGTATCATCTTTCACACATATTTTCTCAACCTTATCATCATAATACTAGTTCCTAACATCTAAACCCACTTACACTAACAAAACCGATCGACCTTAGCAAGAATTGGGGCTAACAATTGGTATCAGAGCGGGTCTAAGCATCGTGACTAGAAGATCCAAGGCTCGAAGGTCTCCATCACGTTTTTGAAGTGTTTGTGTTCATTATTGGTTTAGGTAAACTTAATAAATCAACTTACTGTCTTGTTCTTGTTGGTTTTTGTATGTATATCATAACATATTTGTCTTAAAAACCTCTTGAACCAAAACTAATCGTTATTGTTAAAATTCGGGACACATTTGCTTGCTTGCTAAAACCACTTTTAACTTCTTTAAGAAAACTAACTGTTGAACTTGAGTTTAAAACTTGATACATATACATATGCTAAACTCAACTCACAATTTGAACTAAAACATCACTTAAAACTCAATTTGTGTGGCCTTAAACTGATCATGTTGTTTGGTTTTGTGAACAAACAACATTAAAACACTTATGTCTTGTTTTTGTGAACAAACAAACATTAAAATAATTAAATTAAAAAAGCTGCTCGAAATCCTGTCTTTGTGCAAATTTATGTCGTAAATCAAATTAATTGCTCGAAATATTTTAATTTTGCTCGAAAACCTGCCTTTATGCTCGAAAACATTGAGGTTTGAATTCATAATCGTTGTCTAATAAACATCTTGACCGAGAACTTGAAACTCTTAGGATATTTGTGTTCCCAAGAAATTATGGACATTCATGCTTTTGTTTGCTTGACAGCCATGCACCTAATGTGAATTATCATGCTACTTTCCAAGTTCCCATGAAAGATTTAGTCTACCCATGTCCTTATAATAATTAAATATAAAAAGATTTGGTAAACTATAATACGGAGTAAAAGTTTATTAAAGTTAAAAGTAACTTATCTTGTTGAACATAGTAGTTGGTCAAAGTCCATTTAAGCTTAAAATACTTAGAACGTTACTTGGCTATTGTGCTCGAAAAGATAATCAACTTGTGCCCGAAAATTTTGATTTGGTTTTTGCTCCCAAACTATACCCATTGGACAAACCCACCGAAAACACTATATCCATTGGATATTTCAGAAAGTTGGTGGAAAGTATAAAAGTACAAATGAGATGTGTAAGGTAGCACTTGATATGTCACAAAAGTCAGAAAGTTAGGAGGTAAAAGTCAAAGTCTTGAAACCTGTGCTCAGATTCCTTGTTCGAAAAATTATTGCTCGAAAATAGTAGCTGTTCGAAAAACATTGACATGTTCGAAAACTTGGTCAAAAACTCTGCTTGCTTGAAAACCTGACCAAAATAATAATAATAATAATAATAATAATAATAATAATAATAATAATAATAATAATAATAATAATAATAATAATAATAATAATAATAATAATAATAATAATAATAATAATAATACAAAATCACCCAAAAACAGCTGTACAAAATCTTTTGTACAAAAACAGGTGTACGAAAAGTTTGTGTACGAAAACTTTATCAATTATTGCTCGAAAAGTTGATTTGTGTTGATTGTGATACTCGAAATACATGTGTATTGAGAAAACTAATTTTGCTCGAGAACTTTCGTTCAAATATTTTTGGCCAAATACTTATCACTTATTTGCAAGACAAAAGATCACGTGCATATGCAATGGTACTTAATTGTTTGTCACATGTTGTTTACCTTGAAGGAAATCACAGTGAATTAATTTGAGAATTGCAATTTGCATGAGCACATGAAAATTTAATTGTGAAACAAGAGGCACGTGACCCAAAATGTTCAAGACTTAGTGTCCAAAAAACATAAAAGTATTTGGCTCCACTTCTGTGTCCTACACGCATATGACCGAAATTTTTTGTATGAGATCCTTGTTCGAAATCTTTGACCAATTGTGTGTTTTAATTTAAGCAGAAACCTTGTGCTATTTGCTCGAAAACCTTGTTAGAAAACATTGAACGAAATCTTCTGACTTAGGTTTGATCGAAAACCTTTGACCGAAAACCTTGTTCGAAAACTTGGTTGTTCGTAAATTTTGGACTGTCCGAAAACCTTTGGTGCTTGAAATCTTTTAGTGATCTAAGTGTTAACTGAAAACCAACGAAACCTCATTTTCAAAACCTGATTCACGTGAATCATATTTTGAGGGGGAGAAAAGTGATATTTCTTAAGTTTATTTGTTGTTTCGTGGTTTGCTCGTATACCTTGTTTGTCCTGACCCCTTGTTGAACACCCGTCCTGTTAACATGGCAAATCATGATGGTCATGTGTCCTCTAATGTTAAAGAAGAGGTACAATTATACACTGATATTACTCATGAATATTACAAATCTGTGCATAATAATTCTGTGTTTATATCTGATGTATTGCAAACTTGTTCTGAAACACCTCTTGACCAAAATGATACAATTGCATGTAGCTCTGCTTGTCATACCCTACTCCCACATGTCCAAATGAAATTGCCCATCAAATCTGAATCTGTGCCTTTTAATGACGAATGTGTGTTTCCTATACTACCTGATATGTATGTAGACAACTTTGCCAAGATGAATAGAGACCTTAGATCATTTGCTAGTCAAATTAGCGAACTCAAAAATGATAACTCTAGGTTGAAATCGGAATTGGAAACAAAAGTGTCAAATCATACTTATTTGAAAATAAAACAAGATCTAGCAAACAAAGTAACTGAATTAAGAGAGCTAGAAAGTAGTGTGAAACCCCTACGGATAGAAAGGACAGATTTTAAACTGAGGAATGCAGTTCTCACGTAAAAAGTTAACAACGCTGAAAAAGAACTTAAGAAGCTTAATGATTCTAAGAAACTTTTCCTAGAGACTATAGAACAGAACACTAGAAAGCCTTTGAGTGACCTGGCCGAGAAGACTTCTGAATGCCCTAAGTTAGTTACAGAAAACTTAGACTTGAAAACCTAACTAAGTTTACTTGAAGAAAAACTTTATAGAACTGACCAAGCTAAAGTAGTCTTAGATGGCCACATTACTAAACAAGCTCTGTTCTTGAATCGACCCAAAAACTCCTACCAAAAACACTTGGGGTTAGGGTTTGAAAATCCTCAAATACAGTCCAAGATCTCCAAAGCCGAACCTTGTTTATATGATGGTAGATACATTAAGATAGGTTTGCCAGAGAAACTCCCTTTTGCCAATGAAAGTGACATTGAGGAGAGAATAGCCAATCAATCAACAAAAATGAAATGTGAGGTGTCGTTAATTTATGACAAAATAAATGCAAATTACATGAGAAAAGATGGTTCATATTATAACACACCTCTCGATTTATTCAATGATTTTGAAAGTTTGAATGCTCAAAATAGTCCTAAAAGGCGTATAATCTATTTACCAACCTTGGTTTTAGAAAGATACATCATCAGTCTAGAGGATGAACTTGATCAAAAAAAATCAAATATTTTGACAACGAACTCAAATTTCAAATGATCATTAAGGCTTTACAACACCAAATCTTTGTCATTGAATCCCAAAACAACAAACTGGTCTCCAATGTTCATAAACTTGAAAATCAAATTGCAAATCAAGTTGTTAATTTTTGTGAATTGATTTCAAAGAACACTGAATCACGGGACTCAAACCCAAAATCCGTGAATGACTCCATCAATTGTGAAGGTCTAGCACAAGAACTTAAAGACTTTATTGATTCTCTTTTAACCAAATTTGACATTGTTAAACGCAGGTTAGAATCATCTAGGTCCAAATCTCTAGATCACTTCTTAGAATCTCAACCCAAGATTCCAGAAGTTAAGGTAGAACCACAACCAGAGAAAGAACCTATCTCTTTAGGAGCTCAGAATGTTGAGACTGACCTTACTCAATTTGTTGACAAGCTAGAACGAGAAAACATAGATCTTCAGGTTAAATGTGAGAACTACAAGAAAACTCTAGCAACAATTGAGAAGATGCCTGTAGTTCCCAAAGTAGAACCCACTTATGATTTTAAAGACTCTGTTGTAGTCTCTATTGATGACCCTGTCTTAGAAATTCAGGAGTTAAAAGCTCATGTGAATCTACTTAAGGAAGAGAATGAGACCTTGCATGACCAATGTGTTTCACTGGAAAGTATGGACTTCGTAACCAAGACCATATATTCAAAACCTGGTTCTTACAAGATCTCTCCTGGTACTGAGACCATACTGACCTCCACTGACACTCCAAAATCAAATGTGTCATTCGGTTCTCGAGTTACAAAGTCTGATTTGTCCAATGCTTCAATGTCTACTCCCAAGGCTGTGAAAAAGCATGTGACTTTTGCCAAGACCAATCCCAAACCCATAGTGTACCAATCCTCAATGTACTCGAAGACTGCTGTACGTAAAACACCAAAGACCTTGGAGGCTCCAAAATCAAAAGACAGCAGTCCTCCTAAGTCTACACAGACACCGAGAAAATCCCCCTTGAAACCAAAAGTTCACCTGCATACCCCATCCGAAAGGTCCTCTAACCCCAAACCAAAAGAACGAGGTTCTCCAAAGTCAACGGTGACTCTGAGAAAAACATCCTCGAAACCAAATGAACCCAAAGTCACTCAACCCAAGCCAAAGGAACCTAACGTTGCCCCACCCGTAGCATCCAAGTTCCTAAGCCAAAAGATTTACTCCAGTTACCAGACCAAGATCAACCGTCCGTTTCTAGAAACAACTTATGGGAAAAATGGGGAGATTACAGGGCTTCGTGATCAATATGGTTGGCTTCCACACAAACATCCATAGGTTTGAGAAATACCCCACTTACCAAAACTGACCTTGTTTCTAAACACTCAAAGAATAATCTTGTTAAACAAGTGTCAAATAAGAAGTGGAGACCAAAACCATTTTCAACACCAAGAACCACTTCTTCTTCAAAACCATCTAAGTACTCTTCGTCTAAGCTACTTAAACTTAAGCCGAGATCCATTTCTCTGGCTATGTCAAAAGATTTTCAACCATACTTGATTCCACAAAATCAACTTTCTACAGATACGTCGTGTATCAGACCCAAGTGGTACTCAATGTCCATAAGTCAGATTGACAATGCCTATAAATGGTATTCTAAATTGACTTTCAAAAAATGATTTGACTTCAAGATGGCTCTTGGACACATCGGTTCAGGACCCGATCTTAACCCGCTGACACTTGACTGTCCACTAAGGCATGTCCCACTCGCAACCTCAGATGACCTGATGTGTTGTTTGAACCTTTCTTTCCTCCAACCTCATCCAATCCCCGCCTGAATCCATATCCTTTGGTACATCTACTGCAATAGTTGTAGGCAAATCACCATACGTTGAAAACGACTCATCTGAGTTTCTTCTCTTGGATGAACTTGATAACTGCATGTGTCTAGGGGGAGCAATGCATGTTCCTAGGGGGAGTAATGCATGTTCCTAGGGGGAGCAATGAGACCCGCAATGAAATGATGGTTATCAAAATCTGAAACGTCAAAATTTTTTTAGGGGGATAAGGGGAATGTGGGTTCCCATATAGATCATGATGGTTCCCATAATAGATCTGTATGGGACTCGCACTGCAAAGAAGGTTTTCACCAAAACCTTATACGGTGTATGCACACATTTCAGTGTATGCCTCGAGTCTCAACTGTCTTTCTTTCTTTCTCTTAAAAACTCTTCAGCGGAGAAACGTCAAATTTTTTTTTTTGGGAGAAAGGTGGAATGATGGTTCCCATAGGGATCATGATGGTTCCCATAATAGATCTCTACGGGACCCGCAAACTAAAGAAGTCCCTAGGAATGATGGTTCTCATAATAGATCTCTAAGGGATCCGTAAATCAAAGTAGGTTTCATCCAAAACCTTATATGGTGTATTCACACATTTCAGTGTATGCCCCACGTCTCAAATGCCTTCCACTTTTTCTCTTAAAAACTCTTCATTGGAGAAACATCAAATTTTTTTAGGGGGAGAAGGAGGGAATGATGGTTCCCATATAAATCTGTATGGTTCCCATATAGATCTGTATGGAACCAGCACTTCAAAGAAGGTTTTATCTAAATGGACCCGTAAAGAAGGTTTTCACCAAAACCTTATATGTCTCGCGCCTCAACTGCCTTACAACCTTTCTCATCAAAACCTATATTTTCTGTGCAGCAAATTGTCAAAATATGTTTTAATTCCAAATAAATCATATTTTGCGGGGGAGAAAAAGACCAAAAAAAATAAAGGTTTTATCACAACATGAAATGTCATATATTGAGGGGGAGGGTAAAAGGATTAAAACCAACATGAGTTCCATCTATAATGGCTTCTACATACTTCTGTGTAGAACCCGCATCTCAAAGTGGTGTCAAACACACTTCAAAGCGGTGTTAAACATCAAAATGGCTTTTACACAAATAACAGTGTAAAACCCGTATTTTCACACAAAACTCTCCCAAGGAACCAAAGATAAAATGTGAAACTATCAAGGGGGAGTTTAAATATTTAAATGTCAGTAATGACGGAGGATGTAACCAGGTGACTGCCTCAATAGGATGTGTATAGATGACTGCCTCAACCACAACAGTCACTAAATGACGGATGTGTCCTAGTGACTGCCTTAGGAGGATGTGTCTAGATGACTGCCTCAAATATGGAATGACCCAACAACTTGATGCAAATTAAGTGTTTGGTGTCTTAAACTACCGAAGGGGTTTTGAAAAACCTTGAATAGGAACCCTGCTTACCGGCTGGAAATCCTCTCAACGCCTTATTGCATTTATAAGGTGGGACCTCAACGTCAAACAGGGTCCAGAGGTCAGACTTATCTTGATGAGGGAGATCTATCTAGTTCAACGGAGAGGCAATATGACAATGCTTAGGCTTTCCTTGGTAGATTTATCAGACCTCCGGAAGGATGATCACCTCAACGATCAGTCAGCATTTAAGCCTGACCACACACACTCCTTAGAGAGTGCAACAACTGAAAGAGATTTGTCACCTCGTGACATATCAATGACTTCCGGACGCGATGTAACATCTTCCTACATTACATCGATTTCAACCGACACCAATGCAGTGTTAGGTACAGTTGGAAGACTTGGTATAACCAAGAGCGGCATAGGGTCACACAAAAGTCCCATGATACTTTAATCATGGAGGTGGATAGCTTGCTAACGCTGACTGGAACTTTGGTGACCAGTCATCCTCAGCATCCACCGAGGTTAAACTTGGACCTACCAATACGGGTGAGGTCCCCAAATCCGAAAACAGTTTTGGTTTTAGAAAACTTGTCTAGTGTAACAACTAGCATGCCTAATTTAAACCTGTCTAGTATAACAACTAGCTTGATTTTTACAAAACCAAAAACGGTTTCTGAAAGATCCAGTTTTCCCTGAGGATCAAACTTTTACCTTAACCTATTTGTCTCTTCTTAGCAGGTATACGTTCCCTCTCTAATGATAATCATATATGCTATCTCTGCTATTTTGCGATGAACACAGGATGCCATATTCATGCTACACGTGCTGAACATGGTACACCATATTCATCATGCGGGGAGAATGAAACACGAGTCAAAAACAAACCAATCACGTTCATGAAAAAGACGACTCAACATTTGAGGGGGAGCAAATGAGGTTTACACAAGATCAATTCAAGCAACTTTCAATTCACAAAGATGGTTAAAAGTCAAAGATCAAGACCTCATCGCCCGAACCAAAGAGGAAGACAAAATAAATCAATCATAACACTCCCAAATTAGTTCATCCTATGTGCAAGTTTGTGTTCAAAGCTGATAGCATCAAAAGCTTCATAACTCTAAATCGAAATCAGCGCCCAGAAGAAGGTTGCACAAGAAACTACAAGAGAATGATCAAGGGAGGGTTACATCTGTTGAAAACCCCATGCAAAGGACTGATGATTGACAATCAACACTATTTTGAAAACCCCATGCCAAGGGGGAGATTGTTGACAATGAATATTGTCTATTATTTGTGACATGTGATTTTAGACTTATTAATGTAATAGGTTATTTACTTGTTATTGTATTAGTTAGTTTAACCATGGTAATTGTTATTTATTACTATTGTAACTAAAGGAGGTTGCTAGTATATAAAGCAACCTCCCACCCAGTTTACTCTTTAGTTGAGTTATTCTACAAGTATCATCTTTCACACATATTCTCTCAACCTTATCATCATAATACTTGTTCCAAACATCTAAACCCACTTACACTAATAAAACCGATCGACCTTAGCAAGAATTGGGGCTAACAACTTGTGATAAGTGTAAGCGGTCTGGACACTCAGCAAAAGACTGCAAGATGGGTACGAATACCTGCTTTGGTTATGGTAAAGTTGGACATTACAGGAAGGATTACCCGAGTGCAGGGAAGACTACTGAGCCTGCGAAAGTATGAGCGTTCAACATCAATTCAAGTGAAGCATGTGATGATCGGAAGCTAGTCACGAGTATGTTCTTACTCGACAATCATCATGCTTATGTACTTTTTGATTCTGGTGCCGATAGGAGTTTTGTGTCAAGGATTTTTGCCATAGTATTATGAATCCTGTATCATCGTTAAAAAACATGTACTCTATAGAATTAGGGAATGGTAATCTAGTGCGCGCTGATAAGATCTATCGTGGTTGTACTTTGAACTTGGCTGGGAAATCTTTTAGAATATATGTGATACAAATTAAGCTGGGAAGTTTTAAACTTGTAGTTAAAATGGACTGGTTATCCGAGAACAGAGCCGACATCGTCTGTTACCAGAAAGCAATTCTCATTCCTGTTGCCGAAGGTGAGCCTTTGATGGTGTATGGGGAGAGAAGTGATACACCGCTGCATTTCATTAATTGTTTGAAGGCGCAGAAACACATAAGAAAGGGTTGTCTTGCTATGTTGGTTTACGTGAGCACAACTGAACCTGAAGCCAAGAAACTCAATGATATACTGATCGTCAGAGACTTTCCCGATGTTTTTCCGGAGGAGTTGCCAGGACTTCCACCGCATAGAGATGTGGAATTTCAGATTGACTTAATGCCTGGAGCGGCACCTGTAGCACATGCATCGTATAGACTTGCACCATCTGAGCTGCAAGAGTTCTTCACCATGGGGAGCTCTAGTTCTTTTTATTAAGAAGAAGGATGGATCTATGAGACTATGTATTGATTACAGAGAACTGAATAAGCTGACTATCAAGAATAGATATCCGTTACAGAGGATCGATGATCTATCTGATCAGGTGCAAGGATTGGGATATTACTCTAAGATAGATATGTGGTCAGGGTACCATCAGATGAGATTAAAGGAGACAGATATACCGAAGATAGCATTTTGAACGCGCTACGGACATTATGAATTTACGGTAATGTCGTTCGGGTTGACAAACGCACCGGCAGTGTTCATGGATCTCATGAACCGTGTGTGTAAACCATACCTTAACAAGTTTGTTATTGTGTTCATTGATGATATTCTGGTGTATTCAAAGAACGAGAAGGAACATGAATAACACCTCAGTTTGATACTTGAGATGCTCAGGAAAGAACAGCTGTATGCTAAGTTTTCAAAGTGTGACTTTTGGCTGCAAGAAGTTCAATTTTTGGGTCATTGGTGTGACTACAATGGTACGGCGAAACGGATGGTTTTATTTATGCGGTGTCGTTAGGCCGCACAGCGTCAAAATCAGCTGATCAAGGTAGCGATCAATAGTTTTAAATTTATATTTAGCGGGGCCTAAATCATACTACTCCTTATTTTGAGTAAGAGAAGTATGACCTAGGGTCGTATTTTTAAGATATCAGTAGAATCGAACCTATAAGTACGCTTAAGATAATCCTAAAGTAAAGGAGTAGTGGTTTGTTACCTAATTTTGGGTTTTCTAATTTATAAGATAAAGTAAACTAAATACGATAAAATTTGTAATTCATATAAGGTTAAAACAAGCGCATGCTATGATTTCATCACTTACTTTGCCGAGATTATGGAATGCTGGCTCATGAATAGGTATTGACTTTGTATTCATTACTCTGGTCCTAAACGCCTCTGTCATAAGACATTTCACTGGGTAATGTGATAGGCTTGAAGATTCTGAATAGACAGCAATGTGCCTTACCCCCGACGCCCGTGCAGTCTGACTATAGGCATACACGTTCAGATGGCACATCCAATTGAGCGACTCGGTTGGGTGACGTATTAACATTCCACAAAGGTCTAAACTTTCTTAAGCATAATAGAATACAGGGTTTGCCATATCCGAGAGATGTGATGTGTTTTGATGGTTTCATTAATGATTGGGTTTAAAAGGTAGCTAGGCCCTTAAAAGAGTTTAACCATAAAGGACACCATGGCCAAGTCAGAGTTAACTTCCATGAACACGTTCGGTTATCCTAACAGTCCAATCCTTTATGTGTTTAAACTAACAGTTCCTTAAAAAACCAAGAATCCCTCAAGCGACGTGCAATGCTTGAGACCGCGTTATGGTGCAGTGTACTAATCAGCACTGACCGGGTTCCATGGCCTTACTTAGCAGAGGTACAGCTTACAACAACCGTTGTGCTTCAGCGTGCACATGCGAAGTTTATATGCTTGGTGACTAAACTAGGATGGTCTAGGACCGACAATGTACTAGGGGTCTAGTTAGATGTTTCACTACGAAAGAGTCCTCAGTCAAAATCCAAGGCTCTGTGGACTTACTACAACCGGTGTGCCTCAGTCAAACTTACGTTGTATCCGATAGACTTCTCTTACCAAAGTGTGACACGGATAGTGTACTCTGAATCGGGGTTCGCGACTTCCCAATAACAGAGCCAATACCTACGTTCTATTAGTTGGAAAAGCGATTGAGTGTAAAGCATAATCGAAAAGCATCTCAACAACATACACAAACCATAACATTATTTCGGCATTATAACTGACTATATCATAGCATACCCTAAAGATAACTACTCCCTAATCATGGCAACAATATCACAAAGCATAATAATAGAAGACATTATATAAAGACAATGGATAGAAGTACCAATAGATTAAACAAGTTCTGAATACAAAAGTGACAACTTCAAACTCCAGACCGCTCCTATTACAATCTTCGACGTTCTTCTCTGGGTACTAGGTTTCCCGCACGGATTTGAAGACCTTGAAAGTATGACTAATATTGTAGAAAGAGAGAGAAAGAAGTGAATTGAAGTGTGTGTAAAAATGGATGACAAAGACCCTTTAAATAGACTTGAAATTTGTCTACAAACGGCTGGCAGGCTGTTTGGCAGGCCGTTTGCAGGGGCCGTTTGCCTGGTCAGCCGTTTCTTGTGCCCATTTTCCTTGGCCGTGTGGCAAGCCGTTTTCCCTAGTGGCAGTCCGTTTGGCAAGCCATTTTGCAAGCCGTTTGGCCAGCCATGGTTTGCTGAATTCACTGGATCGTAACTTCATTTCTCATCTTTCACTTTTTTCGCTCTAGAATTTTTGTTTTAGCTCCAATTTTCTTGATTCTTTTTGCACCGTCTTCGTATTACTTGTTCTTCGAATTTTAACCGATGAAGCGAGTATTTTGGCGATAAAGTTTGGAACTTTATTGTTTTTGGGCCTTAATACGGAGGTGAAAACGTGACTTTTTAGTCGATATCAAATATCCCACACTTAGACTTTGCTTGTCCTCAAGCAAACCTCTCGTTTTTCCTCAGAAACCTTTTCGGAGTTTCTTTTCTAATAGCCTAAGCGGTTTGCATTTTATTATAAGATCGAAAGGTAAGATAAGTTATCTATGTTAGGGTTTGAACTATCTATGCAAGCATGCTAGGAGGTTACATGACTTAGGCTAGCCTTCACGGGTCACTCAAATCACTCAAGTGTTTAGGGTTCCATATAGATCTAAGAAATGAAATCACTCATAGCCAGTCATGTTGCACCCATCTTCACAGGCTTGATAAAGACTCAAATCCTTGCTACTAATGTGAAAACGGTAGTGGCCATAGCTTCTAGGTCATTTGTCAATGATGGAAAGGAATTTTGGAGTGGTGGTGAAGTTATTTTAAGGGGTGAGAAAAGGTGACATAGTCTTTAAAGACTTTTATTCGGAATTTAAGATAGATAAGAGTGCTGATATTTTTGAGAAGCACTTTTGACCTTTTCTCCTTCGGAGTGATAAGCATTTGTGGTCAAGTTCTTCTTCGGAATTTCTCTTTATAAGTTTTGCTCCTTTTTTCAGAACTTTATTTATTTTTTTTATTTTTTTAGAGATTTTATCTCGAGAAACTATCTGCCGGTAAACTTTTTCAAGACCTTTGCCATGATACTTGAGAGGTTTATAACATCGGGTTTTCAGAAGGAATCTCATTTTCTGGGTTTTTTCGAGTGATAGTAAAGATGATGTGGATGAGTTGGTGTGGTAGAAGTAGTGAAGGTGTGAAAGGCTTATATTGACAAATGGCTAGCTCTTCTGATCATAACCAAATCACATTTTATTACTTGGAAATGTAGATCTAGAGCAAGTTCCGATTCTGAGTACAGACATCGGCACTCTCAACGGAAAATAGCGATGCATTAAAGATGAATACTGGTCTTATTTGGGTGCCTCACCATAATCAATTTAGGTCGATAATGCCTTGTCATGCAATGCTCTATTAGAGATTTAGTTCGTCCCAACAGGATTTCTACCATACTTAAGCCTTAATTTTATTTACAAACGTTTTAGGTTTTCAAAAATAGTTTTTCGAAAAGGCTTTCTCTTGTTAAAAATTTTGAAATTTGGCTTAAGAACTCAGAATCTTTGTAATGTGTTAATTTAATATGGCATAAATAGATTATACCATCATCCTATACTTAGACGAACATTGACCTCAATGTTCCTAGTGTATCCCACACTTAGGTGTTTTAGTTAAAGATTTGGGAATATTTGTCTAGTGTTTATCTGGGTTTGCTTGTAATCTTGGGAGTTACGTCCTTTATCGATCAGCTCAATTGTCATCCTTTATTCTTCTACTCTACTTTATTGCACGGGTTACCTCCCAAGAAGCGCTTTTGTTTAAGGTTGTTGGCTCGACCGTAATGATGCCTAAAAAGCAGACATTCTCATCTGGTAGTTATAATTGTAGTCTTCTCGAGGTAATATGAGTCTTGGTGGGTAAATCCGGAGAAAGTGTCGGACCAAAAGTGATAGCAGATCCGGTACTTCTCGTGAAGATCTTCTGAAAGATAGGTAATGTGTGGTTTCAGCTCGTGACAAATCTTGAAGTCCGATAAGAATATGATCCACTGCTCTGCTGATTGATCCATGAATGTCAATCATCGAGACAGTGCTAGTGGTGATTACTTCTCTGATAGGATGTTCATTTTGGAGATCTTTAAATAATGTCAGAAATTGTATTTTCAGTATCTTAAAATCTTCTGAACGGTGGTCTCCACAGTAGGAGTCTGTAGCTTTGCACAGATTAGTCAAGAAGCGAAGCTGAAAAGAAGTGATAAGCAACCCTGACCTAAGGATTAATGTCACCGTCTTTGAGTATATATCCCAACATCCAGCTTTGAATATGAAATTAGGGTTTGTGGATCCATGGAAGATACGTGCTATCTGCTTCGTAACGTAGGTGGCAATGTTGACTTGGTCTGGTTCAAGATGTGAAAATGGATTGTCGCGTCTCCCTTCTTCTGTGACTGCATCTCTTAACTCCTTGATAATTAGATCACGGTGGTGATCAATTGTTACGGAAATCACTAGCTTCTCTATTGTGTTATCAAAATTATCTCTTTCCAAGAGAGCGAAGAAGCTGTGAATATGCTCGATCATTTGCAAAACAGAGTGATAAGTCGGGCATCCAGTGGAGAGATCCAAATGCTTCCGAATTAGAGTCAGTAGTGCTCGTTGATTTACTGAGAACGGAAGTGCAGATCTGGCTAAGGCGTTGTAAACCTTAGAGTAAATGACCTTCTGATCTCGACAAAATCTTGTCTCTAGAATAGTGTGAACCACTGAATTGTGCTCTCGTTGCCTTTCTTCATGGTAGATATGATCGTGAAGAGTATTGATAAAGTATTGAATGCGTTCTTCTAGGATTTCAACATTATCATCTTCTCCTTGGCGATAGAGGCTGTACTCGTCTCTGATAACGATGATTCGTTCTGCTAAGCGTAGCGTTAAATCGATTATTGATTTAAGGATGGCTTCGAGAATATTGATAGTGCTCCAAATGAACATATATTTAGGCACAATATCCTTCCAATATGTAAAGTTTTTAGTTACTATTGTTCTATTTTTATGTAATAATCGTTTAAATAAATAAGTGCGAAGACAAAAGAAGAAAACGACGATTTGAAGACGCAAACGACCAAAAAGCTCAAAAGTACAAAGTACAATCTAAGTGGTTCAAATTATTGATAAGAAAAGTCTAGTTACAAGAGTACAAGATGCAAAACGCAAAGTACAAGATATTAAATCGTACGAAAGGACGTTCGAAAATCCGGAACCGGGACCTGAGCCAACTATCAACGCGCGACGCAACGGAGCTAAAATTACAAATCAACTATGCACATGAATATAATATAATATATATAAAATTATATATATATATATATATATATATATATATATATATATATATATATATATTATATATATATTAAATAAATATGTCGACAAGCTAGGAGCTAAAAATATGTGACCAGGAAATGACGGCCATGCGATCGCATGGCCAGAAGGCACAAATCTCATGCGACCGCATGAGTTACTGTAGCAGGCCACATTCTATAAATTCAGCATTTTTCGGACGAATTTATCACATCTTTTTCTATCTCTTACTCTCAAAATATATATTTATATTTATATTATAATTTTAATATTAAAGTTTAATAATAATAAGGTTATGTTAGCGAATGTTGTAAGTTTGTAAGTCAAAATTCTGTACGTGTAACGCTACGCGATAAATAATCACTTTAAGGTATGTTCTTCCTTTTTAAATTAATGTCTCGTAACTAAGTAATTATTATGCTTATTTAAATCGAAGTAATCGTGATGTTAGAAAAATAATAAGACGGTGTTATTAGATTTTGTACCATAATTACGGTTTGGACAAAAGACCGACACTTGTGGACATTGGACTATGACTATTAATAGATAAGGGGTATTGTTTAATTGAGCGACAACTCATTAGAATCTGTCGAACTTATCTTCAAATTAGTTAATCTAATAATTATTAAAATGATTATGTATGTTCTATTTAGTGACGTTTATACGACATCTTTTACGATCATTTAATTAATTATTCGGGTTGGGTAATTGATTATTCATTCTGATCAAGTGGGTAAATTAATATTCATATCTCATTAAAACAGGGGTGGATTACATACAAGAATAATTGGTCTAATTGTTAACAAAGTATTAAAATCTTGGATTACACGCAGTCGATAACCTGGTGTAATTATTAACAAAGTATTAAAACCTTGTTACAGTTCGAATCCCTAATTAGTTGGAATATTTGACTTCGGGAATAAGGTTAATTTGACGAGCATTTTATAATTATGACCGATGGACTATTATGGACAAAAACAAGATATGTATCAAATAAACCAGGACAAAGGACAATTAACCCGGGTAACAATTAATTAAAATCAAAACGTCAAACATCATGATTACGGAAGTTTAAATAAGCATAATACTTTTATTTCATATTTCATTGTACCTTTATTTACTGTCATTTTAATTACTGCAATTTACTTTATCGCAATTTAAATTCTGTCATTTATATTATCGTCATTTATCTTTACGCTTAAAATATAAAATCGACAAACCGGTCATTAAACGGTAAAAACTCCCTTTTATAATAATATTACTATATATAATTATATATATTTTATATAAATATAGTTGCTAAAAATATAACGTTAAACTCAGCTAGCTCCCTATGAAACGAACCGAACTTACTAAAAACTACACTACTCTACGATTAGGTACAATGCCTATAAGTGTTGTAGCAAGGTTTAAGTATCCCATCTATATAAATAAATAAAACTTGTGTAAATTGTATCGTATTTCCTAATAAAAATAATATTATTTCGTAAACCTCCGCTCGCACATCAAGTTTTTGGCGCCACTGCCGGGGACTCGGCGAAACGCTATATTTTTACGCTATATTTTAGTAAAACAATATTTTTGTAAAAATATATTATTTCCTATTTCATAAAAATATTTTGTATTTATAATAAGTGTTAAAAATAATAAAAAGAAAAAAATATATAAAAATATAAATATTTTTAAGATTTCGTTTAAAATATATAAAATTAAAAAGTATTTTTATTTTAAGTTTTTAAAATATATTTTTATTTTATATAAATTATCTATCTATTATTTTATAAAAATAAAAATCAGATTATTATAAAAAACTGTAACTGGGTCGGATCTAATTCGAAACTCAAAACAATAAAAAGACTATTGGGCCTGGTACTGTAGCAGCCCAACAATCAGATCCAGAAATTCTGGGCCATGCGATCGCATGGCTGAAGTGCATTAATCTCATGTGACCGCATGAGCGTACCTGACAGCTGAAACCCTAACATTAATTATGATTTTAGGGTTAGATTTTATAATAATTATTATTATTAGGGTTTAATTTAATTAGTTTTTAGTTTTAATTTATATTATTTGTATTTAAGTTTTAATATTATTATTAATTATATAGATTAATACTTATATATAAAATAATAATATAAATATAATATTTTTATAAAAATTGTATTTTAATAACCTTAAGTTTTATTTTTACTTTTTGTATCTTTTTAATCGTTAATTTCGTAATTTGTATATTTATCGTTCGTATTTAGTTTTAAGTCTATTTTTTGCCGTAGTTATTTTATATTTCTAGATTTTTAGGTTTTGCCGTAAAATCCCTTAAGTGCTTTTTCTTTAGACTAAGATTTAGGTGCTTTAGAATTTTGCGACGCCGTTTTTAGTTTTAGTGCCTTTTTAAGTTATTGCCATTTTGGATATAGATTTTCTTTTAAGCTTTAATACCTTTAGGTGCAACTTTTTAGATTTAGTTTTTAGACTTTTAAGTTTCGACGCTGCATTTTATTATTTTTCGACGCTTATTTTTTGACCTTTTATTTTTCGACATTTTTTGACGCGCTCTTTTTCTTTCTTATTTCTCGACGCTCTAGTTTTTAGGACATATAATTTTCTATTTCTTCTCTAAAACTTCAAAATGAAAAATTATTTTAAGTGGTTAAATTGATAGACGTCCAAAATTTTCTGGTTCGTAGTAATAGTTGGATTTGTTAGTGGTGAGTTGTTGGCTTCCGATTTAAAGGTTCCTGGCTACCTGCTGCATCTATTGGCTATTCGAAACGTGGGCAAAATCAAACAAGTCTATTAATTTGATAACTTATATAATTTTTATATTTATAACTAATAGGATATTCAGTGAATGCACCGAGCAAAACGTTCACCACCTTTCATATGTTCACCACCTGTAACCCGATTAAGACATCTAGCCAATATTATCACCGTTGATTTTTCTTTAGAATCATCATCAAGTCGACCAAGTATTCCAATTCAAATTTTCGATAATCCATTTTTTGAACCCGACCTCACAATTGAGAACCCGGAGGATATTCAAGGATAATTCAGAGATCCTGAACCACTAATCATTCCTCCGAAACCACAAATTACTCATCCAGAGATTGTCGAGGAAGAAACCATTAAATCAGAATCCTCTAGTGATTCAGATTCAACAAATTCAATTATGGAAGTAACGGAACCTCTAAGTATGGAAGACCGAATGAGAGCCACACGCACGGGCCAAGGTCACGCCATTATTAAGCCAGACATTAATGCACCAGATTACGAAATCAAAGGACAAATCCTACACATGGTAACTAATCAATGCCAATATAGTGGTACGCCAGAAGAAGATCCAAACGAACATCTTCGAACATTTAATATGATTTGTACTTTATTTAAAATCAGAGAAGTTGAGGATGAACAGATCTATCTCATGTTGTTTCCCTGGACTTTAAAGGGAGAAGCCAAAGATTGGTTAGAATCGTTACCTGAAGGGGCGATTGACACATGGGATGTTTTAGTTGAGAAATTTCTTAAAAGATTCTTTTCGGCATCTAAAGCCGTGAGGCTTCAAGGAGAAATTGTTACGTTCGCGCAAAAGCCAAATGAAACATTATATGAGGCGTGGACAAGATTCAGAAAGTTGTTGAGAGGATGTCCTCAACACGGTTTAGATACTTATCAAATAGTACAAATATTCTACCAAGGTGTCGACGTTGCTACACGAAAAGACATCGACATAGAAGCTGGTGGTTCCATTATGAAGAAAACCGCAATCGAAGCTCACAAAATTATTAATAACACAGCTTCCCACTCACACGAGTGGCACCAGGAAAAAGATATCTTTCGTTCATCTAAAGCGGCTAGAGCCAATTCTAGCCATGACTTTGATTCCATTTCCGCAAAAACAGATGCTTTCGAGAGACGAATGGAAAAGATGAATAAAGATATTCACGCAATACGAATCAGTTGTGAGCAATGTGGTGGACCACACTTAATAAAAGATTGTCACATCGAGCAAACGATGGAACAACGAGAGAATGTTTCCTACATGAACCAAAGGCCGAGAAATAATTATCAAAATAATTATCAACCGCCAAGGCCAAACTTCAATCGAAATCAAAACATTCTTTACAATCCAAAAGGACCAAACAATAACTCGCATAACCAACAAGGTCCGAATAACCTACCAACTCAAAACAACACTTTCAATCAACAAAAACCTATCTTGTATAAACCACCACAACAAATCGAAGAGAAAAAGTCAAATCTGGAAGAAATGATGACAAAGCTAATGAAATCTCAAAAACAATTTATTACATCTCAAACCCAAACAAATGAGAGGTTTGATCAGTCATTAAGAACTCAACAAGCTTCTATTTTGAATCTAGAAAAACACGTAGGAACACTTGCTAGCATGATGACTAAGAGGGAACAAGGAAAGCTACCGAGTGATACTGAAGTAAATCCTCGGAATGAGAATGTTAATATGGTATCAACGAATTCTAAAAAACCAGCTTCAGAAGATGAGAAGGTTTTAGATGTGAGTAACAATGAAGAAGTTACAACACCACCACCACCCGAGTATGAAAAGCCAGTGGTGGCACCATACAGACCACCCATCCCATTTCTAAGAAAAGGAGTTGAGTATGAGCAAGTGATATGTAATAAAGTTTGTGATACCTCTGGAAAGAAGAAGAAGAATAAGAAAGTGCAAGAAACAAAAACCGTAAAAGTTAACCCGGTGAAGACAATTCCACCAAAACCTCCACCCAGGGTAGGTGATCCGGGTGAATTTATTGTTCCTTGTCTACTTAGTGATTGTGTCATGTATGATGCACTAGTAGATTTAGGTGTGAGTGTGAGTGTTATGCCTCTTTCATTATATAAGAGATTAGGAGTAGGTGAGTTAAGTCCAACAGAGATGAGTGTCCGACTCTTTGATCAAACCATTAGGCACCCAGTTGGAATTGCTGACAACCTACCCGTTCAAGTTGGTAATTTAACCTTTCTAGTCGAATTTATTGTCATTAACATAGAAGAGGACCCAAACATTCCTCTAATTTTAGGTCGACCATTCTTAGCGTCCACCGGGGCGTTATTTGATGTAAGAGAGGGTAGAATGACACTTAGTAATGATGAAAAATTGATCACCTTTGTGAGTCGAAAGTCTAAATCTCCACCAACCAAAACCGTTGAACCAACAAAAAATGATTGGTAAGAACCATATTGTTTTACCAATGCCAACGGTAGTGCTTAATAATAATAAAACGCCTAAGTGTGGGGAAGATGAAGTAAAACCTAATGATGACCTGATAACAAAGAACCCCATTGTTGATACGAAATTAAATGACCCCGTTATTAATAGTTTAATCGCGATGCTAGAACCAAAGGGAACTTTAAGTTATGTAATCGATTAGTATCCAATCTATCGCCTAAAGAAAAGGCAAAACTAGTTGAATTTGTGGATATTACACAAGAATCCGACCAATGGCTTAAAGCAAAAGTCAAAGATATGCAAGTTGATTATGGTCCAAAGGAAATTGACGATGAAGTTAATCACAATTTTGACACCACAGCTACCTAAGTGTGGGGAGATTCAAATGTTCTAAAAAGAAAACGTTGTCTAGAGTTAGTTGTTCTGTTCTCGTGTAGTTCCGAGAATGGAATCCGATTGGTCTTTTCCACTAGCAGACACTAAAGAACTAGTTTTTGTGACGACCCGGGAATTTCCGACCAAATTTAAACTTAAATCTTATTATGATTTTGACACGATAAGATAGGTCTGTTTGGTTGAGTCTCAAAAACTTTGAACCATTTCATATATTCGTTTGACTTTCGACCATTCCCGACGATTCACGAACAACTATTTGTAAATAGATAACATATATATTTAAATAGGTATTTTGAGATATAATTTGGAATATTATATAATTTAATTATTAGAATTTATATTGTAAAAATAGTAAAATGCGATGTAATGGAAACTATATTTAATTATATATAGATAAATATAAATATGTATATAAATACTACTTGTAAATATATAAAGTTATATTAAACCTATTTATTTAAAAATATATAATATTATTATTTTAGTAATTAAACTTGATATTTTAAAACTGTTTATATATATATATATATATATATATATATATATATATATATATATATATATATATATATATATATATATAGTGTATATTAAATATAATTAATTTTGAACTTAAATTGTAAATGTCTGTAACTTTCGGTTGATGTTTTATTATTTTAAAATAGGTCTAATATATATATATATGAAGTTTTAAAATAAAAGTTGAACTGTAAATCGATTACGAAGATTTTAGATTTGTTAAAAGTATTTTTTACCTTTTTAAGTTTAAATATTAGTACTCCGTACATATAAATCGGAACAGAAAAAAATAATTTTTGAACCTTTTTGGTCAGGTTTCAAACAGTTAATGAGTGAAATAATTAAATATATTTAATCTAAAAATAAGGGATTTTTCCGAATTAAATTAGCCGTAACTGTTTAGCAATGGACACACCCCGTGAAAACTGTCGGTAACTAAATAACAAATCATCTCATCTGTCCACTGTGCTTAATTGAAAAAGTTGCGCATTATTACTGTTTTCATTTGACTTCCACTTCAAGATTTTTTTCATTATTACTTTACTATTATTATTATTAATTAATTATAATTATTATTAATTATTATTAATGTTATAATTACTATATGTATTGTAATATACATATATCTCCATATATAGATCGAGATAGGGAGAACACCCTTACTACCTTCCACACCGGACCACCACCATCGTGAACCTTCTCCACCTATCACCACCCAACGACCACCTTCCTCCCATTGAACCAACCACTGTGTCCATCTCTCTATATCATTTTCTCTCTCTCTAAATTTATGTTCGTAAGGCACAACAAGAACCACCACGACCTACTCATATTACTGCTGCTACTATGATTCACGTTTCTTGTTCCTGTTCAACTAGCCACCACCACCGAGAGTCCATCACAACCACCATCGAATAAAACATTTATGTTTTCCGTTTTCCTGTTTCTGGTTCCACCACCGTAAACCACAATCAACACCTGCAGCAATTTATACACCTGTTTCCATTCCAGTCGTTGTCAACAATCACCACCTTCATTTCACCGTTGCTATTACTATTTATTTATATTTTTTTTATCAGTCGACACCCAAAAAGAAACAGGAATGATGTTACAGCTGTGCATCTGTTTTTCTGTCAAACCCCAACGAAAACAAGGTGTGATTAAACGAATGATGATGAGGTTCATGGTGATCGATGATCAAAAGGTGATGATGATCGGAGAAGATGATGAATAGTGAAAACGTTAATGATAATACGAATGTTTAAGATGAACAAAACGGTACATGTATGATGAAGAGGATATGACGAGGGTATGATGATTCCTGGATTTATTTCTGTTGTGGTCTCGGGTCGACTACAATTTAATAACAAGAAGAGAGAAACTGAAAGCGAGTTAAACAAAATTAAAATCGTATTTAGAACAGAAAAGTAAGTAGTAGCGGAATGGTTTGGAGTGTTGTTGAGTAAGCGAGAGGTCCTAGGTTCGAAACTAGGCCACTACATTATTTTTTTTCGTAATAAAAGTTGCTACTGGGCCGATACATATGTTGGGCCGAGTCCATTTGTTTGTTGGGCCATGATTAGATGTTGGGTCATTTTGCTGTTGGGCCGAGATTTGGGTTAGGGATTAACTTGGGCCAGAATAGTTCCTCATGGACTAAGAAACTTGGGCCGAAATCCAATTGTTTATATATGTTTAATTCTTGAATTAAAACAAAAGGTTCGAGTCCTTGTAGAGGCACTTTTATTTTTTTTTGAGATTATACTCTTAAGGTAGTTATTATTATTATTATTATTATTATTATTATTATTATTATTATTATTATTATTATTATTATTATTATTATTATTATTATTATTATTATTATTATTATTATTATTATTATTATTATTATTATTATTATATTATTATTGTTATTGTTATTATTATTAGGAATATAAAGTTATTATTAACAATACAAGATTTATGATCATTTATTATTATTGTTATTATTATTAAGGTTATAATTATTATCATTGTTATCATATCTAAGAGTATTATAATTATCATTAATATTATCATAAGTAGGATTATCACTATTATTATTATTATTATTAAAATAATAAAAGTTATTGTCATCTTCATTAACATTAGTATTAGTATCATATTTTTTTGAATTATTAATATTATTATAAACAAAAGTAGTACTAATAAAATTATCATTTGTAATAAGATTTTATAATTATTGTCATTATTAAGTATGAAGTATTATTACCAAAAAGATTATTTTCATTATCATTATTAGTAAATTTTTTCATTTAAGAAACTACAAGTATTATTATTAGAATTAAAATTTTAGGAGCTTTTATTCAAAACTATCACTAATATTAAAATCATTAATAATAAAATTTATACTATTATTATTATTATTTTTACTAAAGTTATCATAGAATTATTATAACTACTGATTTAATAAACAAATGATATATATATATATATATATATATATATATATATATATATATATATATATATATATATATATATATATATATATATATATATATATATATATATATATATATATATATATATATATATATATATATATATATATATATATATATATATAAAGATATAATCAAAATACATAATTTAATCATATAAAATTCTTATGTATCTTAAATATACAAAATAAATATATTTAATAATAAAGTATATTCATAGGTTATTAATACAAAAGTTATATCAGTAACAATAAAATATATGCTTGTTCGATTATGAATATATGTGTTAATAAATATACAAATGATATAGGTTCGTGAATCCGAGGCCAACCCTGCTTCGTTCAGTTGTTTAATGTCGTCATATGTATTTTTACTACAAAATACATTAGGTGAGTTTCATTTGCCTTTTAACCCTTTATATTTTTGGGCTGAGAATACATGCGCAATATTTATAAATGTTTTACAAAATAGACACAAGTACGTGAAACTACATTCTATGGTTGAATTATCGAAATCGAATATGCCCCTTTTTATTAAGTCTGATAATCTAAGAATTGGGGAACAGACACCCTAATTGACGCGAATCCTAAAGATAGATCTATTGGGCCTAACAAACCCCATCCAAAGTACCGTATGCTTTAGTACTTCGAAATTTATATCATATCCAAAGGGAGTCCCGGAATGATGGGGATATTCTTATATATGCATCTTGTTAATGTCGGTTACCAGGTGTTCAATCCATATGAATGATTATTTTTGTCTCTATGCATGGGACGTATATTTATGAGAAATGCAAATCTTGTGGTCTATTAAAATGATGGAAATGATTATTTATGTTAAACTAATGAACTCACCAACCTTTTGGTTGACACTTTAAAGCATGTTTATTCTCAGGTACGAAAGAAATCTTCCGCTGTGCATTTGCTCATTCTAGAAATATTACTTGGAGTCATTTATGGCATCTTTCAAAAGACGTTGCATTCGAGTCGTTGAGTTCATCAAGATTATTATTAAATCAATTATAGTGGATATATTATAAAATGGTATGCATGCTGTCAACCTTCGATGTAATGAAAGATTGTCTTTTCAAAAACGAATGCAATGTTTGTAAAATGTATCATATAGAGGTCAAGTACCTGGTGATGTAATCAACTGTTGTGAATCGTTTATAATCAATATGGACTTCGTCCGGATGGATTAGGACGGGCCTCTACAGTTGGTATCAGAGCGGTGGTCTTAGCGAACCAGGTCTTGTATTAGTGTGTCTAACTGATAGTTGTTTAGATGCATTAGTGAGTCTGGACTTCGACCGTGTCTTCATGTCAAAAGTTTTGCTTATCATTTCTATTCGGAAATCATCTGCTTATCATTCTTAGTCTAGACACATCTTACTGTATTGATTGCATGAATAGTGTATAGACAAAAATCCATATCTTAGCGTATCTGTCACTGTAGACTTTATCTGACACGTTTCCTTAATTTTCTCCGTAATTAACGGGATCTTTGAAAGTATGTATAGATATTCTATATATAATTAGAATATCATTAGATATTCGAAAATCATTTCATATCAAAACCCTTTAACTGATCGTGAGAGATGGATCCTACACCTAGCTTGGATTCCATTAGTTTCGGAATCGATTTCGACATGTATATTGAAGCAGACTCCGAAGTCAATGAACTAGAAGTGCCTCAACCATTTAGTTATTTTTCTTTCTGGAGGAGATGGGGTTGGGTCCGAGACTTACTTACTCGATGGAGAAATGAAGAAGGCGAGCCCTACCGCGAACCAAACTTACCTCCTTACATCGGAGAAAATGATATACTCACCGGTGAACCTATGCGCAACACTGTATTCACCCTTCTTGCTAAAGTCTTCCACCTCGAAGGTCGCATTACTGCAATCTCAGAAAATATTCAACCTCTACTTCCGAATACCAATCGAAGAGGAATATTAGAAGAAGTTAGGGAACTTCGAATTGATAACCAAGATCTATCGAATCAGATGAGTGGATGGATAGAAATGATAGAGGGTAGGATAGAAAACCTGACAAGAATGGTGCGTGATCTACAAGCTATACTTACTACACCAACATCATCACCAACCTTAGCACCAACAACACTTGTAGCACCGACAGCAACAGTACCACTATCAGCAGCACCAGCAGCATAAACCAGTACCAATAATAACAACATCATTACACGTCTCAACCTCGTAATCTATACCTCAAGCATAATCATCATTCTACGAATCGTTCTACATAAACTATCTTCGTCCTTCATGGCAATTATGTAATCTCTAATGTTTTAGAGATTATGTACTCTAGTTCTAGCCGTAAATCTGATGAGTTTAATATCACATTGACTCATTAAATCCATGATTATGTCCGAAGAAAATATATGTATATATGTTTTCATAAAGATTGTAATTAAAAGTTTTATTGTACAAACTGTTAATGGTGAAAATATTTTAACGGGTAGGTAATACCCGAGGAATATTTAGATTCCACATTAATAAGTTACACTGTACACTCTTCGAATCTGATTCAACAGTCATTTACTATTCTACTTACATCTACAGATATACGTATCCGTTCACCACAGAATAACCATTTTCATTCAATTTCATATTTGGATTTTGACCTATCAGAAACCGACAAGTGGCATAATGAAGAAAACATTGGATAAAATAAAATTTGTTAGAAATAAACGATTTAATTATGAGAAATTTTGTTAAGAATCCACGCTAATAAAATCCTAGCTAACTGTTCCTAGCTAACTGTTAATTCCGTATTACCTTTTATTTATCGCAATTTATTTATCATAATTTATTTATCGCAATTTATTTATCGCATTTTATTTATCGCAATTTTAATTCTCGCAATTTTATTTATCGTCATTTAATTTCTGTTATTTATTTTACGCACTTTAAATATCGGGACACGTATACAAGGTTTTGACATATCATATTGACGCACATATATATATTATTTGGAATAACCATAGACACTCTATATGCAGTAATGATCGAGTTCTCTATACAGGGTTGAGGTTGATTCTTAAATAATATATATACTTTGAGTTGTGATCGAATCTGAGACATGTACACGGATCACGATACGTATTAATTAATTCGAATATTATATATTAAACTATATATGAATTATTGAACTGTTAACTGTGGACTATCGACTGTGGACTAATAACATTGGACAATTAAAATGAATTAAAATATTGATTATAACATATGAAACTAATTAATTCTTCAAGTTTGCAACTTGATTTCATCCTAAACTTCATTTATATCTTGACGATTACGATCTGCGTTCAAACCTTTCATGATACTTGAAAACACCTCAATCGAGAGGATGAACCAACCGCATTTCATCTATGGAAGGAAAGATTGATGCATATAGTTATGCACTTGAAAACACTCGGAACCTGAGTAAACGTTTAACACGTATCTGTACTAGCTTCTTTGGCGTTGTTATTACCGAAAGTAACTTTACAATCCCTCTTCAAAGTAGCCAATTTTGTCACAGCTCCAGTAAGTCAACTTCGAATTTTCGTTCGAAACAACCTTATTATAACCTTGATATATATATGTGTGCTCTTTTATTGTTACCGGGGAACCTTTCATATTCCACCATGTTACCATCAGCGTTTAATCATCTAAAAACATAATTCTCTTGAAACCACTTCGGAATGATAACCGATGATTCAGATATCGTAGCATTAAATGCAGAGGAAACAGAAAAATTGTAGATGGTCTAAACGGTCAAAAGTTTGATGATAAAGAATGGAGTGTTGGGAACGCTCGATAGAAAATTTGATAATGAAAAATAGTAGGAGACTCTGAACTAATCAAAAGGACTAAACTTGTACATAAAATCCTGATGATTATATATCTGATGAAATCTTTAGCCAACACCATGCTTCAGAATCTAAACCCTTACGGATAAATCTTCTTCATCATCCTTCGATATTAGAAATTTCAAGATATCATCGTATCTATCATTATAAATATCCTCCATATTTCTGAAGATATTTTTATAATTATTCTTATTTGAAATCATTAATCTCTTCGTGCTATCAGTGTTACATCATATAGAAACTGTTAGTTTTTATATTCTGTAAACTTTCGAGATTAAAATATGAATGTTATTGAAGTAATGTTGGGAACTGATGCATGAGTTAGTATAATATAATGACACTTGATCAACGTGATTATATTACAGTAAGTCATGCTGAGTTTCTAATGGAACGTGATGATTCACAGACTATAACGTCATCATGTGCTATGTTAAATAACTCTTTCATTCTGATTAACTTCTGAACGTATCAAGAAAAATATATTCTTGATAGTTCTATTCTCAGTTATTCTGGTAATTTGACAAATCAAATCGTGCTATTACGTTCTTTCTTGTTTAGAACATGAAGTTCATTCGAAACCCCATACTTACGAATTCTGAACCATTACTCGCCTTACTAGAGGTCAAGAAGAGAATAAAAAGGCAAAGAGATCCAAAATATAAGAGAAAATATAAAGCTCAATAACAATACAGAGGTTACAAATCGTGGATATTAATACGAATAGCAATATAAAGATACGGTAAAATTAAGAATAGTATCACCCCAAGGTAATAGTAGGAGTAAACAGATTTTTCTGGTGGAAGATTGAAAAGAAGGGTGACAGAAATAATAATTAGGAAAATATCAAGGATTAGAACTGGATTAAGCATTTTCATAATCTTTTGAATGTACGAACTAAGAAAGAAAGTATAGGAATGGTGAGAATAATAGAACGGAAGAGTTCAAAAAAAAAAAATAGACGTAACAATCGAGACAGATGACCGTATTTAATTATAGAGATCTTAATTTCCTCATTTACCGAAGAATCAGATCTTATAGATCTCATAGATTTTCTTTAAATCCCTTGAATTCCAGAATTCAAACCTGACTACGTCAAAAGTTAAAAACAAATTTTTTGTTTCTCATTTCATTCTTTTATAAATAGCTTCACTCGTACTCTTCAAATAATCAAATTGTTTTATCCATATTACTTAATGATGATAAAACTCTATTTATCAACTCATATTCGTCATGAAAACATTTTTTATTGTTAGCCATGACCACCTCACTCAAATTTTGGGACGAAATTTCTTTAACGGGTAGGTACGGTGACGACCCGGGAATTTCCGACCAAATTTAAACTTAAATCTTATTATGATTTCAACACGATAAGAAAGGTCTGTTAGGTTGAGTCTCAAAAACTTTGAACTGTTTCATATATTCGTTTGACTTTCGACCATTCTCGACGATTCACGAACAACTATTTGTAAATAGATAACATATATATTTAAATAGGTATTTATAATTTGAGATATAATTTGGAATATTATATAATTTAAATATTAGAATTTATATTGTAAAAATAGTAAAATGCGATGTAATGGAAACTATATTTAATTATATATAGATAAATATAAATATGTATATAAATACTACTTGTAAATATATAAAGTTATATTAAACCTATTTGTTTAAAAATATATAATATTATTATTTAGTAATTAAACTTGATATTTTAAAACTGTTTATATATATATATATATATATATATATATATATATATATATATATATATATATATATATATATATAGTGTATATTAAATATAATTAATTTTGAACTTAAATTGTAAATGTCTGTAACTTTTGGTTGACGTTTTATTATTTTAAAATAGGTCTAATATATATATATATATATATATATATATATATATATATATATATATATATATATATATATATATATATGAAGTTTTAAAATAAAAGTTGAACTGTAAATCGATTACGATGATTTTAGATTTGTTAAAAGTATTTTTTACCTTTTTAAGTTTAAATATTAGTACTCCGTACATATAAATGGGAACAGAAAATAAATAATTTTCGAACCTTTTTGGTCATGTTTCAAACAGTTAATGAGTGAAATAATTAAATATATTTAATCTAAAAATATAGAATTTTTCCGAATTAAATTAGCCGTAACTGTTTAGCAATGGACACACCCCGTGAAAACTGTCGATAACTAAATAACAAATCATCTCATCTGTCCACTGTGCTTAATTGAAAAAGTTGCGCATTATTACTGTTTTCATTTGACTTCCACTTCAAGATTTTTTTCATTATTACTTTACTATTATTATTATTAATTAATTATAATTATTATTAATTATTATTAATGTTATAATTACTATATGTATTGTAATATACATATATCTCCATATATAGATCGAGATAGGGAGAACGCCCTCACTACCTTCCACACCGGACCACCACCATCGTGAACCTTCTCCACCTATCACCACCCAACGACCACCTTCCTCCCATTGAACCAACCACCATCTCCATCTCTCTATATCATTTTCTCTCTCTAAATTTATGTTCGTAAGGCACAACAAGAACCACCACGACCTACTCATATTACTGCTGCTGCTATGATTCACGTTTCTTGTTCCTATTCAACTAGCCACCACCACCGAGAGTCCATCACAACCACCATCGAATAAAACATTTATGTTTTCTGTTTTCCTGTTTCTGGTTCCACCACCGTAAACCACAATCAACACCTGCAGCAATTAATACACCTGTTTCCATTCCAGTCGTTGTCAACAATCACCACCTTCATTTCACCGTTGCTACTACTATTTATTTATATTTTGTTTTATCAGTCGACACCCAAAAATAAACAGGAATGATGTTACAGCTGTGCATCTATTTTTTTGTCAAACCCCAATGAAAACAAGGTGTGATTAAACGAATGATGATGAGGTTCATGGTGATCGATGATCATAAGGTGATGATGATCGGAGAAGATGATGAATAGTGAAAACGTTAATGATAATACGAATGTTTAAGATGAGCAAAACGGTACATATATGATGAAGAGGATATGACGAGGGTATGATGATTCCTGGATTTATTTCTGTTGTGGTCTCGGGTCGACTACAATTTTATAACAAGAAGAGAGAAACTGAAAGCGAGTTAAACAAAATTAAAATCGTATTTAGAACAGAAAAGTAAGTAGTATCGGAATGGTTTGGAGTGTTGTTGAGTAAGCGAGATGTCCTAGGTTCGAAACTAGGCCACTACATTATTTTTTTTCGTAATAAAAGTTGCTATTGGGCCGATACATATGTTGGGCCGAGTCCATTTGTCTGTTGGGCCTTGATTAGATGTTGGGTCATTTTGCTGTTGGGCCGAGATTTGGGTTAGGGATTAACTTGGGCTGGAAGAGTTCCTCATGGACTAAGCAACTTGGGCCGAAACCCAATTGTTTATATATGTTTAATTCTTGAATTATAACAAAAGGTAATTGCAGAGGAATGGTAATGAGTGTTGTTGGTTAAGCGTGAGGTCGCGGGTTCGAGTCCTTGTAGAGGCACTTTTATTTTTTTTTTGAGATTATACTCTTAAGGTAGTTCTTATTATTATTATTATTATTATTATTATTATTATTATTATTATTATTATTATTATTATTATTATTATTATTATTATTATTATTATTATTATTATTATTATTATTATTATTGTTATTGTTATTGTTATTATTATTAGGAATATAAAGTTATTATTACTAATACAAGATTTATGATCATTTATTATTATTGTTATTATTATTAAGGTTATAATTATTATCATTGTTATCATATCTAAGAGTATTATAATTATCATTAATATTATCATTAGTAGGATTATCAGTATTATTATTATTATTATGAAAATAATAAAAGTTATTGTCATCTTCATTAACATTAGTATTAGTATCATATTTTTTTGAATTATTAATATTATTATTAACAAAAGTAGTACTAATAAAATTATCATTTGTAATAAGACTTTATAATTATTTTCATTATTAAGTATGAAGTATTATTACCAAAAAGATTATTTTCATTATCATTATTAGTAAATTTTTTTCATTTAAGAAACTACAAGTATTATTATTGGAATTAAAATTTTAGGAGCTTTTATTCAAAACTATCACTAATATTAAAATCATTAATAATAAAATTTATAGTATTATTATTATTATTTTTACTAAAGTTATCATAGAATTATTATAACTACTGATTTAATAAACAAATGATATATATATAAAGATATAATCAAAATACATAACTTAATCATATAAAATTCTTATGTATCTTTAATATACAAAATAAATATATTTAATAATAAAGTATATACATAGGTTATTAATACAAAAGTTATATCAGTAACAATAAAATATATGCTTGTTCGATTACGAATATATGTGTTAATAAATATACAAATGATATAGGTTCGTGAATCCGAGGCCAACCCTGCTTTGTTCAGTTGTTAAATGTCGTCATATGTATTTTTACTACAAAATACATTAGGTGAGTTTCATTTGCCTTTTTACCCTTTATATTTTTGGACTGAGAATACATGCGCAATATTTATAAATGTTTTAGAAAATAGACACAAGTACGTGAAACTACATTCTATGGTTGAATTATCGAAATTGAATATGCCCCTTTTTATTAAGTCTGGTAATCTAAGAATTAGGGAACGAACACCCTAATTGGCGCGAATCCTAAAGATAGATCTATTGGGCCTAACAAACCCCATTCAAAGTACCGGATGCTTTAGTACTTCGAAATTTATATCATATCCGAATGAGTCCCGGAATGATGGGGATATTCTTATATATGCATCTTGTTAATGTCGGTTACCAGGTGTTCAATCCATATGAATGATTATTTTTGTCTCTATGCATGGGACGTATATTTATGAGAAATGCAAATCTTGTGGTCTATTAAAATGATGGAAATGATTATTTATGTTAAACTAATAAACTCACCAACCTTTTGGTTGACACTTTAAAGCATGTTTATTCTCAGGTACGAAAGAAATCTTCCGCTGTGCATATGCTCATTCTAGAAATATTACTTGGAGTCATTTATGGCATCTTTCAAAAGACGTTGCATTCGAGTCATTGAGTTCATCAAGATTATTATTAAGTCAATTATAGTGGATATATTATAAAATGGTATGCATGCTGTCAACCTTCGATGTAATGAAAGATTGTCTTTTCAAAAACGAATGCAATGTTTGTAAAATGTATCATATAGAGGTCAAGTACCTCGCGATGTAATCAACTGTTGTGAATCATTTATAATCGATATGGACTTCGTCCGGATGGATTAGGACGGGTCTCTACAGTTTTCTCCCCCCATTCTGAATTTTTGTTTTGTAGGTTTTGTATGAAATTAATATGCTTTTTCAATTTAAGTTTTGTGTGAAATTAAAAACAAAAATTACTTTATTTCATTAAGTTTAAAAAATGATTTCTAAAATTCATCGTAAGTTGAAGACTAGGTCATGGAACCGAAATTGCTTTACCCGAGGGCGGGACGAAAAATTTTGTTATCATTATTTTTAATATTATTGATCTAAAGTATACCAAAAAATTAAACAACCAAAAATCTTTACTTTTAAAACAATCGTTTTAAAAACGACAAATTTTAAATTTTGTCGAGGGATGGACTAGGTAAACATACCGAAACTACCTAAAGTAAAAGGAAACAAAATTTAAAAAAATAAAAAATTATTCAAATTGTTTTAATAAATAAAGGTTTTTATAAATAATATATATATATATATATATATATATATATATATATATATATATATATATATATATATATATATATATATATATATATATATATATATATATATATATATATATATATATATATATTGTTTGTAGTTTATCTTATGTACAAAACAGGGTAAAACATCGCACTTTCAAAGACTGGCATTAAGTTCAGCAAAAGCTACTAATTTTGACGACAAGACGCAAAATATCAAATGTGATATAAAATAATATGTTTGCAAACTCGGTATTTTTAATCACTTTTTTACACTAATCACCCTCATGAATTTATAATTATAGTCTGATTTCATGCAAATGAGGACATTGCATGATCTCAAGTGTGGGAAGGGTTATAAATTCTCTCGGGTTTACACTTAGTTTAATTGCCAAATTTTGTTAAAATTTAAAAAAATTTCAACTAAATGAATTCAAAATCATGTTTATACATATTTATGAACGATAAAACTAGGTATTAATGCCGAAATTATTGTTACCTCGGAGAGAACATAAATGGAGAAACAACTCAAAACGCTTGAATTCATTTAAAATGAAATAGAAGAGAATAAAAAGGCAAAGAAAAGAATAAATAAAAGCTAAGTGTGGGAAGAATTTACCAAGTTCTTTAAAACACATATCACATATTTGGTACAGATTATTGCAGGTACTTTTGCTTTGGACTAAACTAATCAGTTTTACCTGATTTATTGTAATACCTTTGAAAGAATAGATGGATCTACACGATGAATCAATTCCATCATTAAAAGGAAGTAAAGTCTTCCGAAAACGACACACGCTCCTTGATTTAGGTCAAGAAGTTGTCGTCCAGACCAGCTGTAGGTTGACGAAAAATCTAGAAAAGTCATCTCTAAAATCAGCAGGAAATCCACGCACCTCAGCATCAAACAGGGTCGCCAAGTGGTCAGACTTATCCTAACCATGAGAGGATCTGTCTCTTAAAATGGGGAAGGTACCGTGCAAATTAGCTTGATAAGACTAATGAATCAGACCCTCAGAAAGGATAATCTCCTTAAAGATTAAAAATCAGCATTTAAGCCTGATATTACTCAATCCTTGAGATTGACCTTAAAGATTGAGAATTACAAACTCATGGAATTCAATGATATCTAAACTTGAGCTTGAACGAGAAAATATTTTGATCAAATTAAAACCGATTTATTTTCTGAAAACCTATTTTCAATGCGTTCATTACCATTGAACGTAAAATCCTAGGAATTCACCTGGAATTCATTAGGTCACCTGAACCAAATCGGGTGTCAACCGTAAGAACGGTGGTTGCATAGCATGGTCGAAGACAGGACCTTGTGCCAGATCGAAAAATTATAGGGTGATCTTTACTATTGCTCCTACAAAGGATAGTAACTGCATCCGACACGTTTTAGACCATGAACATCTGCATGTCATTAGACATTTCCTTAACAGTTGCTTGTTCAACGCTTTCCTTTACAACTGGATGGTAGTTTATCGAAAGGTAATATACGGAGCAAGTATACTGGACGTGTTGCTTTCCTAATACAAGGTTAGCAAGTGGGTAACACAAAATCGCAAGTTTTGAGCTAAAATTTTAAAATCTGAAACCCACAAAACCCACAAAAATATTTTGAAAACACCGGTGAAGGGTTATTCCGAAAAACTTATCTAGGGTAAAAGCTAGAATGAATTTTCAAAAGATCAAATATTTTCATAAAGATCTAATTTCCTTAAAGGATCTAAATTTTCATAGTCATGTGGGACTGTAAACCACATCGTTACTATCATTGTTTATACCGCCGTATCAAAATCACTAATGTATAAAGTGTGAGAATAAAAAAAGTGATTCGAGTGAACTGTGATTTTATTTTAAGTTCTGTATTGCTTGAGGACAAGCAACGCTTAAGTGTGGGGATATCTGATAGTGCTCCAAATGAACATATATTTAGGCACAATATCCTTCCAATATGTAAAGTTTTTAGTTACTAATGTTCTATTTTTATGTAATAATCGTTTAAATAAATAAGTGCGAAGACAAAAGAAGAAAACGACGATTTGAAGACGCAAACGACCAAAAAGCTCAAAAGTACAAAGTACAATCCAAGTGGTTCAAATTATTAATAAGAAACATCTCCAAAACTTACAAGAGTACAAGACGCAAAACGCAAAGTACAAGATATTAAATCGTACGAAAGGACGTTCGAAAATCTGGAACCGGGACCTGAGCCAACTATCAACGCGCGACGCAACGAAGCTAAAATTACAAATCAACTATGCACATGAATATAATATAATATATATATAATTATATAAAATTATATATATATATATATATATTATATATTAAATAAATATGTCGAAAAGCTAGGAGCCAAAAAGTATGTGACCAGGAAATGACGGCCATACGATCGCATGGCCAGAAGGCACAAATCTCATGCGACCGCATGAGTTACTGTAGCAGGCCACATTCTATAAATTCAGCATTTTTCGGACGAATTTATCACATCTTTTTCTATCTCTTACTCTCAAAATATATATTTATATTTATATTATAATTTTAATATTAAAGTTTAATAATAATAAGGTTATGTTAGCGAATGTTGTAAGTTTGTAAGTCAAAATTCTGTCCGTGTAACGCTACGCGATAAATAATCACTGTAAGCTATGTTCTTCCTTTTTAAATTAATGTCTCGTAACTAAGTTATTATTATGCTTATTTAAATCGAAGTAATCGTGATGTTAGACTAAATAATAAGACGGGGTTATTAGATTTTGTACCATAATTAAGGTTTGGACAAAAGACCGACACTTGTGGACATTGGACTATGACTATTAATAGATAAGGGGTATTGTCTAATTGAGCGACAACTCATTAGAATCTGTCAAACTTATCTTCAAATTAGTTAATCTAATAATTATTAAAATGATTATGTATGTTCTATTTAGTGACATTTATACGACATCTTTTACGATCATTTAATTAATTATTCGGGTTGGGTAATTGATTATTCATTCTGATCAAGTAGGTAAATTAATATTCATATCTCATTAAAACAGGGGTGGATTACATACAAGGATAATTGGTGTAATTGTTAACAAAGTATTAAAACCTTGGATTACACGCAGTCGATAACCTGGTGTAATTATTAATAATGTATTAAAACCTTGTTACAGTTCGAATCCCTAATTAGTTGGAATATTTGACTTCGGGAATAAGGTTAATTTGACGAGCATTTTATAATTATGACCGATGGACTATTATAGACAAAAACCATATAGGTATCAAATAAACCAGGACAAAGGACAATTAACCCAGGTAACAAATAATTAAAATCAAAACGTCAAACATCATGATTACGGAAGTTTAAATAAGCATAATACTTTTATTTCATATTTCATCGTACCTTTATTTACTGTCATTTTAATTACTGCAATTTACTTTATCGCAATTTAAATTCTGTCATTTATATTATCGTCATTTATCTTTACGCTTAAAATATAAAATCGACAAACCGGTCATTAAATGGTAAAAACTCAATTTTATAATAATATTACTATATATAATTATATATATTTTATATAAATATAGTTGTTAAAAATATAGCGTTAAACTCAGCTAGCTCCCTATGGAACGAACCGGACTTACTAAAAACTACACTACTCTACGATTAGGTACACTGCCTCTAAGTGTTGTAGCAATGTTTAAGTATATCCCATCTATATAAATAAATAAAACTTGTGTAAATTGTATCGTATTTCGTAATAAAAATAATATTATTTCATACACCTCCGCTCGCACATCAAATATCTTCAAATTCATCGGTGTCATTGATGAAAGTTATCATGTCGGCGTGAGTAGATATGACCGGAATCTGATCTGAAGAAGAGTTCAGCTCCTCCTGATCTGGTTCAGCTGGAGAATATGAATCATCCAGAATGTCTTCATGTTGTTCTTCCTCATCATCATCCGTATAATAGTCTTCTGAGGATTTGTCTGATGAACAGGCTTCTTCAGTATTCTGGTTTTTCACTTCGACACTTGCGGGGTCAATTTCTATATCTTTAACATCAACCTTATCAGTTTTCTTCTTGAAACGAATGATTAAACTGTGATATGCCGTCTCAAGCCTCATTAATTCTTCGTGACGTTCCAGGCTTAGATAGGGTATTATCGCAGTTTCTTTTACATCTCCCATTCCCTCTTCCTCCTCAGGTTCTTCCTCTTCCTCTATTTCTTCACTGGGATCCTCTTCTTAAATTTCTGGTTCGTCAGCAGACTGTGATTCGACACCCATCTTGATATCATAGGCCGGTGGTGGAGACTTATCATCGGAAGTGATCCGTCTGGTGGAAATAGCAAACATCTCTGCCCTTCCAAAAAGATCGGTAGGTCGGTCAATTTTGAAGGTAACACTGGCCCCATGTGATCGCAAGATCAAGGTTTGGTTGTACACATTAATGACAGTCCTAGCCGTATTCATGAAAGGTCTTCCTAACACTATTGGTGTGTGTAGGTCTTCCTTAATGTCCATCACTACGAAATCCGTAGGATATAAGAATTTGTCGACTTTCACCAAGACGTTCTCAACTATGCCCTTAGGATATCGAATTATATGATCGGTAAGCTGGATTGTCATTTTGGTTGGTGACAAGTCTCCTAACTCTAATCTCTTGTAGAGAGAGTAGGAGATTAGGTTGATACTTGCTCCTAAATCTGCTAGCGCATGAATGGTTCCAGATTCGTAGATTGAACACGGGAAAATGAATCGGCCCGTATCTCCTAGCTTTTGCGGTTGAGAGTTTCTGAGTAATGCCAAGCATTCTTCACTCAGTGGAATTTTGTTGGAATCTGGTATCCTTTCCTTCGTAGAGAGAAGCCTTTGGATGTATCTCTTCTGATTAGGAACTTTGGACATGGTGTCCAGGAATCTTCCATCAAGTTTAAAGGAGTCAAGCTTGGATGGTTCCTCCTATAGTGTTCCAGGGTATGGTATACGAACTAGAGTTGCGGTGGGCAGCTTCTGAGTATATGTGTAACATCCCGCATTTTTCCGTTAAATTATTTTAACGCCCGTATTTTTTTTTTAGATAATAATCTTTCGCCATCTATATTCATACCTTCCGTTAACTAGAATTCTTAACATTTCCGTTGTTGGATTATAACATCTCCCGTTTACTCTCGCGTATTTAAAATAATTCGTTGGTTAATTTCCGCACCAGGCTCCAAACTTGAGGGACTAATCTTGTCACATGGAAAAACTTGGTTAACTAGTCAACCACCACCATCACTCATTCATTCATCACCTCCTCATCTCATTACTTCCATCTTTTTCTCTCAAACCCCAATATCAAAGATTTATCATTTATTTCGAATCTAGGAAGCTCACACCAAATCCGACTACATATTTGTAATCCTTGCATCATCCTCTTCAATTTAGTACCAATTTCATAGCTTGGGGTAAGCTTTTAAAAATCTCTAATTTTTCATAAATTAGACCATTAGACTTGAAATGGTGTTAATTAGTGTCTATGGCTCATTGTGATATCGTGTATGTAATTTGTATGCTCGATCTTGTTATTTGGTGTAACTATCATGAACACTTGAAATGGGTTAGTTTAATCCTTGATTTTGGTTAATGAAATGTTGTTAGATGTTAAAGTTCATGTATTAATTCTGTTACTAGCTTCATATGCTTCGATTTGGTATGTTGGATGACATGAAAACCTTACATTAACATGATTATCGATTTTGTGATTCTTGGTTAGGGTTTGATAGATTTTAAAATGAACTTTTGATGCATTAAATACTTTGCAATGTTGTTAGAAAGTGATTAGTTGTATTGTATGCGTAATTACCTACGAAACGGCATATTGTATGTGTAAATTGGGTTCCCGAATCATGAAATACGTTTTACGAACTTGAAACTTAAATGATGAACTTTTAACGATCATTCGATGAGGATTTGGTCATTTAAAACGATGTGATTGTTTGATGATATGTGTTTAGTTGTATTCCTCGTTAAAATACCTTTCCAACGATGTATGATATGCATTTTAAGTGTTTGCGGTTCATAATTTATGTTTGAATGAGTTTTGGTTCGAAACTTGTGAAATTTCAGCAAACTGCAACTGCCCAGGTGTTTGGACGCCATCCAGCCAGTCTAGATGCCGTCCAAATGAACTGCAGAATTCTGTTTTCCTTGGTCGTTTATCGTTTAATTCTAACTATGCTACGCACCTCCGATTAACATGAAACTTGACCAACATGTTCATATATGATTACTAATTTAAGAAAAATTGTCGGATACCCGACCTGACCCCATTGACTTTGACTTTGACCAAGTTTTACTTTTAGTCAAACTTAACCAAATACTTATGCAATCGTTCTAACATGCTTTTATACTTAATTCTTGCATGAAACTTGAAAGGACCCGTTCATATACATTATAAACGATTCACAATAGTTGATTACATCGTGAGGTATTTGACCTCTATGTGATACATTTTACAAACATTGCATTTGTTTTTAAAAGACAAACTTTCTTTACATCGAAAGTTGTCGGCATGCATACCATTTCATAATATATCCAACTATAATTGACTTAATAATAATCTTGATGAACTCAACGACTCGAATGCAACGTCTTTTGAAATATGCCATGAATGACTCCAAGTAATTTTCTTAAAATGAACTAATGCACAGCGGAGGATTTCCTTAATACGTGAGAATAAACATGCTTTAAAGTGTCAACCAAAAGGTTGGTGAGTTCATAGGTTTATCGTAAACAATAAAATTCATCATTTTAATAGACCATAAGATTTAAATACAGTACACCTATCTCGTGTACAAAACCATATTTCATAATGCTTAGCAGAGTAGGTTCGTATCCTTTTCTCCCCCGTAGGTTGCCTCGCGATTTTTAATATCTTTCATAAACATAATCTCATATCAGGCATTTTGCATGGCATATAGATAAAAGTTAGTCATACGAACTACAAACACCTGGTAATCGACCTTAACAAGATGCATATAGAATATCCCCCGCATACTGGCATTCCGCACGGTCATGCAAAAGCATACAAACAGGCCACTCTTTTAAATATGATGGTTGTGTACACCTCACAAATAGATCATATCTTTTAAAACTGGCGGTTGTATACCTATTTTGAAGTACTAAAGCAGTTCAAATTCTCTGACTGGGGCTTGTTAGTGCCCATAGATCTATCTTTAGGATTCGCGTCAATTTGGAGCTCGGTTTCCAAATTCTCAGATTACCAGACTAAAAGGGGTGATATCCGGTGTACTCATAATAACTCATTCGTAGAATGTTTTTAAGTACTTGTGTCTATTGCGTCAAACATTTATAAAAGTTGCGCATGTATTCTCAGTCCCAAAAAAATATATTATAAAAGAGTAAAAGGGAATCAAATGAACTCACCATACTGTATTTTGTAGTAAAAATATATATGACGGCATTGAACAACTGAAAAATGCAGGGTTGGCCTCGGATTCACGAACCTATATTATTTGTATATATATATATATATTAAAACATATAATCGTAACTGAACCAATTTGCTTATTATATCCTTAATTTATATCTTATGTATATGTATATTTATTTTGTGTATATATTCAAAATGGTTAATATTTATATAGCTATATTAATATAACTATATATATATATATATATATATATATATATATATATATATATATATACATACTTGTTTAATGTTATATTTAAAAATCGATAATTTGTTATTTGTAAATATTTATATAAATAATATTAGTAGGTTTGATACACATAGTTATGTGAAATTTTAATATAATTATAAGTAAATTTTATGTACAAAATATTTATCTGCTTAAAATGATAGTTTTGATATTAATGATTTACTAATAATAATAATAATAATAATAATAATAATAATAATAATAATAATAATAATAATAATAATAATAATAATAATAATAATAATAATAATAATAATAATAACTTTATTAAAAATGATAATAATAATAATAATAATAATAATAATAATAATAATAATAATAATGATATTGTTAATAATAATAATAATAATAGTTACAAAAGTGTTACTAATACAATATTAATGAAATTAATGATAACTTGTATTATTTTTATAATAATGCTCACAATAGTGTTCCTAATCATAATAATAATAATAATAATAATAATACAACTGTTAGTGATAGTAATAATAATATTCATACTTGTATTTATAATCATAATAAATGATAGTTTTATCATAATACTTATTTTAGTAGTAATAATAGTATTGATAATTATAATACTTGTAGTAATAACATTAATTAATAATGATAATCATAATCTTAAAAATGATAATAATACTAAAATGGTAAAATCAATAATAATAATTATATAAATAATACTTATACTGATACTAATGATAATAATAATAATAATAATAGCAATAATATTCCTAATACTTAATAATAACAATATTAATAATAATAACAATAATACTAATAATTAATAACAATAACAATAATAATAATAATGATTTTTAGGAAAATGGAACTACCTCAATAAGTGTTGAAAAAAATACTTGTCACCAGCAAGAATCGAACCCGAGACCTCTAGCACACACACTGTAGCGACCCCGACAAATCGTCAAGTGACGGCGTCGGCTACGTGGGTCCCATTACCTGATTATAAGTCTTTAAGATAATGTTTGACCAAAATATGTCGCCTTCATTTCAAAATAGAGATTGTTTCAAAGTTTACAAGAATTGTTCAACCAAAAGTTAAGTTACAACGTTATAAGTACGATTGAAATCTAGGCGACACGGTTTAAAGTAAAGTCAAAAGACGCTCCATGAAAAGCATGTATACTCGACATCCAATGCAAGTATCAAAATAATGAGCGGAAGCATGTATCACATATCGTGCAAGACCTGAGAAAAACATAGAAAAATCTGTCAACGAAAACGTTGGTGAAATCATAGGTTTAGTAAGTAAATTGTATTGAACCACAAGGTTCTTTAAGAATTGCTCAACCAGAATCATTCACATTCCAAAATAGTATTTGTATCACGAGCACCCAATTATCAAGGCTTAACCGAATCTTCCCTCTGAATTTTGAATTTAGTGTTAGAACTTACACTATACATTGTTGAAATTATATTTCATTCACTAACGGTAGCGAACCGTCTGAATGAGGGTTTGTTAAACCCGTATGGCCACACAACATAATTACACGCTTACACTTACACCCTGCAAGTGGAACTAATGATAATTGGATTGAGGACTTTTGTTCAAACTCGTATGCATCTTTGTATTCGTATTTGTTCACAATGTAAAAGCATGATAAGTAAATAAGTATGAAATGTATGTGTTTCTCAGCCCACGATGTAAAGAATAAAAGTGATTGAAAAAGTGGGACTATGATCTCACCTCGAGTGCACGAGTATAAAAGTACTTCAACAAGTAAACGTGTGCATGAAAGTTGCTTAGCCTTGACCTAAACAAGTAAGTTATATCAATTAACCGGTTACGACACAAGGTCGGGTGAAATGTGTTCAATTAGTCCTATGGCTCGTTACGACTCGAATAGTATAGCATGTGAATCACGTTGTCAAGTTTCATGCAAGAATCAAGTATAAAAGCATGTTAGAACGATTGTAATAAAGTTTGAGTTGACATTTCAAAACCTTACCATTAGAAAGGAAATCTTATTACGTTTCCAACAATATTTGATTCATCGAAAACGGAGTTACGGTCAAAAAGTTATGGCCAAAACAAGTTTGCTGAAGTTCGGATGAAACAGGCAATTGTCACGGCGCGACAAATTGCTCCGCGGCGCGACAAATGCCTATGTTGAAGGTCAGAAAGCTTAAAAAACATGTTCTAAAATCACCCTTTGGGCCACTGCGCGACAAATTGCTCCGCGGCGCGACAATGGCCGTGGCCTGGTCCCTGGCCTGTTTCACTTGTTCAAGGCTTGGTAAAATTTCAAACAAACGCAAAACTCAAACCGTAAACAATTAGGAAGCGTATCTTATACCGTTGGAAAGCTCTTTTGACAAGGAACACAACTAAACATGTTTTATCAAACAAAAACAACATTTTCCATAACAGATTTCTCGTCAAGTGATCGTTTAAAAGTCCATTTTCAAAGTTTCAAGTTCATCAATTGCATTTTAAGTTTCGGGAATCCAATTTACACATACGATATGCCGTTTCGAAGGTAATTAAGCATACATTACAACTAATCACTAACAATTAACATTCCATGGCATTCAAGCATCAAAAGTTCATGTCAAGAACTATCAAACCCTAGTCAAACATCACAAAATCAATATTCATGTTTTTGAAGTTTTCTTAATCAACCTACGCATCAAAACGAAGCTAGTGATACTAGTAACACAATTAAAACATGCACTTTAACAATCTAACAACATTAACTCATCCAAAATCAAGGATTAAGCACACCCATTTCAAGTTCATGCTAGTTACTCCAAAAACAACAAATCGAGCAAACCAAACATATATTCATGTTAGACTCGAGCCATAGACACTAACTAACACCATTTCAAATCAAAAACACGAATTTAGAGAAATCTAGAGTTTTAGAAATGTTACCCAAACGAGATGAAGTTGGTATCAAATTGTAGAGGATGAAGAGAGGATTCCAAATATGTAATCGGATTTGTTGTGAGCTTCCAAGATTGAATTTAGATGATGAATGAATGGAATGGGTTTGTGTGTGTGTTCTTGAGATGGAGAGAAAAGGGATGAGGGAGATAATGGAATGGATGAAATGGGTTGACTAGTTGACCTAGTCAACTAGTTTGCCCATTTGGCAACTCCGGTCCCTCGAGTTTCAAAGCGGGTGCGGGATTTAACCGATCGAATATTTTTAAAACGCAAGTTAACGAGAGATGTTATAATTAAATGACGGAATTATTATGAACGTTAGTCAACGGAAACTACGAATTTAAATAACGAAAGGTATTATTTAAAAGAAAAAGACGGTGTTAAAAATAAATTTAACGGAAAAAAAAAACGCGGGATGTTACATTATCCACAACTCAAAAGAAATTTCGTCCCGAAATTTAGTTGGAAGTAGTAGTCGATATCTCTTACTCGAGACTTTACGTTGTCAATGCTATGAATAAGTGAAAGTACGTTCTTGAGGGTTCTCATGAATTTGGATAGTCAGGGTTTTACGTTGCATTAAGGTTCGGTTTTTACGATCCCCGGTTTCAACTGGTTTTCCTATGAAGAGAAGTTTGTCATCGATAGTTGATGTATCCAGCAGGATTGCACGTTCCTGTTCCGCAGGACACGTTTCTAAGTTTGTTACACGAAATGTAGGGTAAACGGAAACTTAATTGAGTCGGAAGTTCTAAACGGTAGGGAACGGTTCCAATACGCCCCAAGGTTTCAAAAGGGTTAACATGTCGCGGGTTTAACTTTCCCTGATTCCCGAAACGGATTACACCCTTCCAAGGTGCGGGTTCTCAATATTACGCGGTTACACACTGGGATTTGTGAGGTTCTCCTCTAAGTTTGGTATAACTCTTCTGGCGACAATGGGTTGTCTCGAGCCCTTCTCGGACTTGAACGATCTCAATTGTTGTTTCTTGATGGAGTTCAGATTTCGGTGGTTGATGCTTTGGTTAGATGAACAGGGGTATGACATTAGCGGTCATATAAGGTTTCGAAAAGTGCGCGTGAACACACGAGTGGTAACTACTGTTGTAAGAGTGATCTACTAAAGGTGACAATACGAGTTTGTGAGATGTCTTTCCAAGACGTAAATCGTTCGTTTGCTCGGTTCGTCAGTTTGTGGGTGGTACGCGGTACTCATGTCTAAGCGGGTTCCCAAGGTTTCTTGTAAAACTAGAAGTGAAACGAGTATTTCGATACAGAATAATTGACAAAGATACACCGTGTTGGAATAGAATCTCCTAAGATATGTTTGAACAAGCCAGTTAGGGTTCGAAAAATGTTCGTTAGGACTATTCACCCTCGTGGCGAATACTAATATAATATGAGGAATTTCTCTATCCATGGAGAAATGTCACAAGGAGTTTCCTTAAACGGAAATGCGAGCGATAAAGATAGGAGTGAAATGAGGACTGAGAATAGGATGAGCTTACATCTCGAGGTTGCCATAACGCGCCTCTAGTTGTCGAAAATTGAAGTCTGGAAGAGAAACAAGATAGTACACGTAGTTGTATAGTTCGGGGTTGAATAATAGTTGGCCGATTATCAGAAACACAAGGACGTTAAGTCAAAGAAGAGTGAAGTATCGTTGGATTGTGTGTTATCTTAAATTCCAGTAATATCAGACAGTAACGGTGAAATAACAGAGGTATGTGTGTGGTACGTGATGACGAGAAAGTTGATCGGATCTACAGTTTAATATTCGAATTCTTCGTGCAAAATAACGAATTTTAGTTACGTTAATTTTGAGTCGAGAGAGTATGCCTTTCGGCGTTCATGTAGAAATATTTCCATGTTTGAGTTCCATCTGTTGCTATACGATTTTAACTAGAAATGTTGGTGTGAAGAATCACGCTCAATGTTCGAACACGGAGAGGTTTAAAGTTTTCCCTTAGTGAGTTAACGAGTGTAAAAGTCGGGTAACACGAGAAAAGTCAGAAATGAATCTTCGGTGATAACAGGCGAGATCTAAGATTTTACGAATACAAGTCTGAGTTGGGAGAGTTTCCTGATTACATGTGGCTTGATTTCGAGATTAATTGTAATGCCTTGACCATTAACATCATGGTCTAGAAAATTGGACTTCGTTCAACAGAAATTCTCACTCGGAGAATTCGGTATAAAGTTGCTCTTTTCTCAAAAGTTCGAGCGTAAGATGGTGATGTTGTTCGTTTTCCTTCTTTACTTAAATAAGTTAAGATGTCATCTATAAATACAATAACAGATTAGTCTATATGAATTTGCATACGCGGTTCAAGAGGTTTATGGATACGGGCGAGCCCTAAATAAATCAAACGGTACTAAGAGAGTTTTACAACTAACGTTGCGAGTTCGGAAAGTGGCTTAGGAGACATCGTCTCACTTAACCCCCAATTGATGATAACCGGAACGGAGGTCGATTTGGAACATACGGGATTCGTGCAAATAATCATGAGGTCATGGATGCGAGGGAGAGGGTATCGGTTTCCAACCGAAAATTACTCAGTTCACAATAATCTATACAAGATGATGGGGAAACACATTTTTTTTTTTTTTTTTTTTTTTTTTTTTTTTACGAATAGGTTCCGAGCTCCCTAGTTCTATAGGTGTCAAGTCAAAAGTCTTAACGTATTTCCTCCAATAAAATTTATAGGCACACAACATTTTTCCGTCGGTCACTTAAATCGTCTAAGTAGTATCTAGGGGAAAAAGGTGGAATGTAAAGAGTACAAGTCAAAGCCTCGGTTGTAATACGTCTAGCGGTAACCGAATCGAATAAGTATGAAATATACGGTTTGTTGTGAAGAAACGTACCCGTGACTAGTCCCTCATCGTCTCGGGCATCCTAGGTGTCGATGTTGTAAGTTCAACGGCGTGCGTTGGGGTTGATTTTCTTGTTTGGGCACGCACTTCTAAAATGACCCGGTTGGCCACATTCAAAACAAACACCCGTCTTGGGTGCATTGTGCTCCTTTTGGGCGACGGGAGCGGTATTCCTACAATCGTGGGCTACATGGCCACTTCTTTGACACTTCAAGCAAAATGGTTTGCCACATTCACCTAAATGATGTTTGTAGCACTCGTTACAATACGGTAGGTGTCCGGTATAACCTTTCTTGCCGTTGGGGATGAAGGGCTGCTTGGCGGGGTTGTTGTAATTGCTTGATTGGGGGGCTTCCCATTTTCTTTTGTTGTCACCCGACTTATCCTCGGCTTTACGTGCCGGCACTTCAATCTCGTCCACTGTTTCAATCAATTGGCGGGCCATATTCAAAGCCTCTTGGTGGTTAGCGGGTTTGGATGACATTACTCCTTGTTTGATGCTCTTGGGGAGACCATCCATGTAAAGTTCAACCCTTAAAGATTCGGGGTTCACAAGATTTGGGCACATCAAAGCAAGTTCGGAGAATCGTTGATTATAGGCCTTAAGGTCATTCCCGACCGCTTTTAAAGTTCTTAGTTCGTGTTCGAGCTTACGGGTCTCTTCGCGCGGGAAGTATTCGGTGATCATCTTTTTCTTTAAGTCGGCCCATGAGAGTGTGTGGGCTTCATTGATACCCACCGACAGCACATACGTATTCCACCATGTGAGGGCGATACCGGCAAAAGTGTGGGTGGAATATTTGACTTTGTCTTGGTCCCGACAACCGCTTATGCTAAAAACGGCTTCTGTTTGCTCAAACCATCGGGTGAGCACAACCGGTCCTCCGGTCCCATCGAAGGTGTGAGGTTTGCACCCCATGAAAGTTTTGTAGGAGCAACCCTCGTTTGAATTACCGGCTCCATGGTTATTGTGGTTGTGGTTGTTATTGATGTCGGAGGAGATACTAGCCATAGCCGCACCTATGGCGGCGGCTATCATGCGTTGAAAAACTTGTTCGGAAGTTTCATTACGTGGCCCGCGACGGGGAGGCATTGTTCCTTCAAGACACAAGAATATCGTTGATTAGTATTCTCAATAATACTAATCATGATATGGAATGATGATGTAGAGAAAATTTTCCTTGACTCGCCTTAAATTCTTTATGTCATAATGTCGGAATGTCCATATGAATCACCGTAATATAATCCCGGAAATTATATTACCCTGATTCTCATGTGCATTTAACATTACTTCATAAAGTCAAGGTGGCGCGTCAACAAAATTTATCAACGTAAGATCAAGATCGAATACGAGTTAGATATGATAGAAGAGTTCGAGTATAAATGCACAAATAGTCAAGTAATTCCTACTTCTGTCTATATGCCGGTTGTAGTCTAGATTCACCTATGTACCCTATGACTCGGGGTGGACACAAATGAACTCTAAATCCCTACAACCAAGGCTCTGATACCACCTGTAGCGACCCCGACAAATCGTCAAGTGACGGCGTCAGCTACGTGGGTCCCATTACCTGATTATAAGTCTTTAAGATAATGTTTGACCAAAATATGTCGCCTTCATTTCAAAATAGAGATTGTTTCAAAGTTTACAAGAATTGTTCAACCAAAAGTTAAGTTACAACGTTATAAGTACGATTGAAATCTAGGCGACACGGTTTAAAGTAAAGTCAAAAGACGCTCCATGAAAAGCATGTATACTCGACATCCAATGCAAGTATCAAAATAATGAGCGGAAGCATGTATCACATATCGTGCAAGACCTGAGAAAAACATAGAAAAATCTGTCAACGAAAACGTTGGTGAAATCATAGGTTTAGTAAGTAAATTGTATTGAACCACAAGGTTCTTTAAGAATTGCTCAACCAGAATCATTCACATTCCAAAATAGTATTTGTATCACGAGCACCCAATTATCAAGGCTTAACCGAATCTTCCCTCTGAATTTTGAATTTAGTGTTAGAACTTACACTATACATTGTTGAAATTATATTTCATTCACTAACGGTAGCGAACCGTCTGAATGAGGGTTTGTTAAACCCGTATGGCCACACAACATAATTACACGCTTACACTTACACCCTGCAAGTGGAACTAATGATAATTGGATTGAGGACTTTTGTTCAAACTCGTATGCATCTTTGTATTCGTATTTGTTCACAATGTAAAAGCATGATAAGTAAATAAGTATGAAATGTATGTGTTTCTCAGCCCACGATGTAAAGAATAAAAGTGATTGAAAAAGTGGGACTATGATCTCACCTCGAGTGCACGAGTATAAAAGTACTTCAACAAGTAAACGTGTGCATGAAAGTTGCTTAGCCTTGACCTAAACAAGTAAGTTATATCAATTAACCGGTTACGACACAAGGTCGGGTGAAATGTGTTCAATTAGTCCTATGGCTCGTTACGACTCGAATAGTATAGCATGTGAATCACGTTGTCAAGTTTCATGCAAGAATCAAGTATAAAAGCATGTTAGAACGATTGTAATAAAGTTTGAGTTGACATTTCAAAACCTTACCATTAGAAAGGAAATCTTATTACGTTTCCAACGATATTTGATTCATCGAAAACGGAGTTACGGTCAAAAAGTTATGGCCAAAACAAGTTTGCTGAAGTTCGGATGAAACAGGCAATTGTCACGGCGCGACAAATTGCTCCGCGGCGCGACAAATGCCTATGTTGAAGGTCAGAAAGCTTAAAAAACATGTTCTAAAATCACCCTTTGGGCCACTGCGCGACAAATTGCTCCGCGGCGCGACAATGGCCGTGGCCTGGTCCCTGGCCTGTTTCACTTGTTCAAGGCTTGGTAAAATTTCAAACAAACGCAAAACTCAAACCGTAAACAATTAGGAAGCGTATCTTATACCGTTGGAAAGCTCTTTTGACAAGGAACACAACTAAACATGTTTCATCAAACAAAAACAACATTTTCCATAACCGATTTCTCGTCAAGTGATCGTTTAAAAGTCCATTTTCAAAGTTTCAAGTTCATCAATTGCATTTTAAGTTTCGGGAATCCAATTTACACATACGATATGCCGTTTCGAAGGTAATTAAGCATAAATTACAACTAATCACTAACAATTAACATTCCATGGCATTCAAGCATCAAAAGTTCATGTCAAGAACTATCAAACCCTAGTCAAACATCACAAAATCAATATTCATGTTTTTGAAGTTTTCTTAATCAACCTACGCATCAAAACGAAGCTAGTGATACTAGTAACACAATTAAAACATGCACTTTAACAATCTAACAACATTAACTCATCCAAAATCAAGGATTAAGCACACCCATTTCAAGTTCATGCTAGTTACTCCAAAAACAACAAATCGAGCAAACCAAACATATATTCATGTTAGACTCGAGCCATAGACACTAACTAACACCATTTCAAATCAAAAACACGAATTTAGAGAAATCTAGAGTTTTAGAAATGTTACCCAAACGAGATGAAGTTGGTATCAAATTGTAGAGGATGAAGAGAGGATTCCAAATATGTAATCGGATTTGTTGTGAGCTTCCAAGATTGAATTTAGATGATGAATGAATGGAATGGGTTTGTGCGTGTGTTCTTGAGATGGAGAGAAAAGGGATGAGGGAGATGATGGAATGGATGAAATGGGTTGACTAGTTGACCTAGTCAACTAGTTTGCCCATTTGGCAACTCCGGTCCCTCGAGTTTCAAAGCGGGTGCGGGATTTAACCGATCGAATATTTTTAAAACGCAAGTTAACGAGAGATGTTATAATTAAATGACGGAATTATTATGAACGTTAGTCAACGGAAACTACGAATTTAAATAACGAAAGGTATTATTTAAAAGAAAAAGACGGTGTTAAAAATAAATTTAACGGAAAAAAAAAACGCGGGATGTTACACACACATCACTCCCTAACCATCGGACCATTTCTGTTTTCTCTGGAATATATCGACCTTTATTATATTTACCCTTCATTATTCTGTTACCCTTTCTTCTTTTTCGATTTGGAAGTCGATCATTGATTAAACTAGCTTAATAACTGATTGTTATTTTATTTTGAAATTAGTAGTTGATACATAAACGGTTTGAGATTACTTCAACTAATTAAAACAACAAAACACAAAAATAATAAAATCCAAAAACAGTTCGTTTATGTTCTATATGAACTCAAAATCAACTTCGTAAGTTAAGGATGTTTTAGACCAAAATTCCTGAATGAAAAAGGTTCCAAATCCTCCTTAAGATTTGAAGCTTTTCAGATAGTTTGAGCATATGATTTACAACAACACTGCACTTTTAACTTTTGAAATTCATTAAGTATTCGAGCTAATTAAAAAATGGAACCAAGAATAGGGTTCACGTCTGTTTCTTTGAATTTCTTTGTAAAAAAAAATAAATCAATTAAAACAGATAAAAAATAACAATCGATAGTGATAATGTGAAGTTGATTGTGTGTGTCCATATCTTGGATTAAGGCCTTTAACTTATATCATAGCACACGACATGAAGAATCATTCGTACTGGATAAAAAAATAAAAAAATAAAAGGAGGATGTCGATTGTTAACAGAATTGTACACTTTAACTGTTATAGATTGTTGACGTAATTAGATAAGAAAGAAAACCTAACCAGATTTGGAAAGTAACGTGCACAGATTTCCTCTTTATTCTTGATTTTATATAAAAATTAATTTTAATAATAATAAATATACTAAACATAATAATAATAATAATTATCCTAATAATAATAATTTTTAGAATAATAACTTCAATAATTATAATAATGTTATAATAATATTATTAATATTAATAATAATATTAATAAATTGTATTTTTTATGATAACAATAATAATTATATTAGTATAAAATAATAATGATTCTTGATAACTTAAATGATAATATTATTAATTTTAATGATGTTAAAGTTAATAATAATATTGATGATATAATAAGTTACATGTTTCTATAGTAATATTAATATTACTTGACATATCAAATTTCATATATTTATATATATTTTATATCAAAAATAATAGCACAATATTAATGTTACTATTAATAGTTATAATGAAAGTGATAATAACATTATTAATATAACATTTATATTTAAACTTGTATTTACATTTAATATTATACTTTATTAATTATGTAATCATAAAATTAATATTTAATTACAATATGTAAACTAATTATAATAATAAAAATCTATTTAATATTTTTGATAATATAGCTTAATAATAGTACTGATATTGATAATATAATAATTATATTCATCTTGTATTTTAGGCTTATTATATTACCATTTATTATATAATAGTTACCGATTATATAGTTTATTGAATCTTTAATATTTAGTAATTATATATATATATATATATATATATATATATATATATATATATATATATATATATATATATATATATATATATATATATATATATATATATATATTACAATTTTACATATGTATAGATTTCATATATATAAAATTACATATTTATTTATACATCTATGTTCGTGAATCGTCGGGAATAGTCAGGGGTTAACTGAATTCATAAAACAGTTCAAAATTTTCGAGACTCAACATTACATACTTTGCTTATCGTGTCAATTTCAGATTAGGATCAAGTTTAAATTTGGTCGGAAATTTCCGAGTCGTCAAAGTACCTACCCGTTAAAGAAATTTCGTCGCGAAATTTAACCGAGGTCGTCATGGCTAACAATAAAAATGTTTTCATGACTCATATGAGTTGGAAATTAAAGTTTTATCATCAATTTGTAATATAGATAAAACAATTCGAGTATTCGAAGAGTACGAATGAAACTATCACAAAAGAGTGAAATGAGTAAATGTAGGTTTGTCATATTTTTTGACGTAGATAGGATTGATTTCCAGAGTTTAAGGGATTTGGAGAAAATCTTCGTAATAAGATTTGATTCTTCGGTAATTAAGGAAATTAGAATCCTCTTTGGTTAAATGCAATAATCTGTTTCGATTGCTCTGTCTGATATAAATCCACCCTCTTCATTTCCTTTATACTTTGGAGTTCCATACCTTTGGTTTCTCTTCTCGACTTTAAGTCAAGCAGATAATGATCCAGAATTCATAGATATGAATTCCAAAATGAACATGACTACCGTTCTAAGAGAGAGATTGTAATAGCAGGATCTTGATTGGTTAAATTACTAGAATTCAAGAGAAAAGATAGAACTATCAAGAAAATATGTTCTTGATATGTTTGTAGATCAGATAGAATGTAACAGTCGTGTAACATGGCACATGATGACGTTATGGTCTGTGAATTATCATGTTCCATTGGAAGCTCAGCATGACTTACTGTAATATAATCACGTTGGCCAAGCACATTATATTATACTAACTCATGCTTCAATTTCCAACACTTCTCCAAAAATCATTCATAATTTAAAACTTGAATTTTTTTACAGAATAGAGAAACTAAAACAGTTTCCTTTATGATGTAATACGGATAGCACGAAGAAATAACAAATTTCGGACAAGAAGAGTTATGAAAATATCCTCAGAAATATCGAAGATATTTATGATGATATTTTCAGAATTTCTAAGATCGAAGGTTGATGAAGAAAGATTTTTCACAAGATTTAACATGAGTACGGAGCAAGATATTCTATAAAGATTTCATCGGATATAGAATTATCTCGATTCTTTGAATATAGGGTCTGGTCCTTGTATTTGTCCTTGGTCTCCTTCATGGTTAGCTCAATCCATTTTTCAGTACCAAATTTTCTATCGAGCGTTCCCAACATTCCATTCTTTATTATCAAACTTTTGGCCATTTAGACCATCTATAATTTTAATGTTTCCTTTGCATTTAATGCTACTATAACTGAATCATCGGTTATCAATCCGAGGTGTTTACAAGAGAATTGTATTTTTAGATGATTAAACGCTGATGGTAATATGGTGGAATATAAAAGGTTCCCCGTAACAATAAAAGAGCACGCATATATATCAAAGTTATAATAAGGTTATTTCGAACGAAAAGTCGAAGTTGATTTGCTGGAGCTATGACAAATTTGACTAATTTTGGAGAGGGATTGTAAAATTATTTTTGGTAATAACAACGCCAAAGGAGCTATCACAGATACGTGTTAACGTTTACTCAGTTTTTGAGAGTTTTTCAGGTGCATAACTATATGCATAAATCTTTCCTTCCATAGTTGAAGTACGGTTGGTTCATCCTCTCGATTGAGGTGTTTTCAAGAATCATGAAAGGTTTGAACACAAATTGTAATCGTCACAAATGAGGTTTAAGATGAAATCAAGTGGCAAACTTGAAGAATTGTTTAGTTTCATATGTTATAATCAATATTTTAATTCATTTTAATTGTCCAATGTTGGCAGTCCACAGTTAGTAGTTCAATAATTCATATATAGTTTAATATATAATATTCAATTAATACGTATCATGACCCGTACACATGTCTCAGACTCGATCACAACTCAAAGTATATATATTATTTTAGAATCAACCTCAACCCTGTATAGCTAACTCGAGCATTACCGCATATAGAGTGTCTATGGTGATCCCGAATAATATATATAGATGCGTTGATATGATATATCAAAACCTTGTATACGTGTCCCGATATTTAAAGTGAATAAAATAAATAACAGAAATTAAATGACGATAAATAAATTGCGATAAATAAAATGTAATCAGTTAGCTAGGAACAGGTAGCTAGGAACAGTTAGCGTGGATTCTTAACAAAATTCTTCTCATAGTTAAATTGTTTGTTTCTAACAAATTTTATTTTGTCCAATGTTTTCTTCGTTATGCCACTTGTTGGATTCTGATAAGTCAAAATCCAAATATGAAATTGAATAAAAATGGTTATTCTGTGGTGAACGGATTCATATATATGTGGATGTAATAGGATAGTAAATGACCGTTGAATCAGATTCGAAGAATGTATAGTGTAACGTACTAATGTGAAAACCAAATATTCCTCGGGTATTACCTACCCGTTAAAATATTTTCACCATTAACAGTTTGTACGAAAGAATTTTTAATTACAATCTTTATGAAAATATATATACATATATATTTTCTTCAGACGTAATCATGGATTTAATGAGTTAATATAATATTAATCTCATTTGCTTTTCGGTTTGAGCTAGAATAAGTAATCTCTAAAACTATTAGGAACCACATATTCTTCGCATAATATTTCTTCAATGAAGTTATGGATCAATACTTCATCGTTCATTGTTGTTGGTACTCCTTGGTATCTATGGTGCGTATGATGTTGATGTTCGAGGTATAGATTGTGATGTCGAGACGTGTGATGCGGATGTTGTTGTTGGTGGTACTACTGGTGCTGGCGGTATTGTTGGTACCGGTGATGTTGTTGAAATTGATACGTTTTGCACTATATTTTTCAAGGCTACAACTCGGCCACAAAGTTCATTGACTTATTACTCCGGAATGATTGTCGGTGGGAACGAGCGAATGAATAAGGTTTAGAATTTTGGATATCATATAATCATTGCGTGATACTCTGGAAATGAGGGTGAAGATGGTATTTCGGACAGGTTCATCAGTAAGTGCTTCAGGTTCTGCGTCAAGAGGTGGATTTAGTTGTTGGAAAGGATTGCCTTCTTCACGTCTCCATTGATTAAGTCGACTACGAACACATCAGATGAATTGGGGATGGATGATTGGTTGATTCATTCTGGTGATGCTGCTTTCGGAGCTTGAGTGAAACTCCATATCGGAATAGCTGTCGGAATCCGAGGAATTTGAACTAGTGACGAGTTCCATTTCATACAATTGAGTAAAGGGTTTTCGATATGAAAAGATTTCTGGCTATCGGGTGGTATCCTAATTATATAAAATATCTATATGTATAGAACTAAAGATTTCGTAGATTACGGAGGAATTTACGGAAGCTGTCAGAAAAAATCTACATTAACATATAGGCTAAGATATGAATTTTTGTCTATACACTATTCATGCAATCAATGTAGTAAGATATATCTAGACTAAGAGTGATAAGCAAGTGATTCCCTAAAAATGATAAACAGGTAATTTTCGACACAAAATGATAAGCAAAACTTTTGACATGCAGACACGGTCGAAGTCCAGACTCACTAATGCATCTAAACAACTATCAGTTAGATACACTAATGCAAGACCTGGTTCGCTAAGACCACCGCTCTGAGACCAATTGAAAGGACCCGTTCATATACATTATAAACGATTCACAATACTTGATTACATCGCGAGGTATTTGACCTCTATATGATACATTTTACAAACATTGCATTCGTTTTTAAAAGACAAACTTTCTTTACATCGAAAGTTGTCGGCATGCATACCATTTTGTAGCGACCCCGACAAATCGTCAAGTGACGGCGTCGGCTACGTGGGTCCCATTACCTGATTATAAGTCTTTAAGATAACGTATGACCAAAATATGTCGCCTTCATTTCAAAATAAAGATTGTTTCAAAGTTTACAAGAATTGTTCAACCAAAAGTTAAGTTACAACGTTATAAGTACGATTGAAATCTAGGCGACACGGTTTAAAGTAAAGTCAAAAGACGCTCCATGAAATGCATGTATACTCGACATCGGATGCAAGTATCAAATAGTGAGCGGAAGCATGTGTCACATATCGTGCAAGACCTGAGAAAAACATAGAAGAATCTGTCAACGAAAACGTTGGTGAAATCATAGGTTTAGTAAGTATTAAACGTTGTCTTTGAACCACAAGATTTTGTATATCCATAACGTAGATTATCCAAATCATTTGCATTCCAAAAGTGTTGTTATACGCGAGCACTCAATTATCAAAACTTAACCAACGTTACCCCATCACACAGTGCTAGAACCCACACTAAAACACAAAAATATATTTCATCCGCATAACGGTAGCGAACCGTCCGAATGAGGGTTTGTTAAACCCGTATGGCCACACAATATAAGTTCTCGCTTACACCCTGCAAGTGTAACTAATGATAATCGAATTGAGGCATTTTGTTCTAACTCGCACGTGGAATGTTTGTTTTCACACTTGTGTTCAAAATATAAAAGTAAGTAGTACAAGATGTAACAAAGTATATGTTTTCTCAGCCCACGATGTAAAAGTATAAAAGTTGTTGAAAAGGTGGGACTATGATCTCACCTCGAGTGCACGAGTATAAAGGTACTTCAACAAGCAAACGTGTGCAAAGAACAATGCTAGTCTTGACCTAAACAATAGGTTTGTATCAATAACGGTAAACACGATAGGTCAAAGATGTTCAATTAGTCCTATGGCTCGTTACGACTCGATTATTTAGCATGTGAAATCAAATTGCCAAGTTTCATGCAAGATACAAGTATATAAACAAGTTAGGAAGGTTGCATAATCATTTGGTTAAGTTTGACAAAAAGTCAAACTTTGGTCGGTCAAAGTCAACGAAAGTCAACACGTTCGGGTCGGGTCCCGAACTATTTTTCTAAGCTTAGAAGTCATATATGAGCATGTTGGCCAAGTTACATGTTAATCGGAGGTGCGTAGCATAGCAAACATTATTCGAAAATTGACCAAATTGGTCAGACCCAATCGGCGCGCCGCGCGGGGGGTATGGCGCGCCGCGCCACCCTGCTGCTTCAGCTATTTTTCTGCTTTTTAAATGTGCACGAACCAAAACCAATTCTAACACAATTCTTGACTCGCAAACGCTTATAACGCCTATTATATATCGTTGGAAGGGTATTTTGACAAGGAATACAACTAAACACATATCATCAATCAAAAACATCATTTACAATAAACGAAAACTCGTCAATTGATCGAGAAAGGTTTATTTTCAAGTTTCAAGTTCGTAAAACGTATTTTATGATTCGGGAATCCAATTTACACATACGATATGCCGTTTTGAAGGTAATGAAGCATACATTACTACTAGACACTAACAATTAACATTCCATGGCATTTAAGCATCCAAAAGTTCATGTCAAGAACTATCAAACCCTAGTCAAACATCACAAAATCATTAATCGGGTTTTTGAAGTTTCCTTAATCAACCTACACACCCAAATGTGGCTAATGATACTAGTAACACTTTTAAAACATGCACTTTAACAATCTAACAACATTTGATCATCCAAAATCAAGGATTTAGCAAGTAATTTTCATATTGAACTAGTTACACCAAAAACAACGAATCGAGCATACAAATTACATACACGACATCACAATGAGCCATAGACACTAATTAACAACTTTATAACTCAAAAATCTCAAGAACACATAAAATTAGTGATTTTAGAAAGTTACCCAAATGAGATGAAGTTGGTATGGAATCGAAGAGGAGATCACGAGGAGTTCAAATATGTAATTCGTTTGGCCCGAAGCTTGATCGATTGATTATGGATGATGAATTGCTTTTTGATGAATTGAGAGAAAAAGGGAAAGTAGTGAAAGAAAATGAAAATGAAAATGAAAAGGATAAGGGAGGTGGGTGTTGACTAGTCAAAAGCTAGTCACATCTTTACTCCCTTGGCGAAACTAGTCCCTCAAGTTCGGGTGCGGGTGCGGGAATTGACCAAACGAATATTTTGAATTACACGGGAGTGCGGGAGGCGTTAAAATCCGATAACGAGAATATTTAAAAATGTTACATAACAGAGGATACGAATCTAGATACGAAGGGTATTATTTAAAAGAAAAAGACGGGCGTTAAAATAATTTAACGGAAAAATGCGGGATGTTACATTATCCACACCTCAAAAGAAATTTCGTCCCGAAATTTAGTTGGAAGTAATAATCGTTGCCTCTCACTCAAGACCGGAGTTGTCAATGCTATGAATAAGTGAAGGTACGTCGTTGAGTGTCCTCATGAAATTGGATAGTTAGGGTTCCACGTTGTACTAAGGTTTGGTTTTACGATTCCCTGGTTTTAACTGGTTTTCCCTATGAAGAGAAGTTTGTCATCGATAGTTGATGTATCTAACAGGATTGCACGCTCCTGTTCCGCAGGACACGTTTCTAAGTTTGTTACACGAAATGTAGGGTGAACGGATACTTAATTGAGTCGGAAGTTCTAAACGGTGGAAGACGGTTCCAATACGCCCCAAGGTTTCACAAGGTTCAATATTGCGGATAACACCTGTCTCGATTTCCCAAAATGGATTACACCTTTCCAAGGTGCGGTTTCTCAATATTACGCGGTTACACACTGGGATTTTGCGAGGTTTTCGTCTAAGTTTGGTATAACTCCTTTGGCGACTACGGGCCGTCTCGAGCCCTTCTCGGACTTGAATGATCTCAATTGTTGTTTCTTGATGGAGTTCAGATTTCGGTGGTTGATGCTTCGGTTAAATGAACAGGGGTATGACATTAGCGGTCATATAGGGTTTCGGAAAGTGCGTGCGAACACACGAGTGGTAACTACTGTTGTAAGAGTGATCTACTAAAGGTGACAATACGAGTTCGTGACATGTCTTTTCAAGACGTAAATCGTTCGTTTGCTTGGTTCATCGGTTTGTGGGTGGTACGCGGTACTCATGTCTGAGCGGGTCTCCAAGGTTTCTTGTAAAACTAGAAGTGAAACGAGTATTTCGATACGGGATAATTGACAAGGATACACCGTGTTGGAATAGAATCTCTTAAGATATGTTTGAACAAGTCAGTTAGGGTTCGAAAAATGTTCGTTAGGACTATTCACCCTCGTGGCGAATACTAATGTAATATGAGGAGTTTCTCTATCCATGGAGAAATGTTACAAGGAGTTTCCTTAAACGGAAATGTGAGCGATAAAGATAGGAGTGAAATGAGGACTTAGAATAGGATGAGCTTACATCTCGAGGTTGCCATATCGTGCTTCTAGTTGTCAAAAGTTGAAGTCTGAAAGAGAAACGAGATCGTACACGTAGTTGTTTAGTTCGGGGTTGAATAATAGTTGGCCGATTATTAGAAACACAATGACATTAAGTCAAAGAAGAGTGAAGTATCATTGGATCGTGTGTTATCTTAATTTCCAGTAATATTAGACGGTAACGGTGAAATAACAGAGGTATGTAGTGTGGTACGTGATGACAAGAATATTGATCGGATCCACAATTTAGTATTCGAATTCTTCGTGCAAAATAACGAATTTCCGTCCCGTTGATTTCGAGTCGAGGGAGTATGCCTTTCGGCGTCCAAGTAGAAATATTTCCATATTTGAGTCCCATCTGGTGTTGTACGAATTTAGCTAGAAATGTTGGTGTGAAGAATCATGCTCAAGGTTCGATCGCGGAGAGAATAAAGTCGTGTAATACGAGAAAAGTCAGAAATGAATCTTCGGTAACAACCGGTGAGATCTAAGATTTTTACGAATACAAGTCTGAGTTGGGAGAGTTTCCTGATTACATGTGGCTTGATTTCGAGATTGATTGTAATTCTTCGACCATTAACTTCATGGTCTAGAAAATTGGACTTCGTTCAACAGAAATTCTCACTCGGAGAATTTGGTATAAAGTTGCTCTTTTCTCAAAAGTTCGAGCTTAAGATGGTGATGTTGTTCGTTTTCTTCTTTACTTAAATAAGTTAAGATGTCATCTATAAATACGATAACAGATTAGTCTGTATGAATTTGCATACGCGGTTCAAGAGGTTTATGGATACGGGCGAGCCCTAAATAAATCAAGCGGTACTAAGAGAGATTTACAACTAACGTTGCGAGTTCGGAAAGTGGCTTAGGAGACATCGTCTCACTTAACCCCCAATTGATAATAACCGGAACAGAGGTCGATTTGGAACATACGGGATTCGTGCAAATAATCATGAGGTCATGGATGCGAGGGAGAGGGTATCGGTTTCCAACCGAAAAATTACTCAGTTCACAATAATCTATACAAGATGATGGGGAAACACATTTTTTTTTTTTTTTTTTTTTTTTTTTTTTTTTTTTTTTTTTTTTTTTTTTACGAATAGGTTCCGAGCTCCCTAGTTCTATAGGTGTCAAGTAAAAAGTCTTAACGTATTTCCTCCAATAAAGTTTATAGGCACACAATATTTTTTTTTTTTTTTTTTTTTTTTTTTTTTTTTTTTTTTTTTTTTGGTCGCTTAAATTGCCTAAATAGTATCTAGGGAAAAAGATGGAAGGTAATGAGTACAAGTCAAAGTATTGGTTGTAAAACGTCTAGCGGTAATCGAATCGAACGAGTATGAAATATACGGTTTGTTGTGAAGAAACGTACCCGTGACTAGTCCATCATCGTCTCGAGCATCCTAGGTGTCGATGTTGTAAGTTCAACGGCGCGCGTTGGTTTTTGCTTTATTCTTTGGGCATTCATTCCTAAAATGACCCGATTGGCCACATTTGTAGCAAATACTCGGCTTTGGTGCGCCGGGCCCCTTTTGAGTGACGGGGGCGGTACTTCCACAATACTTGGCAATATGACCACTACCTTGGCACCGATGGCAAATTAGCTTGCCACATTCACCAAAATGATGCTTGTGGCATTTGTTGCAAAAAGGTCGTGTCCCGGCATAACTTTTCTTGCCGACGGGGGTGAGAGGTTCCTTGGAAAAGTTGTTGTTGTAGTTACCCGATTGGGGGGCTTCCCATTTTCTTTTGTTGTCACCCGACTCATCCTCGGCTTTAGGTGCCGGCACTTCAATCTCGTCTACCGTTTCGATCAATTGACGGGCCATATTCAGGGCCTCTTGGTGATTACTGGGTTTGGATGACATTACTCCTTGTTTGATGCTCTTGGGAAGACCATCCATGTAAAGTTCAACCCTTAGAGGTTCGGGGGTCACGAGGTTTGGACACATCAAGGATAGCTCAGAAAATCGTTGATTATATGCCTTTAGGTCATTCCCGACCGCTTTTAAAGTTCTTAGTTCGTGTTCGAGCTTACGGGTCTCTTCGCGCGGGAAGTATTCGGTGATCATCTTTTTCTTTAAGTCGGCCCATGAGAGAGTGTGAGCTTCATCGATACCCACCGACAGCACATACGTATTCCACCATGTGAGGGCGATACCGGCGAAAGTGTGGGTGGAATATTTGACTTTGTCTTGGTCCCGACAACCGCTTATGCTAAAAACGGCTTCTGTTTGCTCAAACCATCGGGTGAGCACAACCGGTCCTCCGGTCCCATCGAAGGTGTGAGGTTTGCACCCCATGAAAGTTTTGTAGGAGCAACCCTCGTTTGAATTACCGGCTCCATGGTTGTTGTGGTTGTGGTTGTTATTGATGTCGGAGGAGATACTAGCCATAGCCGCACCTATGGCGGTGGCTATCATGCGTTGAAAAGCTTGTTCGGAAGTTTCATTACGTGGTCCGCGACGGGGAAGCATTGTTCCTTCAAGACACAAGAATATCGTTGATTAGTATTCTCAATAATACTAATCATGATAGGGAAGGATGATGTAGAGAAAATTTTCCTTGACTCGCCTTAAATTCTTTATGTCATAATGTCGGAACGTCCATGTGAATCACCGTAATATAATCCCGGAAATTATATTACCCTGATTCTCATGTGCATTTAACATTACTTCATAAAGTCAAAGTGGCGCATCAACAAAATTTATCAACTTAAGATTAAGATCGAACACGAGTTAGATATGATATAAGAGTTCGAGTATAAATGCACAATTAGTCAAGTAATCCCTACTTCAGTCTATATGCCGGTTGTAGTCTAGATTCACCTATGTACCCTATGACCCGGGGTTGACACAAATGAACTCTAAATCCCTACAACCAAGGCTCTGATACCAACTGTAGCGACCCCGACAAATCGTCAAGTGACGGCGTCGGCTACGTGGGTCCCATTACCTGATTATAAGTCTTTAAGATAACGTATGACCAAAATATGTCGCCTTCATTTCAAAATAAAGATTGTTTCAAAGTTTACAAGAATTGTTCAACCAAAAGTTAAGTTACAACGTTATAAGTACGATTGAAATCTAGGCGACACGGTTTAAAGTAAAGTCAAAAGACGCTCCATGAAATGCATGTATACTCGACATCGGATGCAAGTATCAAATAGTGAGCGGAAGCATGTGTCACATATCGTGCAAGACCTGAGAAAAACATAGAAGAATCTGTCAACGAAAACGTTGGTGAAATCATAGGTTTAGTAAGTATTAAACGTTGTCTTTGAACCACAAGATTTTGTATATCCATAACGTAGATTATCCAAATCATTTGCATTCCAAAAGTGTTGTTATACGCGAGCACTCAATTATCAAAACTTAACCAACGTTACCCCATCACACAGTGCTAGAACCCACACTAAAACACAAAAATATATTTCATCCGCATAACGGTAGCGAACCGTCCGAATGAGGGTTTGTTAAACCCGTATGGCCACACAATATAAGTTCTCGCTTACACCCTGCAAGTGTAACTAATGATAATCGAATTGAGGCATTTTGTTCTAACTCGCACGTGGAATGTTTGTTTTCACACTTGTGTTCAAAATATAAAAGTAAGTAGTACAAGATGTAACAAAGTATATGTTTTCTCAGCCCACGATGTAAAAGTATAAAAGTTGTTGAAAAGGTGGGACTATGATCTCACCTCGAGTGCACGAGTATAAAGGTACTTCAACAAGCAAACGTGTGCAAAGAACAATGCTAGTCTTGACCTAAACAATAGGTTTGTATCAATAACGGTAAACACGATAGGTCAAAGATGTTCAATTAGTCCTATGGCTCGTTACGACTCGATTATTTAGCATGTGAAATCAAATTGCCAAGTTTCATGCAAGATACAAGTATATAAACAAGTTAGGAAGGTTGCATAATCATTTGGTTAAGTTTGACAAAAAGTCAAACTTTGGTCGGTCAAAGTCAACGAAAGTCAACACGTTCGGGTCGGGTCCCGAACTATTTTTCTAAGCTTAGAAGTCATATATGAGCATGTTGGCCAAGTTACATGTTAATCGGAGGTGCGTAGCATAGCAAACATTATTCGAAAATTGACCAAATTGGTCAGACCCAATCGGCGCGCCGCGCGGGGGGTATGGCGCGCCGCGCCACCCTGCTGCTTCAGCTATTTTTCTGCTTTTTAAATGTGCACGAACCAAAACCAATTCTAACACAATTCTTGACTCGCAAACGCTTATAACGCCTATTATATATCGTTGGAAGGGTATTTTGACAAGGAATACAACTAAACACATATCATCAATCAAAAACATCATTTACAATAAACGAAAACTCGTCAATTGATCGAGAAAGGTTTATTTTCAAGTTTCAAGTTCGTAAAACGTATTTTATGATTCGGGAATCCAATTTACACATACGATATGCCGTTTTGAAGGTAATGAAGCATACATTACTACTAGACACTAACAATTAACATTCCATGGCATTTAAGCATCCAAAAGTTCATGTCAAGAACTATCAAACCCTAGTCAAACATCACAAAATCATTAATCGGGTTTTTGAAGTTTCCTTAATCAACCTACACACCCAAATGTGGCTAATGATACTAGTAACACTTTTAAAACATGCACTTTAACAATCTAACAACATTTGATCATCCAAAATCAAGGATTTAGCAAGTAATTTTCATATTGAACTAGTTACACCAAAAACAACGAATCGAGCATACAAATTACATACACGACATCACAATGAGCCATAGACACTAATTAACAACCTTATAACTCAAAAATCTCAAGAACACATAAAATTAGTGATTTTAGAAAGTTACCCAAATGAGATGAAGTTGGTATGGAATCGAAGAGGAGATCACGAGGAGTTCAAATATGTAATTCGTTTGGCCCGAAGCTTGATCGATTGATTATGGATGATGAATTGCTTTTTGATGAATTGAGAGAAAAAGGGAAAGTAGTGAAAGAAAATGAAAATGAAAATGAAAAGGATAAGGGAGGTGGGTGTTGACTAGTCAAAAGCTAGTCACATCTTTACTCCCTTGGCGAAACTAGTCCCTCAAGTTCGGGTGCGGGTGCGGGAATTGACCAAACGAATATTTTGAATTACACGGGAGTGCGGGAGGCGTTAAAATCCGATAACGAGAATATTTAAAAATGTTACATAACAGAGGATACGAATCTAGATACGAAGGGTATTATTTAAAAGAAAAAGACGGGCGTTAAAATAATTTAACGGAAAAATGCGGGATGTTACACATTTCATAATATATCCAACTATAATTGATTTAATAATAATCTTGATGAACTCAACGACTCGAATGCAATGTCTTTCAAAATATGCCATGAATGTCTCCAAGTAATATCCTTAAAATGAACTAATGCACAGCGGAGGATTTCCTTAATACCTGAGAATAAACATGCTTTAAAGTGTTAACCAAAAGGTTGGTGAGTTCATAGGTTTATCATAAACAATAAAATTCATCATTTTAATAGACCATAAGATTTAAATACAGTACACCTATCTCGTGTACAAAACCGTATTTCATAATGCTTAGCAGAGTAGGTTCGTATCCTTTTCTCCCCCGTAGGTTGCCTCGCGATTTTTAATATCTTTCATAAACATAATCTCATATCAGGCATTTCGCATGGTATATAGATAAAAGTTAGTCATACGAACTACAAACACCTGGTAATCGACCTTAACAAAATGCATATAGAATATCCCCCGCATACCGGCATTCCGCACGGTCATGCAAAAGCATACAAACAGGCCACTCTTTTAAATATGATGGTTGTGTACACCTCACAAACAGATCATATCTTTTAAAGCTAGCGGTTGTATACCTATTTCAAAGTACTAAAGCAGTTCAAATTCTCTGACTGGGGCTTGTTAGTTCCCATAGATCTATCTTTAGGATTCGCGTCAATTTGGAGCTCGGTTTCCAAATTCTCAGATTACCAGACTAAAAGGGGTGATATCCGGTGTACTCATAATAATTCATTCGTAGAATGTTTTTAAGTACTTGTGTCTATTGCGTCAAACATTTAAAAAAGTTGCGCATGTATTCTCAGTCCCAAAAAAATATATTGTAAAAGAGTAAAAGGGAATCAAATGAACTCACCATACTTTATTTTGTAGTCAAAATACATATGACGGCATTGAACAACTGAACAATGCAGGGTTGGCCTCAGATTCACGAACCTATATTATATATATATATATATATATATATATATATATATATTAAAACATATAATCGTAACTGAACCAATTTGCTTATTATATCCTTAATTTATATCTTATGTATATTTATTTTGTGTATATATTCAAAATGGTTAATATTTATATAGCTATATTAATATATCTATATTTATATACATACTTGTTTAATGTTATATTTAAAAATCGATAATTTTTTATTTGTAAATATTTATATAAATAATATTAGTAGGTTTGATACACATAGTTATGTGAAATTTAATATAATTATAAGTAAATTTTATGTACAAAATATTTATCTGCTTAAAATGATAATTTTGATATTAATGATTTACTAATAATAATAATAATAATAATAACTTTATTAAAAATGATAATAATAATAATAATAATAATAATAATAATAATATTGATATTGTTAGTAATAATAATAATAATAATAGTTACAAAAGTGGTACTAATACAATATTAATGAAATTAATGATAACTTGTATTATTTTTATAATAATGCTCATAATAGTGTTCCTAATAATAATAATAATAATAATAATACAACTTTAGTGATAGTAATAATAATATTCATACTTGTATTTATAATCATAAAAAATGATAGTTTTTTTATAATACTTATTTTAGTAGTAATAATAGTATTGATAATTATAATACTTGTAGTAATAACATTAATTAATAATGATAATCATAATCTTAAAAATGATAATAATACTAAAATGGTAAAATCAATAATAATAATTATATAAATAATACTTATACTGATACTAATGATAATAATAATAATAGCCATAATATTCCTAATACTTAATAATAACAATATTAATAATAATAACAATAATACTAATACTTAATAATAATAATAACAATAATAATAATAATGATTTTTAGAAAAATGGAACTACCTCAATAAGTGTTGAAAAAAAATACTTGTCACCAGCAAGAATCGAACCCGAGACCTCTAGCACACACACATCACTCCCTAATTATGGTCCACCATTTCTGTTTTCTCTGGAATATATCGACCTTTAATATATTTACCCTTCATTATTCTGTTACCCTTTCTTCTTCTTCGATTTGGAAGTCGATCAGTGATTAAACTAGCTTAATAACTGATTGTTATTTTGTTTTGAAATTAGTAGTTGATACATAAACGGTTTGAGATTACTTCAACTAATTAAAACAACAAAACACAAAAATAATAAAATCCAAAAATAGTTCGTTTATGTTCTATATGAACTCAAAATCAACTTCGTAATTTAAGGATGTTTTAGACCAAAATTCTTGAATGAAAAAGGTTCCAAATCCCCCTTATAAGCTATTCGAATTATCAATTCAACTTAAGACACTAAAACGGATTCAAATTTTGTAATGAACAATTTATTTGACTTTTAGAAAAATTACCTTTGACTTCAAAATTTGAATTGGTTATGAAAAATTAAGATTTGAAGCTTTCCAGATAGTTTGAGCATATGATTTACAACAACACTGCACTTTTAACTTTTGAAATTCATTAAGTATTCGAGCTAATTGAAAAATGGAACCAAGAACAGGGTTCACGTCTGTTTCTTTGAATTTCTTTGTAAAAAAAATTTAATCAATTAAAACAGATAAAAAATAACAATCGATAGTGATAATGTGAAGTTGATTGTGTATGTCCATATCTTGGATTAAGGCCTTTAACTTATATCATAGCACACGACATCAAGAATCATTCGTACTGGATAAAAAATAAAATAAAAGGAGGATGTCGATTGTTAACAGAATTGTACACTTTAACTGTTATAGATTGTTGACGTAATTAGATAAGAAACAAAACTTAATCAGATTTGGAAAGTAACGTGCAAAGATTTCCTCTTTATTCTTGATTTTATATAAAAATTAATTTTAATAATAATAAATATACTAAACATAATAATAATAATAATTATCCTAATAATAATAATTTTTAGAATAATAACTTCAATAATTATAATAATGTTATAATCATATTATTAATAATAATATTAATAAATTGTATTATTTTTATGATAATAATAATTATTATATTAGTATAAAATAATAATGAATCTTGATAATTTAAATGATAATATTATTAATTTTAATGATGTTAGAGTTAATAATAATATTGAAGATATAATAAGTTACATGTTTCTATAGTAATATTAATATTACTTGTACATATCAAATTTCATATACTTATATATATTTTATATCAAAAATAATAGTACAATATTAATGTTACTATTAATAGTTATAATGAAAGTGATAATAACATTATTAATATAACATTTATGTTTAAACTTGTATTTACATTTAATATTATACTTTATTAATTATGTAATCATAAAATTAATATTTAATTACAATATGTAAACTAATTATAATAAGAACAATCTATTTAATATTATTGATAATATTGCTTAATAATAGTACTGATATTGATAATATAATAATTATATTCATCTTGTATTTTAGACTTAATATATTACCATTTATTATATAATAGTTACCGATTATATAGTTTATTGAATCTTTAATATTTAGTAATTATATATATATATATATATATATATATATATATATATATATATATATATATATATATATATATATTACAATATTACATATGTATAGATTTCATATATATAAAATTACATATTTATTTATACATCTATGCTCGTGAATCGTCGGGAATAGTCAGGGGTTAACTAAATTCATAAAACAGTTCAAAATTTTCGAGACTCAACATTACAGACTTTGCTTATTGTGTCAATTTCAAATTAGGAATTGGTCGAAAATTTCTGGGTCGTCACAAAACTTGACAACTTGATTCACATGCTATATTAATCGAGTTGTAACGAGCCATAGGACTAATTGAAAACATTTCGACCGACCTTGTGTCGTAATTGGTAATTGATATGACTTATTTATTTAGGTCAAGGCTAAGCAACTTTCATTTGCACAACGTTTAATTTCAAGTACTTTGGCATACAACTACAGTGAGATCATAGTCTCACTTTTACTCTTTTATACTTATATTTGGGATAAGAAAACATAAACGTTTCATTTTACAAATTTATATACAAGTATGAAAACAAACATTCGACGAACGAGTTTGAACAAAAATCCTCAATTCAATTATCAATAGTTATACTTGGGTGTAAGCGAGAACTTATATTGTGTGGATCCATACGGGTTTGACTAACCCTCATTCAGACGGTTCGCTACCATTATTTGGATGAAATATATTCTTTACGGTGTATGTTCTAACACTATTATGTAGAAGTAAATGATATAGTTAAGCTTTGATAATTGGGTGCTCGATAAACAAATATCTATGGAATTCAAACGATTGAAAAAATCGACTTATACTAAACTTTTGTCAACTTACTTACTTACTCACTTACTAAACCTATGATTTCACCAACGTTTTCGTTGACAGATTTTCTATATTTTCTCAGGTTCTTGTTTGGCTACTTGATACATGCTTTCGCACACTTTGATTACTTGCTTGGGGTGTAACGACCCTTCCTAATCCACCTGGACGAAGTCATCAACATCTGGTCCCATTGCGAGGTACTGACATAAATATGCCATGAATGACTCCAGGTAATATCTTTAAAATGAGCAAATGCACAGCGAAAGACTTATTTCGTACCTGAGAATAAACATGCTTAAAAGTGTCAACCAAAAGGTTGGTGAGTTCATAGGTTTATCATAACAATCATTTCAATATATTAATAGACCACAAGATTTTCGTTTATAAATATATGTAGACTCGCAAGTGTATAAAACTGTTCTGCTTATGTTGAGGCCTCCGTTACCAACCTTAACAATAATATAATAAGTCATCTTCGCAAAGATGGATACGTACATTCGTAAGTGTATAAATAATCCTCGAAGTACTAAACATCCGTCCGCTAGCTCTTATGTCTAGTGCAGCCTACAGGATGGAGGTGTTAAGCCCGATAGATCTATCTTTAGGATTTGCGCTTACATGCTCTTATAACATGTAACTAAATTACCTAGCACATCAATCCACATAATATCATTTTTAATCACTTGTCTCTATTTTGTAAAGCATTTATAAAATATTGCATGTATTCTCAGCCCAAAATATATATTGCAAAAGCAATTAAAAAGGGAGCAAATGAAACTCACAATACTGTATTTTGTAGTAAAAATACATATGACGAAACTGGACAAGTGCAGGGTTGGTCTCGGATTCGCGAACCTATATCATTTGTATATATATTAAAACACATACTTGCAATCGAACAATTTCATATATTATAACTTTATATATTATATATTTAATTTGTATATATATTTGAAAATGATTATTATTTGTATAGTTATATATATATATATATATATATATATATATATATATATATATATATATATTTTAAAAATACCTAATTGGTTATATATATGAGTATCTATATAAAGATTGTAAATATAATTAATTCATACTTATAGGTAATATTACTTATAAATATATTTTATATACATAATAATATATCATATTAATAATAGTAAATAAAGGTTGCATTTGATTATTATAATATTAATAATACATTACTTATAATAATAATAATTATAATAAGAATTCTAATAGTATTAATGATACTGGTATTAAAATGATAATAATAATAATAATTATGTAGTTGTAATGATATCAAAATAACAATTTTTGGTAAAAATGATAATAATTTCTAATATTAACATTACAAATAATGATAATCATTTTAATAATACTTTTTTTATTAATAACAGTAATAGTACTAAAAATTGATATAATGCTAATATTTATGCGAATAATATTAATTTGTAGTATAATAGTAATAATAATACTTAATTTAACAATAATAATAATAATATTTATTTTTGTAATTATAATCGTAATAATAATAATAAATGATATTTACCACTTGTATTAGTAATAATAATAATAATGATAATAATTATAATACTTATACATGTGCTAATAATAATAATCTTTATACATTAATAATAACAATAATAATAATAACACTAACAACCGTAACAATAATAATAATAATAATAATAATAATAATAATAATAATAATAATAATAATAATAATAATAATAATAATAATAATAATAATAATAATAATAATAATAATAATAATAATAAAATAATAATAATAATAATAATGATAATGATAATGATAATGATAATGATAAGAATAATAATAATTCAGATAACAACCTTTGAAGAAAACAAGTTCCAAAAAAAATTACGCTACGGCCCGGGCTCGAACCCGAGACCTCTCGATCACCCTTCAAACACCCAACCAACACGCCATGACTGTTTTTCAGTTTAATACCCAAACGAAATTTTTATAACTCGTTTGTTTTTTGTTCCTATTTCTTCTCCCTCAACACTCGTTTGAACAGATATACCGGTAATCATAACAACGAATTAAGAGTTTGATATGGGTCTCGTAATTAAAATAGAAGCAACCGATTGTGTGATTATCATCAAAAGAAAAAAAATAATTAAATAAACTATAACAGTTTCTTCACGATGAACATGAAGAACCCGAAGTTTGATTTTAGAATTTGGATGCTTTTTTTTACTTCAATTGCTTCATAAAACATGTCTCAAATCATTCACTAAACGTTCGAAAATCATCTATATATCTTAAAACAAAACAGACATCATGAATTCGATCAATTTTCATTCGTTTGACTTTTTACTCCATTTGTTTTGACTCAAAAATTCGAATTAAATAAAGAGATTTGAGATATGAGAGTTGTTTGTACAGATTCACGACATGATTTTGAATACTTCTACATTTCAAGATTTTTATAATCGACTTAGAATCAAGCCATTGATTTCCCAGTTCGTAAACAGAGGAAATGGTTTCTTTCCCAATTTCCTGTTTAATTTTAGAAGTAATTATCATTGATAAAAGGTAGTAGGGAAACGATTTCTTTACTCAACAATCTGATCTGATTGTTTGTTTTATAACAATTGTAAGTATCGACAAAGGATCACGGGTAAGCAGGAAAACAGAAAAAAACAAAAAATGTATAAATCTGATGGAGACACAGATAGTTATCAACACGTATAAATATCAGTTCTTATATATAATATTTAATACTTAATATTTAATATGAATAAATAATAAATATCCTAATTATAAATATGCCTTTAAAAATAAAAATAATAATAATACTAATTATAATAATATTTATGTTAAAAATAAACTGATAAAATTATATGAAAATAATTTTAGTAATCATAATATATAATAATTTTTATAATAATACTTTTATATTAGTAATATTAATAATAATATAACAAATCAAATTTTATATCTACATATTATATTAAAATAATAATATTCATAATGCTGATATTAATATTAGTATAAATTTTAATAATAATGATGATAGTAATAACAACAATATAATAACTATGTTTTAATTTGTAATTTCATAGTTTCATATTACATATTACTAATTATGTACTATCTAATAATTATATAATACATATAATATTTATACCTTTTGTATATACTCCAAAATACATATTATAATACTTATATATACATATATATATATATATATATATATATATATATATATATATATATATATATATATATATATATATATATATATATATACAAACAATTATTCGTGAATCGTCGGGAATAGTCCACTGGGTAATTAACGTATGAAATCATCTTAATGTAACATGTCAAATGGGTGTATCTTGTTGACAACCATTATTCCAATTAATTAATTTACATGCTTTCACTTTTACATTAAATATTATGAGAGCTAAATGTTTAATTTATCAAGAGTCATGAGAAAATTATTGTAAAGCATGTTTTGAAAATTAATCAGGAATCTCCACTAACTTTTGTCCAGTTACCGTTAATTGACTCTTTTGTTCTTACTTGTAAATCACTTTACCATTTATCTCGAATATCGTTAAAAGAATAGATTTCTTAAATCATAGTGGACCTCACAGTAGAGACCCGGAATCATATCACAATGAATTTGATAATTCGATCATTTGATTTTATATTATACTTCCATCGATAAATATATTAAACATATATCGAAACAATTACGTTCATGTAAAATATTTTACATTTAATAATTTGTTAACATTTTCAAATTATAATATATATATACACACATATATATATATACCTATTCATATTCATTTATTTGGTCGAGATTAAATGAATACATAAACGTAGTTTAAAAGTTTTGATATTTAACTTAACAGACTTTGTTTATCGTGTCGAAATCATATAAAGATTAAGTTTAAATTTGGTCGGAAATTTTCGGGTCGTCACAGTACCTACCCGTTAAAGAAATTTCGTCCCGAAATTTGATCGAGGTCGTCATGGCTAACAATAAAAATATTTTTATGACGAATATGAGTTGATAAATAGAGTTTTATCATCATTGAGTAATATAGATAAAATGATTTGATTATGTGAAGCGTACGAGTGAAGCTGTCACAAAAGATTGAGATAGAGATTTAATCTTTGACGTAGTCACGGTGGATTTTCGGAATTTAAGGAATTTAAAGAAATCTTCTAATCAGAAAGAAAATGTAATAGCATAATTTATTAACAAACTGTTAGAATTACGGTAAGGATAGAACTATCAAGAAAATAATCTCTTGATATGTTTAGAGGTTAAGTAGAATGAAAGAGTCGTGTAACATGGCACATGATGAGGGTAAGGTCTGTGAATCATCATGTTTCATTAGAACTTTCAGCATGACTTACTGTAATATAATCACGTTGGCCAAGTATCATTATATTATACTAACTCATGCTCTATTTCTTAACACTTCTCCAGAATTCATTCGTAATTATATTTAAATTTTACAGAAGTTTCCAATATAAGGTAATACAGAAAGCACGAAGAGGTATATAATTTCGGACAAGAATACTTATGAAAATATCCTCAGAAATATCGAGGATATTTATGATAATATTTTGGAATTTCTAAGTTCGAAGGTTGATGAAGAAAGATTTTCCGCAAGATTTTAACATGAGTACGGAGCAAGATATTCGTTGAAGGTTTCATCGGATCTAGAATTACATGGATTCTTTAAATATATGATATGGTCCTTTTATTTGGCCTTGGTCTCCTTCATGGTTTGCTCAATCTATTTTTCAGTACCAAATTTTCTATCGAGCGTTCCTAACACTCCCTTCTTTATCATCAAACTTTTGGCCCTTTAGACCATCTACAATTTTTTTCGTTTCCTCTGCATTTAATGCTACGATATCTGAATCATCGGTTATTAATCCGAGGTGGTTTCAGGAGAATTATGTTTTTAGATGATTAAACGCTGATGGTAATCGTCAGGATACAAAGAATGTTTAAGATGAAATCAAGTGGCAAACTTGAAGAAATGTTTAGTTTCATATGTTATAATCACTATTTTAATTCATTTTAATTGTCCAATGTTAGTAGTCCACGGTTAGTAGTTCAATAATTCATATATGATTTAATATATAATATTCGAATTAATTAATACATGTCGTGACCCATTATATACATGTCTCAGACTCGATCACAACTCAAAGTATATATATTATTTTAGAATAAACCTCAACCCTGTATAGCTAACTCGATCATTACCACATATAGAGTGTCTATGGTTATTCCAAATAATATATATAGATGCGTCAATATGATATGTCAAAACCTTGTATACGTGTCCCGATATTTAAAATGCGTAAAATAAATAACAGAAATTAAATGACGATAAATAAAATTACGAGAATATAAATTGCGATAAATAAAATGTAATCAGTTAGCTAGGAACAGTTAGCTAGGAACCGTTAGCGTGGATTCTTAACAAAATTTTTTTTCTCATAATTAATTTGTTTGTTTCTAACAAATTTTATTTTGTCCAATGTTTTCTTCAATATTCCACTTGTTGGATTCTGATAGGTCAAAATCCAAATATGAAATTGAATGAAAATAGTTATTCTGCGGTGAACGGATACGTATATCTATGGATGTAAGTAGGATAGTAAATAATTGTTGAATCAGATTCGAAGAATGTACAGTGTAACTTATTAATGTGAAATCTAAATATTTTTAGGGTATTACCTACCCATTAAAATATTTTCACCATTAACGATTTGTGCAAAGAATTACAACCTTTATGAAAATATACTTACATATATATTTTCTTCGGATGTAATCATGGATTTAATGAGTCAATATGATATTAAGCTCGTTTAATTTACCGTTAGAACGAGAATATATAATCTTTAAGACTTTAGAGATTACATAATCGCCACATAGAACGAAGATAATTGATGTAGATTGATATGTAGAACAAAGATAAAGTAGATAGAACAATAGGTAGAATGAAGATTATGCTCGCGGTACAGATGGTAATGTCGAGGTTGGTGATGTGGATGTTGCTGTCGGTGGTACAAATGCTGTTGGTGCTAAGGCTGGTGATAACGTTGGTGTAATAAGTATAGCTTGTAAATCACGCACCATTCTTGTCAGGGTTTCTATCCTACCCTCTATCATTTCTATCCACCCACTCATCTGATTCGATAGATCTTGATTATCAATTCAAATTTCCCTAACTTCTTCTAATATTCCCCTTCGATTGGTATTCGGAAGTAGGGGTTGAATATTTTCTGATATTGCAGTAATGCGACCTTCGAGGCGGAATATTTGGCAAGAAGGGTGAAAACAGTGTTGCGCATAGGTTCACCGGTGAGTACATCGTTTTCTCCGATGTTAAGAGGTAAGTTTGGTTCACGGTAGGGTTCGCCTTCTTCATTTCTCCATCGGGTGCGTAAGTCTCGGACCTACCCCCATCTCCTCCGAAAAGAAAAATAACTAAATGGTTGAGGCACTTCAGGTTTATTGACTTCAGAGTCTATTTCAATATACATCTCGAAATCGCTCCCGGAACTAATGGAATCTAAACTAGGTGTAGGATCCATCTTTCATGATTAGTTAGAGGATTTTGATATGAAATGATTTTCGGATATCAGATGTTATTCTAATTACATAGAATACCTATATATAGTACAGAAGATCCCGTAGATTACGGAGGGAATTAAGGAGACGTGTCAGACAAGGTTTAATGTGATGGGATATGAATTTGTCTGTACACCATCTATGCAACAATTGCAATAAGACGTGTCGAGACTGAAAATGATAGGTAGATATTTTTCGACAAAGAATTGTAAGCAAAATTCTTGACATGCAGACCAGGTTCAAGTCCAGACTTATTAATATATCCTAACAACTACTAGGTCGAAGTCCAGACTCACTAGTGCATCCTAACAACTATCAGTTAGACACACTAATGCAAGACCTGGATCGCTAGGACCAACGCTCTGATACCACATGTAACGACCCGTCCTAATCCACTTAGACGAAGTCATCGACATCTGGTCCCATTTTAAGGTACTGACATAAATATGCCATGAATGACTCCAGGTAATATCTTTAAAATGAGCAAATGCACAGCAGAAGACTTAATTGGTACCTAAGAATAAACATGCTTAAAAGTGTCAACCAAAAGGTTGGTGAGTTCATAGGTTTATCATAACAATCATTTCAATATATTAATAGATCACAAGATTTTCGTTTATAAATATATGTACACTGCAAGTGTATAAAACCGTTCTGCTTATGTTGAGGCCTCAGTAACCAACCTTAACAATAATATAATAAGTCATCTTCGCAAAGATGGATACGTACACTTGCAAGTGTATAAATAATCCTCGATGTACTAAACATCTGCTCGCTAACTCTTATGTCTAGCGCAGCCTACAGGATGGGGGTGTTAAGCCCGATAGATCTATCTTTAGGATTCGCGCTTACATACTCTTATAACATGTAACTAAATTACCTAGCACATCAATCCGCAGAATATCATTTATAAAATATTGCATGTATTCTCAGCCCAAAATATATATTGCAAAAGCAATTAAAAGGGGAGCAAATGAAACTCACAATACTGTATTTTGTAGTAAAAATACATATGACGAAACTGGACAAGTGCAGGGTTAGTCTCGGATTCACGAACCTATATCATTTGCATATATATTAAAACACATACTCGCAATTGAACAATTTCATATATTATAACTTTATATATTATATATTTAATCTGTATATATATTTGAAAATGATTATTATTTGTATAGTATATATATATATATATATATATATATATATATATATATATATATATATATATATATATAGTTATATATATATATATATATATATATATATATATATATATATATATATATATATATATATATATATATATATATATATATATATATATATATATATTTTAAAAAAATACCTAATTGGTTATATATATGAGTATTTATATAAAGATTATTAATATAATTAATTCATACTTATAGGTAATATTACTTATAAATATATTTTATATACATAATAATATATCATATTAATAATAGTAAATAAAGGTTACATTTGATTATGAGAATATTAATAATACATTACTTATAATAATAATAATAATTATAATAAGAATTCTAATAGTATTAATGATACTGGTATTAAAATGATAATAATAATAATAATTATGTAGTTGTAATGATATCAAAATAACAATTTTTGGTAAAAATGATAATAATTTCTAATATTAACATTACAAATAATGATAATCATTTTAATAATACTTTTTTTTACTAATAACAGTAATAGTACTAAAAAATGATATAATGCTAATATTTATGAGAATAATATTAATTTTTAGTATAATAGTAATAATAATACTTAACTTAACAATAATAATAGTAATATTTATTTTTGTAATTATAATCGTAATAATAATAATAAATGATATTTACCACTTTTATTAGTAATAATAATAATAATAATGATAATAATTATAATACTTATACATGTGCTAATAATAATAATCTTTCTACATTAATAATAACAATAATAATAATAACACTAACAATCATAACAATAACAATAACAATAATAATAATAATAATAATAATAATAATAATAATAATAATAATAATAATAATAATAATAATAATAATAATAATAATAATATTAATAATAATATTAATAATAATAATAATAATAATAATAATAATAATAATAATAATAATAATAATAATAATAATAATAATAATAATAATAATAATAATAATAATGATAATGATAAGAATAATAATAATTCAGATAACAACCTTTGAAGAAAACAAGTTCCAAAAAAAAATTATGCCACGGCCCGGGCTCGAACCCGAGACCTCTCGATCACCCATCAAACACCCAACCAACACGCCATGACTGTTTTTCAGTTTAATGCCCAAAAAAAATTTTTATAACTCGTTTGTTTTCTGTTCCTATTTCTTCTCCCTCAACACTCGATTGAACAGATATACCGGTAATCATAACAATGAATTAAGAGTTTGATATGGTTCTCGTAATTGAAACAGAAGCAACCGATTGTGTGATTATGATCGAAAGAAAAAAAATAATTAAATAAACTGTAACAGTTTCTTCACGATGAACATGAAGAACCCGAAGTTTGATTTTGAATTTGGATGTTTTTTTTTTTACTTCAATTGCTTCATAAAACATGTCTCAAATCATTCACTAAACGTTTGAAAATCATTTACATATCTTATAACAAAACAGACATCATGAATTCGATCAATTTTCATTCGTTTGACTTTTTACTCCATTTATTTTGACTCGAAAATTCGAATTAAATACAGAGATTTGAGATATGAGAGTTGTTTGTACAGATTCACGACAAAATTTTGAATACTTCTGCATTTCAAGATTTTTATAATCGACTTAGAATTAAGCCATTGATTTCCCAGTTCGTAAACAGAGGAAATGGTTTGTTTCCCAATTTCCTGTTTAATTTTAGAAGTAATTATCATTGATAAAAGGAAGTAGGGAAACGATTTCTTTCCTCAACAATCTGATCTAATTGTTTATTTTATAACAATTATAAGTATCGACAAAGGATCACGGGTAAGCAGGAAAAGAGAAAAAAAAATTGTATGAATCTGATGGAGACACAGATAGTTATCAACACGTATAAATATCAGTTCTTATATATAATATTTAATACTTAATATTTAATATGAATAAATAATAAATATCCTAATTATAAATATGCTGTTAAAAATAAAAATAATAATAATACTAATTATAATAATATTTATGTTAAAAATAAACTGATAAAATTATATGAAAATAATTTTAGTAATCATAATATATAATAATTTTTATAATAATACTTTTATATTAGTAATATCAATAATAATATAACATATAAAATTTTATATCTACATATTATATTAAAATAACAATAATCATAATACTGATATTAATATTAGTATAAATTTTAATAACAATAATAATGATAGTAATAACAATAATATAATAACTATGTTTTAATTTGTAATTTCATAGTTTTATATTACATATTACTAATTATGTACTATCTAATAATTATATAATACATATAATATTTATACCTTTTGTATATACTCCAAAATACATATTATAATACTTACATTTATATATATATATATATATATATACATATACATATTTATATATATATACATATACATATTTATTTACAAACAATTGTTCGTGAATCATCGGGAATAGTCCAATGGGTAATTAACGTATGAAATCATCTTAATGTAACATGTCAAATGGGTTTATCTTGTCGACAACCATTATTCCAATTAATTATTGTAAAGCATGTTTTGAAAATTAATCAGGAATCTCCACTAACTTTTGTCCAGTTACCGTTAATTGACTCTTTTGTTCTTACTTTAAATCACTTTTCCATTTATCCCGAATATCGTTAAAAGAATAGATTTCTTAAATCATAGTGGACCTCACAGCAGAGACCCGAAATCATATCACAATGAATTTGATAATTAGATCATTTGATTTTATATTATACTTCCATCGATAAATATATTAAACATATATCGAAACAATTACGTTCATGTAAAATATTATACATTTAATAATTTGTTAACGTTTTCTAATTATAATATATATACACACACACACACACACATATATATATATATATATACATACATATATATATATATATATATATATATATATATATATATATATATATATACCTATTCATATTCATTTATTTGGTCGAGATTAAATGAATACATAAACGTAGTTCAAAAGTTTTGATATTCAACTTAACAGACTTTGCTTATCATGTCGAAATCATATAAAGATTAAGTTTAAATTTGTTCGGAAATTTCCGGGTCGTCACATGAGGTCAAGCATACATGCATACGCTAGTGATAGCACCTTTGGATTCAACTTAAAGCATACATACTTACGCTATTTATAGCAAATCGTGATTTTCAACTTATATTATGTCGCAAGTCATTTCATTTATACTTTATAACTTTTGTAAACTTAAACTTATGGTCGAACCGTTTGGTAACTTAAAACTTTGTAAGTCTTATACCTTTCAAATGAATGCGACATAATTTTGGTCAAACGCGTCTCATTTAGGGACTATGACCACATAACGGGACCTAAGTTAACGGCACCGTAAATGACGATTTTGTCGGGTCATTACAGATGGTATCAGAGCGTTGGTTGTAGGGATATAGGATGTGCATTAGTGTGTCTGATAGAGTCGTTAGGACGCATTAGTGAATCTAGACTACAAGCGAATAGTTAATCATTGTATTCTGACTTGCATTTGCTATAGATAGCACTTACTTGACTACTTGTGCATTATACTTGAATCTTTCTTAGACGAACTTCTTAATGGTACCAAATTTTCATCATACAAACTCGTACTCTGACAGTTTCTGATAACACATGTAAATTCAAGATTCATACACGTAAGGATGACGATGACTTCATTTGTTACACTAGTTCGGGAACTTTGTCTCCCAAGTTGTTATTCACCACCGTTCCAACTTACTATTCACAAGTGTTGTAAAGCTTCCACCACTATGGCAATCATTAACTACTACCGATGCTACACCAGTGTTCTTCACTATCTGCCACTTCTTGTTACTACCACCACTACTCTAGATGAGTATCGTCATCACCGCTTATCGCTACGTTCGCATACTACTCGTTCTCATGATTCGTTACTCTTGTCGTACCCAAAGACATTATTGTCTGATTTGAACCGCATTACGTGAACAACCAGTTATACAGTTCCCTCGGGAAACGCATCTTCAGAGTTGCACTAATTCTTTTGATTCGATACGAGTCACATTAGAGACGTCGTTACACTTTGTTCATTTTAAATCTTCATGATTACACGAATTTGATTCCATGGAGTGATGTGGGAATGGAGGTATGAGTTAGCATAATATAACGACACTCGATCAACGTAGTTATATTATGGTAAGTCATACCAAAGTTCTAATGACTCGTGATGGTGATTGGACTCGATCAACCTAATCACCATCATGTGCGATGTACATGACTTTATATTTTTCCTTGTTGCTATCCGAAAACTTTGAGAATATTGATAACAACCATACCATGGACACATCTTGATATTTCCAAATCCTATTTATGCTTTTGAACGAATGACCAATTCTTTCAACTTCAAAACATATGTTACACGTGTATACTATCTCATCTTCGCACACTTTTATCGACAAACTACTAAACACTTGATATGCTCACATCGAGGCAGAAACTTCTCTCACATTACGCTCGCACTTCTGTGTAAGGAAAACCTTTATCTAAATTCTCAATGGAGAGAGAGACTCTTCACGTTATACTAATATTCGCCACGAGGGTGAATAGTCCTAACAAAAGTTTTTCAGAAACCAATAAGAAACTTATTCTAACAAACCTCTTTCAGAAGCTGACAAGATGGGAAAAACTTGTACAACTATACATTATAGGAATTCTATCTCGACACGGTGTGCCTTTGTCAGTTGTTTCGGATTGAGATGCTCATTTCACTTCTAGATTTCGGAGTGCCTTACAAGAAGCCTTGTAAACACGTTTAAACATGAGTACCGCGTATCATCCACACACCGACGAACCAAGCAAACATACGATTCAAACCTTGGAAAACATATCACGAACTTGTATTGTTGCCTTTAATTGATTTCCTCTTACAAAGATAGTTATCATTCGAGTATTAACACCGCACCTTTTCGAAACTTTATATAGCCGCAAATTTCGTTCTCCTATTCGTTAAACCGAAGTAGGTGACAAGTAAACCACCGGACCAGAACTCATTCATGAAATAACCGTTAAAATCGTTCAAATCCGAGAAAGGCTCAAGACGGCCCGTAGTCGCCAAAAGATCTATGCCGATGTTAGACGTAAACCTTTCGAATTTCAAGTGGGTAACCGCGTAACGTTAAAAGTCGCATCTTGAAAAGGGGTAATCCGTTTCGGGAAATGTAGAAAGCTAAATTCGCGACATTTGGATCCTTTTAAAATCTTGGGGCGTATTGGACCCGTTGCTTACCGTTTTGAACTCCTAACTCAAACAAATTCCGTTCATCCTACATTCTGTGTATCAAACTTAAAGACGTGTCTTGTGAAACAAGAACTTGTTATTCTTTTCGATGATCTTACTATCGATGACAAACACCACTTTATAGGAGAACGGTTGGAACTATGGATCGTGAAACCAAACTCTAAGACAACGTAAAATCCCGATCGTCAAAGTTCGTTGGAATGCCCAAGGAAGTACCTTCACTCATTCGTAGAATTGGCAACACGAGTTTTCAAGGAAGAAACAACGACTACTACTTCCAACTAAATTTCGGGACGAAATTTCTTTTAAGGTGTAGGTAATGTAACATCCCGCATTTTTTCGTTAAATTATTTTAACGTCCGTCTTTTTTCTTAGATAATAATCTTTCGTCATCTATATTCGTACCTTTCGTTAACTAGTGTTCTTAACATTTCCATTGTTGGATTATAACATCACCCGTTTACTCTTACGTATTTAAAATAATTCGTTGGTTAATTCCCGCACCCGGCTCCAAACTTGAGGGACTAATCTTGTCACATGGAAAAACTTATTTAACTAGTCACCCACCACCACCACTCATTCATTCATCACCTCCTCATCTCATTACTTCCATCTTTTTCTCTCAAACCCCAACATCAAAGATTTATCATCTATTTCGGATCTAGGAAGCTCACAACAAATCCGACTACATATTTGTAATCCTTGCATAATCCTCTTCAATTTGGTACCAATTTCATAGCTTGGGGTAAGCTTTTCAAAATCTCTAATTTTTCATAAATTAGACCTTTAGACTTGAAATGGTGTTAATTAGTGTGTATGGCTCATTGTGATGTCATGTATGTAATTTGTATGCTCGATCTTGTTATTTGGTGTAACTAGCATGAACACTTGAAATGGGTTAGTTTAATCCTTGATTTTGGTTAATGAAATGTTGTTGGATGTTAAATTTCATGTGTTAATTATGTTACTAGCATCATATACTTCAATTTGGTATGTTGGATGACATGAAAACCTTAATTAACATGATTATCGATTTGTGATTCTTGGTTAGCGTTTGATAGATTTTAAAACGAACTTTTGATGCACTAAATGCTTTGCAATGTTGTTAGAAAGTGTTTAGTTGTATTGTATGCGTAATTACATACGAAACGGCATATTGTATGTGTAAATTGGGTTCCCGAATCATGAAATGCGTTTTACGAACTTGAAACTTAAATGATGAACTTTGAGCGATCATTCGACGAGGATTTGGTCATTTAAAACAATGTGATTGTTTGATGATATGTGTTTAGTTGTATTCCTCATTATAATACCTTTCCAACGATGTATGATATGCATTTTAAGTGTTTGCTGTTCATAATTTGTGTTTGAATGAGTTTTGGTTCGAGACTTGTGAAATTTCAGCAAACTGCAATTGCCCAGGTGTTTGGATGCCGTCCCAACCTTTGGACACTGTCCAGACCTTCGTTGCAGGACGCCATCCAGCCAGTCTGGACGCCGTCCAAATGAACTACATAATTCTGTTTTCCTTGTTCGTTTACCGTTTAATTCTAACTATGCTACGCACCTTCGATTAACATGAAACTTGACCAACATGTTCATATATGATTACTAATTTAAGAAAAATTGTCGGATACCTGACTCAAACCCGTTGAGTTTGACTTTGATCAAGTTTGACTTTTAGTCAAACTTAACCAAATACTTATGCAATCGTTCCAACATGCTTTTATACTTGATTCTTGCATGAAACTTGACAACTTGATTAACATGCTATATTAATTGAGTCGTAACGAGCCATAGGACTAATTGAACATATTTCAACCGACCTTGTGTCGTAACCGGTAATTTATATGACTTATTTGTTTAGGTCAAGGCTAAGCAACTTTCATTTGCACAACATTTAATTTCAAGTACTTTGGCATACAACTACGGTGAGATCATAGTCCCAATTTTACTCTTTTATACTTATATTTGGGATGAGAAAACATAAACGTTTCGTTTTACAATTTGAACACAAGTACGAAAACAAACATTCCACGAACGAGTTTGAACAAAAATCCTCAATTCAATTATCATTAGTTACACTTGGGTGTAAGCGTGAACTTATGTTATGTGGATCCATACGGGTTTGACTAACCCTCATTCGGACGGTTCGCTACCTTTATTCGGATGAAATATATTCTTTACGGTGTATGTTCTAACACTATTATACAGAGGTAAATGATACAGTTAAGCTTTGATAATTGGGTGCTCGATAAACAAATATCTATGGAATTCAAATGATTGGAATAATCGAATTATACTAAACTTGTGGTTCAACTTACTTACTTACTCACTTACTAAACCTATGATTTCACCAACGTTTTCGTTGACAGATTTTCTATGTTTTCTCAGGTTCTTGTTTGGCTACTTGATACATGCTTCCGCACACTTTGATTACTTGCTTGGGGTCAAGCATACATGCATACGCTAGTGATAGCACCTTTGGATTCAACTTAAAGCATAAATACTTACGCTATTTATAGCAAATCGTGATTTTTAACTTATATTATGTCGCAAGTCATTTCATTTATACTTTATAACTTTTGTAAACTTAAACTTATGGTCGAACCGTTTGGTAACTTAAAACTTTGTAAGACTTATACGTTTCAAATGAATGCGACATAATTTTGGTCAAACGCGTCTCATTTAGGGACTATGACCACGTAACGGGACCTAAGTTAACGGTGCCGTAAATGACAATATTGTCGGGTTGTTACAATATGTCGATTTGTTCTTGAGCCTAGCTGACCTTCTCTGTGGTTCTTCCTTTGGTATTATGGAGTCCATTTGCTTAGCTTCCTCTATGAGGGGATTTTGGATAGTATTACTAGGTAATCTTCCTTGCGGTCGGGTTTTAAGGCATTCTGATAACTGTTCGAGCTACGTTTCTAGACTTCTGAGCAAAGCCAATTGATTTCTCATTAGTATCTCTGTATGATCTTGTCTAGATGCAGTTCTCTGATTTAACTTTTGTTGCCCTTGAATGAACTGAGTCAACTGATCATCAGTCCCGAGAGTAGGGTTGGTTACTTTCGTAATTTGGGTGGTTGTGGAATTGTCCTCAATTGGTGGACCAGTGAGTGGAAGTGGTTGATCGTAGGTCAATTGAGATTGTTGGGGTGGATAAGGTGGGTAACAATAGCAAAAAGGCTGGTTGTTTCTTTGAAATTGGTTAACCCTAGGTTGTTGATTGAATCCGGGATTTGATTGATGAGCCGGGTATTGAACGTAAGAGACTGAACCGTCAGGGTTCTCGTACTCAACTTGATATTCTTCAGTGGGTTGCAGGTTGGTACAATTAACACGGGCCTGGGCCTGGTTAACTTGTTGCAGCTGTGTCTTCAATTCTCCGAGTTGTTTGGCAAGAGATTCCATCTTGTCCATGAGAGATTTGATGGCCTCCGTTTGAGTATTAAGTGCGGAGAGTGGGGTAGATGATGAAGTTGTTTCACCACTGTTCCACTCATGATGATGCGTTGTCATGTTCTCGAGCAACTCCCATGCTTCTTCTCCGGTTTGGTTCATCAGATTTCCTTGAGCTGCTGCATCGATCGTCGTCCTATGATTTACCGTAAGACCATTGTAGAAGGTACATATTTGGGCTGACCGTTCTAACTGGTGATTAGGGCATTTATTCAACAGGGTTTTGAATAGCTCTCATGCGGTGTAAAGAGATTCATCATAACTTTGTTTAAAGTTAATAATGTCATTCTTAAGTTTGGTTTGTTTAGAAGGAGGGAAATATTTGGTTAGGAATTTAGTAGTCATCTCCGTCCATGACGTGATGGAATCTTTTTCCAATCCTTCAAACCATGTTTGCGCATGATGAGTGAGAGAATAGGGAAACAAGTATATCCGGACTATATCTTGTCTGATCCCTGGCTGTTTGTAGGAGTTCAAAAGAGATATGAATTTATCAAGATGAGAATTAGGATCGTCATTCGATAATCCATGAAATTGACAGCCATTTTGGATGAGCTGTATGATGTGATGCTTTATCTCGAATGAGTGTCCTTGAATCTATGGGAATCTGATGGTCCTCCTCGACCTTCAATCCGAGGGTTTGGTGTTTTCTGCTAAAGTAACGCGTAACGCCATTTGATTTCTGATTCGTTCTTCCTTGCATGGTTTAGAGATTATTACATCTTGTGACGCCCCGTACAAAACCATCGTGTACGGATCATCAACAACAAGTCCATTACACGGTACAATACTACATGCTGTTTTAAAACAAGTTTTGCATTCATGAAAAGATGACGTCTTTACCAACGTCAAATATTTTACAAAGATAACATGCTTCTATGAATAGAAAGCATGATTGAGACATCTCTAAGTAATGCAGTGGAAGTCTAACACAGCGAGTATGTAACAGGAAGTCTATAACACCAAGACTATAACAACAAGTCTAACAGCGGAAGCAACAACGTCTAAGCACCTGAGAAATACATGCTTAAAAGTCAACACGAATGTTGGTGAGCTATAGTTTGTTTGTAATCAGTAATGTAATGTGGACCACGAGATTTCAGTGCTTCAACCAGCGTTTTAAATCAGTATGATAAAGTATATGCTTATCCGTGGGCACCCGGTAACTAACTTAACGTAATAATAATACCCCCTAAAAGTACACTTGGCGAGTGCGTATGTTCTCGAAGAATCAAACACCCGTTAAATGCTAGCGTGACTAGCTCGAGTGGGGATGTCAAACCCTATGGATCCATATCTAATATTTGCGTTCACCAGTTCAAAAACCAATGATTAAATGTTACCGTGCTAAGGGGAATCTTTGTGCCGTTATATCACTCACACATATATAAAGTTTAAGTACTCGTGTCTAGTATGTAAAAACATAAAAAGCGCATGTATTCTCAGTCCCAAAAATAGTTAAAGTAAAAAGGGAGCTATAACTCACAGTGAATAAGCAGTAAAAGTCGATATGAAAAGTATGCAAATAGTAAGTCGGTCCGAAAGGTCGTCAACCTAAGTCAAAGGTCACTAAGTCATTATATTGTCCCCAAAAGTTTAAAAGTGAATAAATTAAGTCTTAAGTATCATCATCATCATTCATAAAAGATAAAGTAAGTTTTCCTCAAGAATAGAGATCGAAACAAAGGCTGACTTAGGACAGCTGCTACGACCCCTATAAAAAACGAAAAGATGCATGGTCAGTGGCCAAGGCTCCGTATGTGAGTCCTCTAACCTCTATCCAATTTTCAGATCGTAACTCAATTTCGTTTGACCGTGGCGACGGTTCAAGCGCGAGTAGGTCAGAATTTTCAGCACGTCGTTACAAAGGCGTAGTGACGTTCGGAAGGCCATAAATCCTAAACCGTATATCGGATTTAGGCGAGTCCTAAACAAAAAGTCATCTACTTGAAATGAAATATCTGAAAATAAATTTTACAGAAGTTACAGGAGTCTGATCAGACCTGAAAAGTAGTAAACAAGTGCTCCGGTGGGTTTCTTAGTGCTTGGTGCTCATCACGGTTCTCATCCTTGATGCGTGTAAGCTTCAAGTGTACAACTCTTTGATGTTTTAGCATCACTTTGACCAAGTTTCAACCATCAACACACAACTAAGAGTAAAAGCTAACATTCTACAAGTTTTGATCATCAAGGTTGCCTCTTTATTACATAAACACAATAAAGCTTCAACCTTTGTCCTTTTGACACAAGTTTATGCATCTTCATCATATGAGATGAGGAAGACTTGATCTTTATCATCACAAAAATCACAAAAAGTTTCCAAGTAAGTGAGATCTACAATGATAACTTAGATCTCAAGTATTAAGAAAACCCTAAGCTAGAAAGCTTGGATCTTTACAAGAATAATGAGACCATAAGCTAGAAAGCTAAGATCTAGTAAAAGTAATGAGACCATAAGGTAAAAAGCTAAGATCTTGAACAATAATAATGAAACCCTAAGCTAGAAAGCTTGGATCTTTAATGTTCTTGAAGATCCTTAAAGCAAAAAGCTAGATCTACAAGTTACATGAAGATCATAAACACAAGTTTTGATCTTTTTAACAAAATAAAGAGATCATAAGCTAGAAAACTTAGATCCAACAAAGTAAATGAAGATTCAAAGCTAGAAAGCTTGAATCTTTCATGTTCTTGAAGGATTCAAATCAAAGTTTGAATCTACAAGATATAACAAGATCAAGAAGCTAATGATGATGATGATGTCATGTACCTGAAGAAGAAGAAGAAAATTTAAAACTTACAATTTTTTAGAGTGAGAAAGACTAGAGAGAAAATTGGAGAGTAAGTGTGTGTAAAATGTGAATGAGATCAAGTGTTAAATGGGTGAAAATGGCTTGGTATTTATAGTGTGATGGGGGTGGTGGTGATGGCCATGATTTTCATGGGGGACAAGGGGGAGACAACTTTTGCTTTTTGGTTAGTGGTGGTCTAAAGGTGGTGCTTATGTTAGAATCTCATGCAACATGTATGGTAATGATGAACAAAAATGCTAGTATGTTGGCTAAAATTAATGGGCATTTGTCTTTCATTTTAGTGGGTCATTAACTTATTAAAATTGGGCTAATTAAATAGTTCATTAACTAGAGTAGGGTGGGCTAAAGTCCAACAAGGTAGAAAATCTAACAAGACTAACTAGTGTGCATTAGTAAATTACTAAGCGTAATTAAGCAACCAATAAGCCAAGTAATTGTCATTGGAAAATAACAATTAGTATTACGTAGTCATAATATTCCAATTCTGACAAAAGTCAAACGTGTACCAAGTACGTAGCTCGCTTTAAACATCAAGTGACACTAACGATCGTAAAAGCATTCGAGGATCAAGTTAAGTGATTAAAAACTTAATAGCACATTGTAAGGAATTAACGGAAGAAAGTAATCATGAAATAAGATGCCAAAGCATAAACTAGCTCAGTACACACATATACGCAGATTCGTGAAAGTATAGAGCACAAAAATATAAGTTGAAAAAGTCGGGTCGTTACATTACCCACCCGTTAAAGAAAATTTTGTCCTGAAATTTTGAGGAGTGACTAACAATGGTACAGAATTTGAAGAAGAAGGAGCGTATCAAAGTTCCGAGAGACTCGTAGGCTCAAAAGTGAGCTATTTACCATGAAAGGCACTTGGGCGTATAAAAGTAAGAATAGGTATATGCCATTAATTGAGTCTCTTGACCATAGAGATCAACAAATTGATTTCGTTTCTTATTAACATGAATATGTCATCTGAATATATACCCAAAAGGAAATATGGTGTTTTTAGCCTTACAGGCATCTTCAGTAAGCTGGATGCATGAAATGCATCATGGATGTTACCAACTCATCTAAAACATTGGGCGCTTATGTCGCAATACGAAGCTGACAGATATAATGGAAAACATGGCGATCACAACATACTGCATGTGAACTTATCCTTGGGTGGAATGAGAGCACAGTTCCATAATGTAACTATATCCCTTCAGTTACATGTTGAAGTTATGGTTAACATTGACTAGAGCAACATATAGTTGCAACCAACGAAGGGAGGAATATGTAGAGTAACCACATTAGTGTTATAGATGTTTTAAGCAATCCCTTCCAAGAAGATAACAAGATTCATAGATTCTTAAAGTAATTTACATTACATTTCCGAAAGAAAATCGCACGAAAGGTGTGATCGTTGAACGAGAGTGAACTCTCTGTACAACGAGCGAGTTGATCTGAATTTATCCTTATACTTAAGGGGATGTGTCGATGAGAAGATACGTGAACCCTTGGTCATAAAGAATGGTTTACTCCAAGTGAAAAGAAACTCAAAAATGATTTCTTGTACCTCAACATACTGATTCATAGAGATGAGGCTTACGAGGGTGTTGCGATTAGTCGTGAAATATTGAGAGTAGAAATCTACCTAGTGCCTTTCCTACAATGGGGTGACCACTGAGTGTACCTCAGAAAACTGATTTATCGGCCCGCGATTTTGCCATGTCAAACCTTAAAAGGAACATTTTATGAGCGTAAAAACTTCCTAACAACTTTTATAAAACTACCATCCAAAGTGACTCAAGAGTTTTTAACAAAGATTTTAATCGTAAGCTTCATCCCTAATGGAGGTCGAAAGGAAATGTGATTAATACGAAAACCTTTAATAAAATCAACCAAGAAAGTTTTGAAAAACCTTTAGACGTTTGATGTGACAACATAAACAAATGATCATTCTCTATTTAAGTTCAAGTTCTTAAGTTCAGTCTCCAACTTCTTGAGTTCACCCCGTCGACGATAACGGGTGATCATTCTCTATTTGAAGGCATTCCAAGTCAAACTATAGGCAGCATCATTACCCAAACTATTAACCAACTTATTCCACCAAGTTAATGCACTGTCCTTAAGAGTGCAGCTGGCGAAACTAACCTTGTCCTCATCACGGACTCTACTCACCCGAAATATAGACTCTAATATCTCAAACCAGCGGGTAAGTCCGATGGGCCCTTCTGTGCCACTAAATTCCTGTGGGCGACTAGCCATGAAAGTCTTGTGGGAACATCCCACCTGATTGTTGACATTAGCATTTGCATTAGTATTAGCTGCCATTGCAGCTGCTATCCCTTCAGAAATCAAACATTGCATGCGAGCTTCAGTGGACTCACGGGGCGGCATGATCTTCAAAACAGAATAACACAACCGTTAGTACTAAGAATAATACTAGTGTTATAAAAGAATAGATCGAACACAAAAAAATTAACCATTACAATAATAGTCAATGGACACTATGAGTAATACCATGATAGTTATGATAGTTATAGAAATAGCTACCACATGCGTACATACTTATGATAAAATCATACATCATACATAGCATCTAACATACATGAACTATATTACAGATATAATATAACATGCCAAGAGTCACAACACCATAATAAAACCTTGATAATGATAAATAAATAGATGATATATAAAGGAAATAACCATCCATAGCATAAATGAAAATATCCCATAACAAAATCCTCGGCAAAATGCCGTACATCACTAAAATGAATGTATAAAAGGACAATAAGTCTATGAAATAAAGAAATCACTCATGAAATATCACATCACATCTGCTTGGAGCGGGTGTGATAAGCTGGTCCGATATGAGGCTCCTCGAGAGTCTCATACTTTCTCAACTTACCCTTAACCGTCTCCAAATCCGTCCCGAGGCCACGTATCTCACCCTCTAAGGCCTCGAACCTAGCGTTCAACTCTCGGTTACGCTTTCGGATCTCGAACTCGATCTCATTCTTGAAGCTAATGAACCCATCCATAACACCTTTAATCTCATCAAGCATCTCCACATGCGGAAAAACACGCATGCAATCACTTAGAGCATCAATACGAGTCTCCGGCTGGAAGGCCCGGGTCATATGGGTAATAGTGGACATGTAGTAGTTAACCGGATCATCCACGCGAGGCTGCCGAGCACGATGACGAGTGGCAGACGGGGAAACAGGAGTTGGAACAGAATTATTACTTGAAGCCGACATCCGCAAACAGAGAAACCACATACCACATACAATAGAGGAATAACATAAGCAATAACTTATAGATATTCCTCATATGAATAAAAGTGCATAATAATGCTATAACAAGAAAGGTCTGGTTGTAGACTAGACAATAAATGCACCCTAAAGACCAAGGGTTAACCACATTATGACCGCCTAGTTCCCTACAACCAGAGCTCTGATACCAACTGTTATGGCCCGTCGTGTACCCTTAACGGCTCCGTCACTTGGTCCCACAACTTGATCGAAACTCTATACGAATTTAATAAACAACATTGTATTCTTTATTTAAAAATGATTTCCTATAAAGAAAATCCATCAAAATATGTAGTTTAGAAAAATCCAACATACATAAGTAACCAATGTTGAAAAAAAACAAGTCAACCAAAACACCTACATTGTAATCAAAACCAAAATAGAATGCAAAGTTTAATGTTTAATAAAAATCTGCCAACATGCATGCAGACCCTCTAGCACAGCAGAAGCCAATAAATCAAGTACCTGAGAAAACATGCGAGTAAACTGTCAACAAAAATGTTGAGTGAATTATAGGTTTTAAAATAACGAATAAACTTTAGACCAAAAGATTTCCAATGTTAGAAAACATAAAATACTATTCCATTAATCCATGAGTCACCTGGTAACCACTTAACCATTTCCATACCCTTACCAAACAAAAATATACACTGAACATGTGTATCTTCAAAAAATAACAAAGTACTAATACATTCCGATTATAAATTGCTAGTGCGACTAGCTCGAAATGGGGCTGCCAAGCCCGATAGATCTATCCATAGGATTCACGTTCACCAGTAGAAACTAGTGATTACAGTTACCAGACTAGGGAATATTTTCGTTCAACTCATAATGAATAATTTAATTTTATTTTCACTTTTGTCTAAACGTAAAACAAAAATGCATGCAATCTCATCCCAAAAATACTTTAAATAGTATGAAAAACGGGACTATAAGTCACCTTAACGTAAATGAAGCAACAACACAGAAATACGAACAACAAATGGTAAAGTGATCAAGAATGAACACTACGCTGACCTATAAATAATGCAAGTCGATATAAATAACTAACTTAGGTCAAGTCTTAGTATGATAGCTATACTACTTGTTGCAAATAAGCATAGAACAACACTCAGTATGTTTCGGTATGATCAGGACAGCGTTTAACACGTACTTTTTATTTTTAGAAAGTTTCTATTTTTAGCAGGTTTCCAATGTTGGAAAGTTTCTATTTTAGGAAAGTTTCTATTTTAGGAAAGTTTCTATTTTTGAAAAGTTTCTATATTTAGAAATTTTCTATTTTAGGAAAGTTTCTATTTTAGGAAAGTTTCTATTTTTAGAAAGTTTCTATATTTAGAAAGTTTCTATTTTTGGAAAGTTTTTATCTTAGGAAAGTTTTCTTAATTAGAAAAGTCAACAAAAGTCAACTGAAAGTCAAAGTCAACCGAAAGTCAACTCAAAAGTCAATCTTGGCCAAACTTAGTCAACATTGAATTTAAAGTGTAGATTATATTAATAATATAAGTTATAATGTTATTTAAAGTCATATATGTATAATCATGTCATATCATAAGTTTAATTAAATTAAATTGAATTATGATGTTAGCATAAGTTTAAATGATATAATTAATATAACATAAGTATTTAATTAATTAATTAAATATTAATCATAACATAAGTATTATTAATTAATAATCTATTTTTAATCATATCATAAGTATTATTAATTAATAATGAATTATTAATCGTATCATAAGTATTTAATTATAATTATTAAACCATAAGTATTTAATAATTAAATTATAATTAAATAATAACTAAGTCTCATAATAATTAAATAATTAATTAATATTTATTATAAGTCTTGATATAATAATCTCATAACATAAGTTTAATACTCATCATAAGTATTTTTCATTAATAATAAAAGTATTATTAATCATAAGTTTAATTATAAGAATAATTAAATCATAATGTAATTATTAAATGATATAATAAATATTTATATCATAAGTCTTAATTAAAAATAATTACTTTTATATTGTAAGTAATTTAATAATAATGAAAATCATTATTTATAACATAAGTTCAAATTTTATACCCATAAGTTTAATTTAAAATTCGCCTGGTCATAACTTGAGCCTCGCGTGTCGGTTTTCGATGAATTTTATATATATCTTCGTCGAACCAATCAACCCGATATATTAGTGCACTCAAGAACACCCTAAGGTCAGCTCATGAGTAGTGAAAAACAGCCATGTACCAACTTGAAATATTAATCCGCTTTAAATCTTGTTTTAGCCATTCCGGGTGATCCGTGGCTCGAATTTCGATGACCCGAACAGGAATGTTCATCCAATCATCAATCCTAACCCAATGGTACACCCTAAAGACTCTACAAATGGTCACAAAGTTGGACCAAAACTGATTACACACGTTTTTACATTTCAATTCCAACAAAACCTTAAAACAAGCAGAACTTTTGATTCGAAACTCGAAACAACATGAATCCAAAGCCTAAAATTATTATCTTGATGAGAGGAACTCATCTAAACACTTTATTTAACCAAAAACCACTGTTAAGTTTACTAATTTTAATCAAAAGCCCACTGTCCAAAAATTATCAAACCGAAATCATACACAAACGAGTATTTCTATGCACCAAATCATCAATACAACAATACACAAGTACTATACTATCATAATATGATTAAAAATAGTAAAAATGTATAAAATTGAAAAAGCTAGGGTTAGGGTTTATACTCTAATCAAGAAAAGATTGATATAATCGCGTAGAGGATGAAGAGATGAATCCGGATATGCAAACAATCAAATGATACAAGCTATATTTGATGAACAAAAGATGATGATGTTTATGGTGGTGGTGTCGACGGCTCAAAGGTAGAAAAAGGGAGAGAGCTTTTAGGTTTTTTTTTTTTTTTTTTTTTTTTTTTTTTTTTTTTTTTGTGAAATGAGAGAAAAGGCTAGTACCAAAAATAGATAAAAGAAATAATTGGGATTAAAATGATTTCAAAAAAATCAAAACCTCCCCCTTGCAAGGGTTCGGCCAATTGGGAGTAGGGTGGGCCCCATAGTGGTCTAAATTTATAAAATGATTATTTGCTTGTGGCCCGAACGCCCGAACGAAGCCCAAAACGCGAAAACACCGTTACGCGATTAAATCTTCTGAAGAATATCGCACACGCGAAAAATAAAATATATAAATACTATATATAATCATATGATATAAAAATATCATAATTAAAATAATTTGGATTTAAAAATCTCAAAAGTATGACCGTTGGTTTGAAAACCGAAATGATTTGCCGGATAGAAATCCACGACACATAAAAACGTACAATTTTAAATACGAATACAAATATTCATATAACACATAATAATTAATATATTATTACTAAAATAATAATATAAGTCATAGAAATGACGTGGCACGAATACAATTAACAGACGTTAAATAACAAACGGTAAGAGATAACAGAAAAAGTAGGGTCGTGACAAGGCACTATATTGGTGGCCCAATCTGAAAGTCGATGTTGCAACCTACGTTGGTAAATGCTTGACATGTGCGAAGGTCAAGGCAGAACATCATATACTGTCAGGACTACTGACACAGCCAGAGATTCCCAGTGGAAATGGGAATGCATTTGTAGTGACCCGAACTTTTCCATATTTATATATATATATATTAAATGAAATTGATATTTACATGATTAAATGTTTCCAACATATTAAGCAATCAAACTTGTTAAGACTTGATTAATTAAAATGTGATTCATGTAGACAATTGACCACCCGAGTTGACCGGCAATTCACGAACGTTAAAACTTGTAAAAACTATATGATGATATATATATGGATATATATATATATAGTTAACATGATATTATGATAAGTAAGTATCTCACTAGGTATATTAACAATGAGTTATATACATAAAAAATGAGATTACTAAGTTAAGAAACTCGAAATGATATATATAACGATTATCGTTATAACAATGCCTTACTAAATACATATGTATCATATTAAGGTATTGTTACACTATATTTAACATGATAAAGTGATAATTATATTTATCATTATGTATGTTAACAATGAACTACATATGTAAAACAAGACTACTAACTTATGGATTTCGAAACGAGGCATATATGTAACGATTACCGTTGTAACGACATTTTAATGTATATATATCATATTAAGATATATTCATACATCATAATATCATGATAATATAATAATTTAACATCTCATTAGATATAATAAATAATGGGTTAACTACATTAAATGAGATCGTTAACTTAAAGGTTTCAAAACAACACTTACATGTAACGACTAACGATGACTTAACGACTCAGTTAAAAATGTATATACATGTAGTGTATTTAGATGTATTAGTACACTTTTGAAAGACTTCAATACACATATCAAAGTACTTCTACTTAACAAAAATGCTTACAATTATATCCTCATTCATTTTCATCAACAATTCTACTCGTATGCACCTGTATTTGTACTCGTACAATACACAGCTCCTAGATGTACATACTATTGGTATATACACTTAAATAATCAGCTCTTAGCAGCCCTTGTGAGTCACCTAAACATGTGGGAACCATCATTTGGAAACTAGCATGAAATATCTCACAAAATTACAAAAAATATTATAAATCATTCATGACTTATTTACAAAAAAACAAACTTACATATCCTTTATATCTAATCCATATACCAACGACCAAAAACACCTACAAACACTTTCATTCTTCAATTTTCTTCATCTAATTGATCTCTCTCAAGTTCTATCTTCAAGTTCTAAGTGTTCTTCATACCTTCTATAAGTTCTAGTTTCACAAAATCAAGAATACTTTCAAGTTTACAAGTCTACTTCCAAGCTTTCTAATCTATTCCAATTAATCATCTAAGATCAAGAAACCTCTGTTATTTATAGTAGGTTATCATTTTAATTCAAGGTAATATTCATATTTAGACTTTGATTTGATTTCTATAACTATAAACTATCTTTATTCGAGTAAAAATCTTACTTGAACTTATTTTTGTGTCATGATTCTACTTCAAGAACTTTCAATCCATCCAAGATCCTTTGAAGCTAGATCAATTTTTGTCACTTCCAGTAGGTTTACCTACTAAACTTAAGGTAGTAATGATGTTCATAACATCATTCGATTCATATATATATAACTATCTTATTCGAAGATTTAAACTTGTAATCACTAGAACATAGTTTAGTTAATTCTAAACTTGTTTGCAAATAAAGTTAATCCTTCTAACTTAACTTTTAAAATCAACTAAAAACATGATCTATATCTATAGGATATGCTAACTTAATGATTTAAAACTTGGAAACACGAAAAACACCGTAAAATCGGACATACGCCGTTGTTGTAACACCGCGGGCTGTTTTGGGTATGATAATTAAAAACTATGATAAACTATGATTTAAAAGTTTTTCTTCTATGAAAATGATTTTTATAATGAACATGAAACTATATCCAAAAATCATGGTTAAACTCATAGTGGAAGTATGTTTTTCAAAATGGTCATCAAGATGTCGTTCTTTCGACGAAAATGACTACCTCTTTAAAAAATGACTTGTAACATGTATTTCTGACTATAAACTTATACTTTTTCTGTCTAGTTTCATAAATTTCAGTTCATTATGAAACCATAGCAACTTGAATCACTCAAAACGGATTTGAAACGAAGAAATGACGGGTAAAACAAAATTTGATAAATTTGCTAGTTTTAGCTACAAAAATTTTGTAACAAATCTAGACTAACCATAACTTAACTAACTTATATTGTATTCTAACAGATATTATGTAATCTTGGGATACCATAGACACGTATACAATGTTTTGACATATCATATAGACCCATCTAAATATATTATTTGGAACAACCACAGACACTCTATATGCAATAATGCTTGAGTTAGCTATACAAGGTTGAGGTTGATTCCAAAATAATATATATACTTTGAGTTATGATCTAGCCTGAGACTTGTATACATTGGGTCGTGGATTGATTCGAGATAATATATATTGATTTATTTCTGTACATCTAACTGTGGACAACTAGTTGTAGATTACTAACGTTAGACTGCTAACTTAACAGACTTAAATCATTAAAACATAATAAAAAACGTTGTGAATATATTTCTATCATAATTTTATATATATGTACATATTTTTTATAGGTTCGTGAATCGACCAGTGGCCATGTCTTACTTCCCGACGAAGTAAAAATCTGTGAAAGTGAGTTATAGTCCCACTTTTAAAATCTAATATTTTTGGGATGAGAATACATGCAGTTTTATAAATGTTTTACGAAATAGACACAAGTAATCAAAACTACATTCTATGGGTGAATGATCGAAGCCGAATATGCCCCTTTTTGCTTGGTAGCCTTAGAATTAGTAAACCGATCTACTAATTAACGTGAATCCTAAAGATTGATCTATTGGGCCTAACAAACCCCATCCATGGATGCGGATGCTTTAGTACTTCGATGTTGTTTTACATGTTCGATGGATGTCCCGGAATGATTGGGGATATTCTTATATGCATCTTGTTAATGTCGGTTACCAGGTGTTCAATCCATATGAATGATTTTTATGCATGCATGTTGTTAAAAGAAATGGAAATATGAAATCTTGTGGTCTATTATTACGAATTGATAAATATATAGGTTAAACCTATAACTCACCAAAATTTTTGTTGACGTTTAAAGCATGTTTATTCTCAGGTGATTATTAAGAGCTTCCGCTGTTGCATGCTAATTTATGGACAAGAGTTGGAGTCAGCATGCTTGTATAATATTGTTTAAAAACTGCATTCGAAGATTTAAATTGATGTGTAATATTATTGTAAACCATTATGTAATAATCGTGTGAAAACGTTATATTTTAGATTATCATTATTTGATAATCGTCGTAATATTTTTAAACCTTTATCGATAAAATAAAGGTTATGGTCTGTTTTAAAATCGAATGCAGTCTTTGAAAAACGTCTCATATAGAGGTCAAAACCTCGCAACAAAATCAATTAATATGGAACGTTTATAATCGATATGAATGGGACATTTCAGCATTGCAATGGACTTCATTACTAAGTTACCCAAGACTATGGGAGGTTACGATACTATTTGAGTTATCGTTGATCGTCTCACAAAATCAGCTCATTTTCTACCGATTAAGGAAATGGATAAGATGGAGAAGTTGGCACAAGTTTACCTAAAAGAAGTGGTTTCCCGACATCGAGTGCCGATATCTATTATCTCTGACAAAGCCAACAGATTTACGTTTAGATTTTGGCAGACATTGCAAAAGGCAATGGAAACTCGACTTGATATGAGTACTGATAGGTCAGATCATGTTGAGATTAGAAGAAGAGACAAGTTAGAATGAGATTCGATATATATGTAGGAGAATTGGTATGAGAGAGAATCAATAAGATTTACATTCCACAGCTTCTAGAACTCATTTACAATGCAATGGCTATCTAATTAGGACTACACAGGTTCGTTACATAGTCCTAGGAACCTTCATTTAAGCAAGTTTCACATTAACACTATACAACTTTGGGGTCCTAACAATCTCCCCCTTAGTGTTATATGTGAAATTTACAATATAATCCCATTTAAAACATCTAAAGGAACTTTGTTCCTCTGAAGTGAACTTTGGATTTGAATCCTTTATGATTCTCATATCTTTGTATGTTCACTCTTGTTTTGAGATGACTCTTCAATCTCGTGAGAATGTATTTGACAATCTCATTATCTTCAGTTGAGTAGCAGTTATTGATCAGTCTCCATCTTAAGTATTTGAAGGCATACATCAACGTTCCGTCTGAGTATCTTCTGAAATATGAGACTCTGATGAAGACCTTTGTATAGTGAGAATTGAAAAATGCAAACCCATATAGATAGTCACTTATTTCAAGTAAGGACATGTATCTTAGCTCATCAATCACTTGATTTGGCAGTTTGATTCCGAGCTTTTTGTGTCCAGATTCTAACCCCATTTGAAAGTCGTGAATAGACATCCATCTCATCGAGTCAAGAATAAATTTGTAGACTGCCTTCATCACGGTAGCATGATAAATTGTTGTAGACTCATTCAAATATATCAAGTAATCGTAGATGAAAATAATGTCGTCCATCTTCAGTTTATCAAAATCCGCTTATGAGAACTGATAATCCTCATCATCCATTCTTGTTACTTGAAACACTGGCATCTTCACTCTATCCTTGTTAATCATCAAAACCTTATTTATGCTTTTGATCTCTGAATTCTGTTGTTCTTGAAGTTTCTCTTCATTCTTCAATTTGTATTTGTTGCGAACACTCAGATAAGCTTTGAGATATTTCGGTTTCTTATGATATTTCCATGCACCCAGAACACTCATTGATGCAAAAAGGACGAGATCAAAATCACCATAGATTCTATAAGCTTGTTGTTCTATGAATGGTGAATGAATAATCATCTTCTCTTCATCCTCATTAAGTTGGAAATCAGCATCACGCTCAAGAACAATCTCTGCAATTTGAAATGGAACATTAAGATCAGGAGGAGTCGTAGTATCTTCTTTGCCGTTTGAAAAAATTTCCTTCTCAAAGTGTATCCCAAATTCATCGGTTGGAGATGTCAAGTTGAGAAATTAATGTTCATTGAATTCATTGGCGACACTAGACGACCCCTTCAAAATGATCTCAATATTATCAAAATTTCGATTGTGCTCTGGAGCTGACTTATTCTCTGATTGTTCAGCTGAATCTATAGTCATTAGCGTCCCTGAGTCACCCTCTCTTTGAGCCTCCGATTCATCTAGAAAACTTTCACATTGAATTTCCTCAATTTCAGAATCAGATATTTCAACAACATCGTGATCCTTATGTTGACTAGACGAACCAGCTTCATGAGTTGATCTTTGAAAACCACTGAACTGATAACCACCTTGTCTATTCTCCCCCTCATGAAGATTATCGGGATCGAAATCGTCATGATCAGGCATGTGAATTGGTCCAGGTGACTTACATGGAGATAAAGGATATACTATTCTTGCTTGCTCACGATAAATCATCATAGTCTCGCGAACTTCATCAAGATCAGATCATTTAGCAAACTCAACAAGATATAGCTCCTCCACCTTATTGTCAGAGAGATATTCGAATCCACATATGTTTGAAATCCGAGAAGGTGACCCAATTGGTGAAACAACGGTGTAACCATGAACAACATCAGCATCAGCAGAAACTGTTGAAGGTGAGGTCGGTGGAAGTGTGTGAGTTGCCATGAGGGTAGGAAAGGATAAATGTGCGGTATTATACTTATATGTAGGGCTGTACATACTACTAGTCAGATTCGTGATATCCCCTTTTGATGGAGGTTGGGTAACAACCGGAGTTGTCACCGGCGAAGTTTCTTTCGAAGCATCTGCCTCCATGACTTTATTCTCATGGGACTCTGACAAAGTAGCAGAACTACCCGTCAGTTTAGCTCTTGCAGAGATATTTCTATCTCTGACTCCTGAAATCATTGATATACCATGAGGTGGCACATCTCTTTCAGTTAACGACTCTTCCTCCAGGCCATGAGATTCAGAATCTGGAAGAGAAGTGGTTTGAACCAATGGATCAATTTCTTGAACCAAGGGATCAGTCTGCTGGAAGTCTAATAAATATCCTGAAGAATTGTCATGTTGACTCGTTTCCATGGGACGCGGTAGATCTCCCTCATCAAGATAAGCTGGACCTTGAGACCCTGTTGTACGTTGACGCACACATGGATTTCCAGCCGATACGCAGGGTGCCTTTTCAAGATTTTTCAGCTCCCCTTCGGCCGTTCTGGACTTCAATGATTGAGTTTCCTCAATTGATTGAGTAACGCAGACTTTACTGCAGATGAAAACTTTACTTCCTTAGATGCCGAAGCATCTTGCTGGGTAGGATTTATTATTAAGTCCTGTTTAGATTGGATGGGCTGACTGGTCTATTTACCATCCGTGCGTTTAGCTCTCTTGCCTACCGAAGCTTGTGTTTCATTTAGTGTAGGGCTTACTATTATTGTTGGTTGTGATACGGAAATGGGTGAGGGTGACCTAATAGGCTATAGGTCTTGGTCCATATCACCAATGGTCGGAGTAATTGTTTGGTGTACGATAGGAGTCGTAGTCCTATATCTAGTTACTCGTTGGGTTGGCGGAGTCTGAATCATCTCATCAGGCATATATCGTGTTCTCTTTGGAGAATGTTCGGGAGATGATTCAGTTGTTGATGAATCGATGTCACTGCTCGCCTTAGTTGTTGTGGAAAGGGTTGGTTCAATCCTAGGTGAACTAGGTTCCCTGATCCTCACGGGTTGAGCTTGGTGTTCTACCCTAGAACGTTTGAGGTTTACCCTAAGTGGAGGATTAGCTGGCCCGGGTGGTTGTACTACACGTTCCTCAACAACCTCTGGGGCTGGAACCGCGGCAGGTTCAACTTGTACTTGTTGTACCGGGTTCGGAAGAGGTATTCCTACAGCCTCAAAATATGAACGCATTCGAGCCTCTTGGGGTTCAGCTAGCCCCACTAGCCAATTTGGAATCGGCGCAGTGAATTGATTGTCAGAAATCACCGGGGTATTCATCTTCAACTCCCCAAATTTCTTCATCTATAATCCATGTGTACCTGGTACAAAAATATTTGCATTTCCGTAACCATTTATAGCATCATGGATAAAGATACATAAAAACCTTTCACAATGGATATACGAACCCCTTGGTTTATCAACTTGAGCCTGAACTAGATCCCAAAGAAGTTCTACAAAATCTGGAGTTTCCACTCTTGTAAAAGAGTAGAACAATCTCAGAATTGGCACAGTAAGGCTGTCAGATCCACTCCTTGTCATCAGCAAGCATCTGTTGATGATTGAGAAGATCACGTACCACCATGAGTGTAGATATTTGTTCTGAAACTTAGCTGGTGCAACGTTAGTAGATCCAACATATCCAAGCTGGAAGATTGAACTCATCATCTTCTGAGTTACAGGGAAAGCAGGAGCATTCTGAACAATAGGAAGCTGAAAGATCCTCCTGAAGTCAGCTTTAGTGATACTCCTCATTCCTTATACCCCTCTCAACTCAAATTCAAATTTGGTTGGTTCTCCCTCTGGATTGACAGTAGTAGGTTGTGTAGCTTCCACAAACCTAATTGTTCTATTCAGAAGCTCTAGATCTGTTACAGCCACACTGGCAGTAGAGCTTAGAGTAGGCCATAACGTATGCCTCTCTAGAATTGCAGTCCAATAGTTACAGGGAATATTCGTTTAAGAGTTGATGAAGTGATTGTTCACCATGAAGCTGTATAAATAAGAAATAGAAGACCACAAGATGTTATCATAAAGCACATATCTCTATTCTTATTTCCTTTGAAATCCTTTGTATTTTTCAGATTTTATAATTTTTATGATTTTTTCTAAGTTATAAAAATCATTTATTCCAAATATGAACAAGTAATTGACAAACATGACATTCATATGATATTCATCACATTACATAATCATCATGTAAAGTCAACTATATAACACAAAGAATCAGAACAACACTTAGTCAAGTTTGAGCACAATTCAAGCAGATTCGGTATTCTTGAAAAACTTCAGATTCGGTAACCAAATAAGCTTGAGTTTTCAATTCAAAGACTTAGATAAAACATGTTAAGTGTTTCAAGTAAAAAATCACATAATTTTAAAGTACCAAATAACAGACTCGGTAGTAAGCTAAGAACAGATTCAGTATCTTCAAAATTCAAAGATAATCACTCAAACATGCATATTCAGTCTCATGTCATGCAAAAACATAATTATAATCAATTAACAACTCAATCAAATCAGAAAAACATGTTAATCATTTGAACAGACTTGGTACTGTAGCAAGAACATGTTCGGTATGTATAGAATGCATCAAATACTCAATTAAACATGTAATCAGACTCGGTCAATTGATAGATCAACCAATGTAACATAGATTTGACAAGATTTCATGTTAATTATCCTAATCATATGAGTTTAATCTAAGAATTAAGATATTCGACTCAGATTCGGTATAATCAACACCTTTCAAAATTAAGTGTCACAATCTTGTTATTTGTAATATTTTCTGATTAATATTTATTCAATTATCTCATATCTACAATATGTGCAACTTAGATTTGATTAAAACAAAGAAATACCAAGAATTTGAAGCTATAAAAGAACGGATTCGGTAGATTAGGAAGACTCGGTAAGTTAAGTCAGATTCGGTATGCAATTAACTCAAAGTGAGAGAAAGTTTGACTTTGACCCTCTTATTTATAGATACCGAATGATTTTGAAAACATGGCCTTACCGAATGGGCCTATTTACCGAATGCAGTCCATTTTCAAATTTAAACAAATTAACTTCAAATTTTGACAAATCTTTTATCAAAAATTATTTAAGATTATCACATTTTCAATGAAAAACATTTCTGAGACAATTTTTTGAAAATTTTGAACTTACCGAATCTGTACTGTTGGTTGTCAGATTCGGTATAATGCTAAAAGTAGCATTTATTCAGTAAAATTCAAATCTTTTTGGATTTTATCTTTTCCAATTTTTTATGAATTTTTTCAAAACAAGATTTGTACTTAGAAAAACTTTGAATTATGTACAAAGTACAAATCTTCAGTGATACCAATTGTTAAAACGAGTTGCATACTGAGATGTATACAAGCCTTAGTGAATTATTTCAGATATAAAACTAATATTTTTATAAATTCACTTTTAAAAATCAATTTTCTTTTCATTTTCTCCCTCTCAAAATGTGATATACAAGAAAGTAAATCAACATTTTGATATGTTCCCAAAAAAATGAATTAACTCTCCCTTGAAATATGATATCAATGAGTTACCTCCCCCTTTCGTAACTATTGAAAAATAAACCCAGGAAGTTAACATAACTCTAAAGGATCCCCCTTGAAAGATAATATCTAAAGCAGAAGAAATCAGTTGCTCCCCTTAGAAAGTATCTACTCCCCCTAAACACAAGATCCCAAGTATAAGTCCCAATAGAACTAAGGAAAATTAAGCACTATACTCTACCATGTCAATCTCTTTGATCAAGAACTTTAGTCTAAGTTCATCTAAGGGTTTAATGAACATGTCAGCTAATTTCACTTTGGTAAGCACAAAGTATAACTCTACATCTCCTTTTTCTACATGGTCCTTAATGAAATGATAACGAATATCTATGTGTTTAGTCTTAGAATGCTTGACCGGGTTGCTTGTAATTGCTATAGCACTTTGAGAATCACAATAATTTGGGGTCTTAGAAATCTTAAAGCCATAGTCCAAAAGTTGACTTTGCATCCACAAAACTTGTGAACAACAGTGAGCTGCAGCAATATACTCAGACTCAGCTGTTGATAAAGACACACAGTTCTGCTTTTTGAATGACCAACCAACTAGCCTATTCCCTAACATCTGAATTGATCCAGATGTGCTTTTTCTATCAACATGGCAACCGCATGATCCGCATTAGTATAAGCTGTGAGATTGAAATCGGATCCATGAGGATACCCGATTCCAAGGTTAGGTGTATCTTTAAGGTACTGGAAAATCCTAACAACCTTTTTGGAGTAGGATTTCTTAGGGTTCGACTGAAAGCGGGCACAAACAGTTACAGCAAGTGTAATATCTGGTCTACTTGCAGTCAGATACATTAAAGAACCAACCATGCTTCGATAAAGCGTAATGTCAAAGGGTTCCCCATTAGCATCAGCATCCAGTAAAGTCCTCATTGGGGTTGTCATTGGTTTTAAAGCGGTTATCTTAAAACGTTTTAGCATATCATTGATATATTTTGTTTGACTGATAAAAATTCCATTTGGTAAATATTTTACTTGTAACCCCAAGAAGAAATTAAGATGGTCAAGCATGCTCATTTCGAATTTGTTGACCATAAGGTCACCAAATTCTTTGCATAAAGACGGAGACGTGGAACCAAAATAATGTCATCAACGTAAATTTGAACCAAGAGAATGTGACCGTGGTTTTTACGGATGAATAGCGTTGTGTCAATCGTTCCACGAGAGAAGCCATTATCCAGCAAATACTTTGTCAAGGTCTCATACCATGCACGCGGTTCTTACTTCAGACCATGCAAAGCTTTCTCCGAGTAGTAGACGTGGTTTGGATGAATGGGATCGATAAAGCCTTCTCGTTGATCAACATAAACTTCCTCTTAAAGATGACCGTTCAGAAAAGCAGTTTTGACATCCATTTGAAACACCGTGAACTTCATATGAGAAGAAAATGCAAGGAAAAGACGAATAGCCTCAATCCTAGCAACTGAAGCAAACATGTCATCATAATCAATACCCTCTTGTTGTTGATATCCCTTGGCCACAAGACATGCCTTATTTCGAACCACAATTGCATCAGAATCCTTCTTGTTCTTAAAAATCCACTTAATCCCTATTGGTCGTTGACCTGTTGGTCTTGGAACTAATCGCCATACGTTTAACCGTTCAAATTGATTGATCTCTTCTTGCATTGCTACCACCTAGTTCGGATCTAGTAAAGCTTGTTCAACCGTTGTTGGTTCAATCTTACTAAGAAAAGCAGTGTATAAACACATATTCCGAGTGGCCCTTCGAGTTGAGACTGGAGCAGAGGCATCACCAATAATAAGATCTATCGGATGACTTTTAGTCCATCGATTGTTATGTAGAAGAGGTTGTACATCAGTAGTATCCATTGAAACATCAACCGTTGTTGACGTTGAGCCTTGATCCGCTTGTGCTGATGTAACACTTTCTAATGGATTCATGTGAGTATCTAGAGAAACAACTAGAGTTGTATCAACGGATGAATCTTGAATTGGTTCAAGATTATCAGTAATAGAAGGTGGGAGGGAGGATGAAGAAGCAACAGGCGAATCAGTTGGTGTTGTATCTTCATCAAAAAGACTTGGTTGAGTCTCCACAATAGTTGACTGTGTTGGTGTAACCGGTACGGCTTGAACATTTGAAATCCGTTGAGGAGCATAAAGACTATCAAACAAGATATCCAGTTCCTCTGTTGTTACCATAGGAACACCTTTCTTCAAGAAAATTGAATTTTGCGCGGAAGAAGTAGTAGTCAGGTTAGGATCGGGTTTTGAACTGAGTTGTTCAAAAGCCATTCCCGATAACTCATCGAACTTGACATTAATGCTTTCCTTGATCGTCTTTGTCCGTTAGTGATAGACACGATAAGCAAATTTGTTCGAAGAATAACCGAGAAATATGGCCTGATCGCTATGAGGATCAAACTTTCCGAGGCTATCAAAATTGTTAAGCACATAGCATATACAACCAAAGACACAGAAATATTGGACATTCGGGCGTCTACCATATAGTAACACATAAGAAGTTTTATCAAAATGTTTATTAATGATGCAGCGATTTTGGGTATAATATGCGGTTGAAATGGCCTCCCCCCACATTTTTGGAGGTAGTTTGGAGTAACCAAGCATCATTCGAGCTGCCTCTCACAACGTACGATTATGTCGTTCGACTACTCCATTTTGTTGGGGGTTCGAGCAGCAGAGAACTGATGTTCAATGCCTTGGTTTTTCAAATAACTATCAAGCAGGTCATTCTTAAATTCCGTCTAATTATCAGTTCGGATACTCTTAACATGTTTGTTAAAAGAGCGTTGAGTCTTTTTAATGAACTCAACGATAATGGCGGGGGTTTCTGACTTAGTCCTCAGAAGAAAAATTCATGTAAATCGGGTATAGTCATCAACAATGACAAGCACATGTTTCCGACCACCGAGGTTAGAATTTCTCATGGGTCCACATAAGTCTATATGCAATAATTGCAAAGATGATGAAGTACTAGGGTTTTGCTTAAGCGGATGATTAGTCTGTTTCAGCTTACCCATCGCACATGATGGACACACATGATGCTTATCATATTGAAAGCTTGGAATACCATCAACTAAGTCTTTAGAGACCTGTCGATTAATACCCTTGTAATTCAGGTGTGACATCCGATGATGCCATAACCATGAATTCTCCTTCGTTGAACGAGTAGCCAAACACATGGTTTCATGTGATGGTGCATCATTAAGATCAATAGTATAAAGTGAAGCACAACGTTTACCAACAAGGAGATCATTTTCATCAGTGGATTGCACCGAGCATTGACGACGTTCAAACAAAACCTCGAGATCTCCGTCACAAAATTGGCTGACACTAAATAAACTGCACCCTAAACCCTCAACATATGAGACCCGTTTGATCGTTATGCCATTTTTCACAAAATTTCCATAACCCATTATTGCTGCAATCTCATCATTTCCAAATGTAACCGTTCCTAGGAATTTGTCAACGAAATTGACAAGCATGGATTTATCTCCCGTCATGTGTCAAGAGAAACCGGAATCGATATACCAAACACAGATATCGAACCCTGTAAATGTTAATTTCCTAGAGTTTAGGTACCCAAAGTTTCTTTGGTCCTCTACGGTTAGTACCAACAACAAACTTTGGATCAACAATGAGATAGTCACGTAAAGCATCATACAATTTAGACAATAAAGCATCATTTAAATCCACATTACATGAAGCATCATACGCAATATCAAGTTTTACATCGTTATCAGAAGTCTTAACACACAACTTATTCCATGCAGATGTTTTGTTCACAGACGAAAATTGAAAAACATGTGATGATTTCCTAGGTCGACTAGCAGATTGCTTTGGTTTGTTTGCTACTTTCTTAGTCATTGACTTAAGAACCCATACAGACATGTAAGTCAAATTTGAATTATGACCTGTGACACGAAAAACACCTCTGTTAGTTAGACATCCAAACTTTTCAGTTGACACATGAGATGATTGATTTTGCAAAATTTCTAATTTGATTTTACGTTCCTTTGCATCATACTCACTCAAATCAGGTTTAGGACTCGTGTGTTGTGTAGACTTGACTGATTTCCTTAAAAGACTCTCCTTTGATTTATTTAACATTGGAATCATAGGAATCTTTTCAGTTGACACAGAACCATTTTGAGAATGAACTTTGTTGACGACAAATTACGTTGAAGGTGCAACTTGTGAAACACGTTTACCAAATTGAGAACGTAGAGGATTTTTAAGAATAGTAATGGGTTTTGCATCCTTAGACGTTGTTGTCCCCTTCCCCTTCTTAGTAATCCCACCAACACATTCAGACACATTGGTTTCAACGGAAAATGGTTGCTTAACTGTGTTATCCTGTTTCAGTTAAATTATCTTTTGTTTTAAGCTTTTAATCTCAAGACATAATATTGATGTGTGCGAGGTGTACTAGGAAATAGTATTATTTTTACAACGTAATACTATTAAATATGATACAATTTTACACAAGATATTTATTTATTTATAGAATGGATATACCTAAACCTTGTTACAACACTTATAGGCAGTGTACCTAATCGTACAGTAGTGTAGTTTTTAGTAAGCCTGGTTCGTTCCACAGGGATACACTTAAACAAGCTTAACGCTATATTAGTTTTAAATTTATAAAAATACAAATATATATATAAGTGATATTATTATTATAAAAGGGGGTTTCTACCGTTTAATGACTGGTTTGTCGATTTTAAAACTTTTAGTCGCAGTTAAAACCTAATGTAAAATATTAAAATAAATACAACTTAATTTAAAGCGTAAAGTAAATAACAATAATGAAATTACGATAAATAAAAGTGAGATAAAATAAAATTGCGATAATTAAAGAGTACGATAATTAAAAGTGCAATTAAATACAAAGACAATAAATAAAAGTGCGATAATTAGAAGTGCAATTAAATATGAAAATAAAGGAATTATGGTTATTTAAACTTCCGTAATCATGATGTTTGACGTGTTGATTTTAGTTTATTCTCATGGGTTAATTGTCCTTTGTCCTGGATTATTTGATATGTCCATACGGATTTATCCACAATAGTCCATCAGTCATAAATATAAAGTGCGAAAGTCTTCGCCAAATTATTCTTATTCTCGAAGTCAAATATTCCAACTAATTGGGGATTCGTATTGTAACAAGGTTTTAATACTTTGTTTAATGAATACACCAGGTTATCGACTGCGTGTAAACCAAGGTTTTACTACTTTGTTAACAATTACACCAATTACCCTTGAATGTAATCCACCCCTGTTTCAACAAGTCTACTAACTATTAATCCAGTTCCGTGTCCGGTAAAATGAACAATTATTGGTATTTATAGATATCCCGCCCACCGTTCCCAATCAAGCGTATGTGGTTATATATAAATACGTCAAATTATAAGTCTATATATTAAATTAACGAGGTATCATTTAGTTAATATAAAGCCCATTAATAGCCCATAGTCTAATTTTCACAAGTGTCGTTCTTTTGTCCAAACCCAAATTATGGTACAAAACCCAATTACCCAATCTTAATATTTTCAGCCTAACATCATGATTACTTCGTCTTAAATAAGCATAATAATAACTTAGCTACGAGACATTAATTTAAAAATATCATTAACCATAACTTACAGTGATTAAAAATAGTGTAGCGTTACACGGATATAATTTCGACTTACACCCTTACAACATTCGCTAACATACCCTTATTATTAGAATTTAAAATTAAAATTAAAATTATAATATAAATATAAATATATTTACGTATAGATAGAGAGATGGATATATGATATCTAAACTGAGCCAAAACACGCGAATTTATAGGACCATGCCTGGATTTCAGGGCCATGCGATTGCATGGTTTTTGTTCTTCCAGGCCATGCGATCGCATGGCCAGCTGGGAGAGCTCAAAAGTCTTTAAAAACATGGGCTGCTTATTTATTTATTATATAATATAATATATATAATTAAATATAATTATATATATATATATATATATATATATATATATATATATATATATATATATATATATATATATATATATATTATATTCTTGTACTCCGTTGACTTGTAATTTTAGCTCCGTTGCGTCGCGCGTTGAGAGTTGACTTTGGTCCCGGTTCCGGATTTTCGAACGTCCTTGCGTATAATTTAATATCTTGTACTTTGCGTTTTGCGTCTTGTACTCTTGTAATTTTGAGACTTTTCTTATCAATAATTGGAACCACTTTGATTGTATTTTGTACTTTTGAGCTTTTTGGCCGTTTGCGTCTTCAATTCGTCGAATCTGTCTTTTGTCTTCACCTTTTATTATTTAAACGAATATCACTTGTAAATAGAACAATTGCAACTAAAAGCTTGTCTTTCTTGAGGGATAATGCTATGAAATATATGTTCTTTTTTAAGCATTATCAAATATTCCCACACTTGAGCGTTGCTTGTCCTCAAGCAATATAGTCTTGAAATAAAAATACTAGAATCACTTCTTTATTCTTCACACTTTGTACATCAGTGATTTCTATATGGCGGTATAAACAATGGTAGTAACGTTGTGGTTTACAGTCCCACATGACTATAAACATTTAGATCCATTAAGGAAATTGGATCTTTATGAAAACATTTGATCTTTTGAAAATTAAATCTAGCTTTTACCCTAGAAAAGTTTTCCGGAATAACCCTTCACCGGTGTTTGCAAATTATTTTTGTGGGTTTGGTGGGTTTCATATTTGAAAATTTTATCTCAAAACTTGTGGTTTTGTGTTACCCACTTGCTAACCTTGTATTAGGAAAGCAACACGTCCAGTATACTTGCTCCGTATATTACCTTTCGTTAAACTACCGTCCGATTGTAAAGGAAAGCGTTGAACAAGCAACTGTTAAGGCAATGCCCCCTGACTTGCTTTTAATTATGGTCTATAACATGTCGGATGCAATTACTATCCTTGGTAGGAGCAATAGTAAAGCTCACCCTTATAATTTTTTGGTCTGGCACAAGGTCCTGTCTTTGACCATGCTATGCAAGCACCATTCTTACGGTTGACACCCGATTTAGTTCAGGTGACCTAATGAATTCCAGGTGAATTCCTAGGATTTTACGTTCAATGGTAATGAACGCATTAAAAATGGGTTTTCAGAAAACAAATCGGTTTGTAATTTTGATCAAACTATTTTCTCATTCAAGCTCGAGTTTAGATATCATCGAATTCCATGAGTTTGTAATTCTCAATCTTTAAGGTCAATCTCTAGGATTGAGTAATATCAAGCTTAAAAGCTGATTTTTAATCTTTAAGGAGATTATCCTTTCTGGGAGTCTGATTCATTAGTCTTATCCAGCTAATTTACACGGCGTCCTCCCCATTTTACAAGACAGATCCTCTCATGGTTAGGATAAGTCTAACCACTTGGCGACCCTGTTTGTTGCTGAGGTCCATGGATTTCCTGCTGATTTTAGAGATGACTTTTCTAGATTTTTCGTCAACCTACAGCTAGTCTGGACGACAACTTCATGACCTAAATCAAGAAGCGCGTGCCTTTTTCGAAAGACTTTACTTCCTTTTAATGATGGAGTTGATTCATCGTGTAGATCCATATTTCTTACAGTAAATCGGGTAAAACTGTTTAGTTTAGTCCAAAGCAAAAGTATCTTCAATTATTTGTTACAGAAATATGTGATATATGTTTAAAATATCTTGGTAAATTTTCCCACACTTGGCTTTTATTTTCCTTTTTATTGTCCTCTATTCCATTTTAAATGAATTCTAACATTTTGGGTTGTTTCTCAATTTATGTCCTTTCCGAGGTAACAATAATTTCGGTGTTAACACCTAGTTTTATCGTTCATAAATATGTATAAACATGATTTTGAATTCATTTAATTGAAAATTTTGAAAATTTTTACTGGAATTGGGTAGTCAGTATATAAGACTAGGGATGTTCTTTATTATCAGAGAGCACTAGATTATAATACAACTACTGCGTTACTAGTATTTTTAATGGTAACCAAGTGTTTAAATAAAAAATTTTTAAAATTCCAAAAGAATTTAACCCCTTCCCACACTTAAGATCTTGCAATGCCCCCATTTGCAAGAAACCAGTAACAATTTAAATTATTGAGGGTGATTAGCGTAGAAAAATGATTAAATTTTACCAAAGTTTCCAAACATATTGGCGTTTGTTTGTTGAATGATAAATGGTGCACATCATTTGTTCATTCCGTCTTGTTGTTACATCACATTTTTTTTTCGTTTTGTCGTCAAAAGTACTAGCTTTTGCTGAACTTAATGCCAGTCTTTGAAAATGCGCTGTTTTACCCTGTTTTGTACAATTGAAAATATACATACATACAAATATAAACATGCATGGCAATTTGAAATGGGACTTAAAATCCCACTTTCAAATCAAAAATGAAACATTAGTACAACATAATAAAAATATTAAACATTACAATAAAAGTATCATAATATAATGTGTTTAAACATAAATAAACAAAAATAATAAAAAAATCATATAAATTACCAACAGGAACTATATCAATCATGGATAGGGGTTCCAGTTCATGTCATCGTCTGGGTTCCATGGTTGGTGATAGGTGTACTGGTATGCCTGGTTAGGGTCGTAGAGAGTATAAGGCGGTCTCATCTCGGGCTGGTGTGGAGGATAGTAAGTTGGTCGGGTCGGGATGTAGGGCTCCTGAGGTGACAGCCGGCTCATAATCTGACGCTGATGATAGTCCCATCTATCATGCTGTCGTTGCCTGGAATGCTCGTAATCATTCTGGGCTTGCCACTGCTCCATCCGACGAAATGTCTCTGCGTTTGTCATGTCTACCTCATCTACACGCTGGTAGACATCAGTCATAGCCTCCCGAATGACATCCCTAATGTCATCCGCTTCCTCCATCTCCTCATCTGAGCCTCTCTCTACCTGAGGTTGACTACCTACATAGGGTATTGCCTGGTTGCATCTACTCTTTAATACCTTAGCACCCGCATAAACCTTCAATCCTAAAAGTTCTACCTGTTCCCTACATTCCATAAGTGGACCCCCTTGGTCCTTATCTACACCTAAATACTCTCCAATGAGAGTAACAAAAATACCTCCTCCTATAATCCCCCCTTCCTGTATTCCTTCAACCATCTTAGATAAATAAAAACCAACACAGTAAGGGATATTAACAAAGCCTCTTGGGTCTCGAATACACTTTAGGTAAAATAAATCATGTAAGGTCAATTTTTCCTTGTTGTGACCTCTCTGTGTAATCGAGTTAGCCAAAAATCTATGAATTATACGAAGCTCGGCTCTGTTAATATGTAAGTAGGTATGTGTTCCTCCCCGCCCAAAAACATTATAATCTGACATACGCCTCCAGACGGCGTTCGCGTCAAAATTCCTATCTACCCTTTCACCACGATAAATCAAACTCATACAATCGGGTAGTAGTAATTCAGCGGGCATATATATCTGTAATGCCCTAGCCATGTCCAGCATGGACATCCTGTACATTCTACCGCCAAGTATAAACCTAAGAAAACTTTTATCATCTAATCTATCTACATCTACATTTAATGCTATAGTACTCATCAGCTCAACACACCATTCCTTATATACAGGTCTACGAATGGTGAATAAGCGTTCCCAATTAGTAAAAGAAGAACTGCCATACCTTTGGATCAAATGCTCCCTAACACGGTCAGCAAGTTGGACCCTTTCCAAAGGATCCCAATCAATTACCCTAGGAACCTCTACATCTTTCGTTATTAATTTGAATTTATTACTTTGATATGCCGGGTAATCTCTCCATCGTCTATCGAATCTCAGATTAGGATTAAACGTGTGTTCAAGAATCGTTGGGTATTCTACAGGTGGATGCATCGGAAATACTATGAATTCAGTAACAAACTGTAGCGGATCATAATAAGGTACATGTTGATCAGGCTGATGTTGTGATTCCTGTTGTGGTACTTGTTCGGGTTCATATTGCATTTCTGGTTCTGGTTCTGGAGCTGGAGCAGGTCGTCTAGATGATGATGATGATGAACCTCCAGTATCGGCTCTCTGCAAAATGCATTAAACACAAAATTTGTGCATCCAAATATGCATTAGTGTTAGCAAAATAACAACTTAAATTAACCACAATAACATGTTAAATCAAACTTAAACTTATACGCATTTTCACAATTTTTACAATTCTACACTTTTTCAAATAAGCACAAATGAAAATGTAGACAAAGTTCATAAGCATTTAACTCAAATAACATGTCAAAATAGTTATTACTAACAATTAAACAAGTCTCAAATGGCAATTATATCAAATTAATCAAGTTCATGAATTTTGCACCTAAAAAGTCCACTTTCATCTTCAAAAATCATGTTTAGGATTAAAGTTTGGATCATTTAGCTACCTAAACATGTTACACTACTCAATTTAGCAATAATTCATGACAAAAATCGGCCATAACCTGTTTATATCAAAAAGCCCCAAATTGCTCAAGAACACAAACCCTAGATTTCTAAAAATTTTGAAGTTTTTGGCTTCAAATCATGTTAAATAGCATCAATCTAGGTTATACATGCATAAAATACTAACAATTTAACTCTAATTACACTTGAAATTAACAAAATTGCATTAGGTAAAATATTAGTAATTATCACAAAAACTAGAGAATTTAAAAGTTTAGGGGTGTAATTTTTACCTTTTTTGATAAACTTCTGAACAATTTCATGATTAGGGCGAAAAATTTGACGAATTACGGTGAATTTTGGTGAAATTTGGTGAGGATTTGAGAGTATTTTCGTGTGCATATGTGTGTGTTTGTGGAGTGAGGCAGAACAGACTGCCCTTTTGATCCTAGCCAATTTTCCAGCTCCATGCGATCGCATGGAGTTGAAGTTCAAAACCCATGCGATCGCATGGGTGTCCGGGTACAGTACTTTGGCCTTTTTTTTATTTTTTTATTTATATAAAACCTTATAACTTATAAAACATATAATTAATAAAATTTTAAAAATTTGTTTCTTTTTAGGATGAGGGTGTTTCGGATCGTTGTCCTAGTCCATCCCTCGACAAAATTTTAAAATTTGTCAATTCAAAGCGCGGTTTTAAAAGTAAAGATTTTTTTTTTTTGGGTTTTTTTAAAAATTTTTTGGCATACTTTAATTTAATAAGATTAAAAATAATGATAATAAAAGTTCTCGTCCCTCCCTCGGGTAAAGCAATTTTGGTTCAACGACATAGTCTTCAACTCACGACGAATTTTAAAAATCATATTTTTAACTTAGCAAAATAAAGTAAATTTTTTTTTAAATTCACACCAAACTTAAATTAAAAATGCATAAAATTAAAAATTCATATTAAAAATTCACACAAAACTTAAATTTATATTTTTGTTTTTATACATACAAACTTATATTAAAAATATAATTTTTCAAATATTTACAATTTTAAATATATTAATTTTAAAAGGTTTACAATATTAATTTAATATTAATTTTAAAAATAAAGTAAAAATAAAATTAAAAATCTTTTTGGTATTTTATCCCACTTTAATCAATCAAATGTTATAAAAAATATACGCTCCTCTTTTCGGTAAAGTAATTTTGGTTCCATAACCTAGTTTAACTCATGACTAATTTTTGAAATATTTTGGGTTGATTGATTAAAGATATTTATACCTTAAGAATAAACGGTAAATTTCGCAGTGATGTAATAAATTTTTATATGATATCAATAATTTCGATTACGCATAACTAATTTTATTGAATACCAATTTACTACTTTATAGCGAACAATTTAGCGTTTATTATCAAAAGGTTAAAAACAATAAAAAAATAAAAATAAAAATTGAAAACTGTACAAACTTTCCTGTGAAATAGAATTCTTAGTGACCTGCTTTAGCCCACTCATAAGATAGTCGAACTAATTGATTTTCCATAGCTACATAGGCGTAACCTCGAACATTCAACATTTTTTCTTCTAAACATATGAACGACCCATCTCTGCATAAAGTAACAAACTCGGTATTAGAACATGTCTGATTCGTCGAGCATTTTCCTTCGTGTGACTATTTTCCGCATTTGTGACATCTTTCAAGGTGCCGTGCTCTTCTTTTCTCTGTGGATTTTGATTTTCCTTTACCAAATTGTAACTTATTATTTTCGTTCCTGGATTCTTTTCTTACTCCATCCAATTTACCTCTGATTAATGATACTATTTCACTTGGAAGGGTGTCATTATTACGTTTAGTGATCAAAGTGTGTAGCATTAGGCCATGGTTTAGTTCACAGGAAGTCTTCATCTCGTAAAACCTAAAAAAAATAAAAATTCAGAATGGGGGGAGAAGACTAGTTCTTTAGGGTCTGCTAGGGAAAGACCATTCGGGTTCCATTTTCGAGAACTACACGAAAACAGAAAATCTAACTCTAACAGAAATACATAATACCCTTTAAAGACTTGATTCTCCCCATACTTAGTTAGCTGTGGTGTTGAAATTGTGATTAACTTCGTTGTCAACTTCCATTGGACTATCTATGTAATGTTTAACTCTGTAACCATTAAGCTTAAATTCAATCCCATTTGAATTTATTAATTCTACTGTTCTGTACGGGAAAACTCTTTTGACTATGAATGGTCCAGGCCATCTTGATTTCAATTTTCCAGGAAATAGCTTGAATCGTGAATTGAAAAAAAGAACTCTGTCTCCTTCTTTAAATTCTTTTGAACTTTTGATTCTTTTATCATGTCATTTCTTCATTCTTTCTTTATAGATTAACAAATTTTCGTATGCTTCTTGTCTTAATTCTTCTAATTCGTTTAATTGACTTAATCGTAGAAGTCCAGCCTCATGTAAATCAAGATTACATGTCATCAAAGCCCAAAATGCTTTATGTTCAATTTCTACTGGAAGATGACATGCTTTTCCGTAAACGAGTCTAAAAGGTGTGGTTCCAATTGGAGTTTTGTAGCCTGTTCTAAAAGCCCAGAGTGCATCATCCAATTTCATGGACCATTCCTTCGGATTTGATCCTACGGTTTTTTCTAGAATACGTTTTAAAGCTTGGTTGGTATTTTCAACTTGTTCACTTGTTTGTGGATGATAAGCAGTGGAGATTTTATGAGTTACTCCATATCTTTTAAGAACTTTCTCAAGTTGATTATAACAAAAATGAGTACCCCGATCACTTATTAAAGCTTTCGGTGTTCCGAACCTTGCAAAAAGACGTTTTAAAAAGTTGACTACAACTCGTGCATCGTTAGTTGGAAGAGCTTGTGCTTTCGCCCATTTAGATACATAATCAATGGCAACGAGAATGTAGAGATTATTATGAGATTTTGGAAATGGACCCATAAAGTCAATAACCTAAATGTCAAATACTTCACATACTTGAATGACATTTTGTGGCATTTCATCACGTTGACTTATTTTTTCGGCCCTTTGACAAGCATCACAGGATTTTTAAAGAAGGCGTGCGTCTTTGAAAATTGTAGGCCAATAGAATCCAGCATCGTAAAATTTTCTTGTTGTAAGTTGAGGCCCATAATGCCCTCCTGTTGGTCCTATGTGACAATGGTTTAAGATTTGACTAGCTTCGTCTCCGAATACACATCGGCGTATTATTCCATCGGGACAACTTTTAAACAGATGTGGATCTTCCCAGAAATAGTGTTTTATATCACTAAAGAATTTCTTTCGTTTTTGGTACGATAATCCTTTTTCAAGGAATCCACATACTAAGTAGTTTGCATAGTCTGCAAACCATGAAATTTCATTATAATCTATCTTCAATAGATATTCATCAGGAAAGTTGTCTTGTATGGCCGATTCATTTAGAACTTCTAATTCGGGATTTTCAAGACGAGAAAGATGATCAGCGGCGAGATTTTCTGCTCCCTTTTTATCTCGGATTTCAATATCGAACTCTTGTAAGAGTAATATCCAACGAATTAATCTTGGTTTAGCATCTTGTTTCAAAAATAGGTATCTAAGAGCAGAATGGTCGGTATAGACCACCGTTTTAGCTAGAACTAGATATGAACGAAATTTGTCAAAAGCAAAGACAATAGCAAGGAGTTCTTTTTCAGTAGTTGTGTAATTTGTTTGTGCTCCTTGTAACGTCTTACTAGCATAATATATAGGTTGAAACCGTTTTTCAATCCTTTGTCCTAAAACGGCTCCCATTGCAAAATCACTTGCATCACACATAAGTTCAAACGGTAGATTCCAATTTGGAGTTATCATGATCGGCGCATTAGTGAGTTTTTCTTTAAGTATATTAAAAGATTTGATGCATTCATCTGAAAAGATGAATGGAGCATCCTTTTCTAGGAGTTTATTCATAGGAGTGGCAATTTTAGAAAAATCTTTTATGAAACATCGGTAAAACCCGGCATGCCCTAGAAAACTCCTAACTCCTCTAACATTGGTGGGATGTGGAAGTTTAGCAATTACATCTACTTTAGCTCTATCTACTTCAATTCCTTCCTTTGAAATTTTATGTCCAAGAACGATGCCTTCTTTAACCATGAAATGGCATTTCTCCCAATTAAGTACTAGATTTGATTGTTCGCATCTAATAAGCATTCGTTCAAGATTAACTAGACATGTTTCAAATGTATCACCGAAGACTGAAAAGTCATCCATGAAAACTTCCATGCTTCTTCTATCATGTCGTGAAAAATCGCCATCATGCACCTTTGAAAGGTTGCAGGGGCGTTGCAAAGTCCAAATGGCATGCGTTTGTAAGCAAAAGTACTATAAGGGTACGTGAATGTGGTTTTCTCTTGGTCCTCGGGTGCTATTGGAATTTGAAAATATCCGGAAAAACCATCAAGAAAACAATAGTAACTATTTTCGGCTAATCTTTTCAACATTTGATCAATAAAAGGTAAGGGAAAGTGATCTTTTCTGGTGGTGTCATTTAATTTTCTATAATCAATACAAACACGCCATCCTGTTACAGTCCTAGTAGGAATAAGCTCATTTTTCGCATTTGTGATGACAGTCATGCCACCCTTCTTAGGTACGCATTGAACTGGGCTTACCCATGGACTATTAGAAATTGGATAAATTAAACCTGCATCTAGCAGTTTAATAATTTCTTTCTTAACAACATCTTGCATATTAGGATTTAGTCTTCGTTGGCGTTGCACATACGTTTTATGACCTTCTTCCATAAGGATTTTATGTGTGCAATACGAAGGACTTATTCCTTTAATATCATGAATTTTCCATGCAATGGCTGGTTTATGAGCTTTTAGCACAGAAATGAGTTGAGATTTTTCATTTTCAGTAAGAGAAGACGATATTATTACAGGTAATTCAGATTTAACATGTAAATAAGCATATTCCAAATGGTTTGAAAGTGGCTTTAACTCTAATGTCGGTGGTTCTTCTATCGATGATTTATATCGATATCTGTCTTCTTCTTTTAGCATTTGAATTTCTTCTGTTGTTGGTTCATATCCATTAGCCATAAGTGTAGCTAACATTTCAGTTTCATCAATTGGTTCAGTACCTTCTCCTAAAGAACATTCTCCTGTTCCTTGTAATTCTGGAAATTCTTCTAACAATTCTGCATGTGATTCTATAGTTTGAATATAATAACATGTATCATCTGTAGATTGCGGTTGTTGCATGGCTCTATCAACTGAAAAGGTAACACTCTCGTCCTCTATACTTAGGGTCAGTTTCTTACTGAACACGTCTATCATTGCTTTAGCCGTGTTTAAGAATGGTCTTCCTAATATGAGAGGTACTCGAGAATCTTCTTCCATGTCCAGAATAACAAAATCTACTGGAAATACTAAAGTACCAACTTTAACTAGCATGTTCTCCATTATCCCTCTAGGATATTTCACTGATCGATCGGCTAGTTGTATGCTTATTCTTGTTAGTTTCAATTCTCCAAGGTCTAGTTTAGTGTATAGTGAATACGGCATTAGATTTATACTAGTACCTAAGTCTGCCAATGCTTCTATTGAACTAAGACTACCCAGAAAATATGGAATTGTGAAACTTTATGGATCAGATAATTTTTCTGGTATCTTATTCAACAGCACTGCAGAACAATTTGCATTCATAGTAACAGCCGAGAGTTCTTCCATTTTCTTTCTATTTGTGATTAGATCTTTCAGGAATTTAGCATATCTAGGCATTCCTGAAATCACATCAATGAAAGGAAGATTAACATTTATCTGTTTAAACATATCCAAGAATTTGGATTGCTCGGCTTCAAGTCTCTCTTTTCTCATTTTACTCGGGTAAGGAAGTGGTGGTTGTTATGGTTTAACATAAGGTTTAGCTTTAACTGTGTTATCTTCATTAACCTTTTCAACTACCGATTCTGTTTCCTTTTCTTGCTCAGGTTGTGGTTCTTGTGGAGTAGGAACAACATCATCAGAAATTACAGGTATTTCAGGTGGTTTAAGTGTAATACCACTTCTTGTGTTAATGGCTTTAGCTGTTTCATTCCGGGGGTTAGCATTTGTATCACTAGGTAGACTTCCCGATTTTCTTTCACCTATTAACCTTGCTAGGTTGCTTACTTCTTGTTCCAAATTTTGAATAGAAGCTTGTTGATTTCTAAATGCTTGAGCATTTTGTTCATTGGTTTGTTTCTGAGATGTGAAAAATTGAGTTTGAGATTCAACTAGCTTTGACATCACGTCTTCTAAATTTGGCTTTTTATCATCGGTTTGTGGTGGTTTGTTTTGAAAAATAGGTCTTTGTTGATTGTAAGTATTATTGGATACTTGTTGATTGCTTGGACCTTGTTGGTTGTTGTATGGAACATTTCGGTTATAATTCTGATTTTGATTGTAGATCGGTCTTGGCGATTGATAATTATTCTGATAATTATTTCCAGGCCTTTGGTTTATGTATGAAACATTCTCTCTTTCTTCCATTGTTAGTTCAATACTGAGACAATCTTTTTTCAAATGTGGTCCTCCACACTGCTCACAACTAATTCGTATTGAGTGGATATCTTTAGTCATCTTTTCCATTCATCTCTAAACAGCATCTATCTTTGCGGAAATGGAATCTAAGTCATGGCTAGAATCGGCTCTAGCTGCTTTAGATTATCTAACAATATCTTTTTCTTGGTGCCACTCATGTGAATGGGAAGCAGTGTTATCAATAATTTTGTAAGCGTCAGTTGCAGTTTTCTTAATAATAGAACCACCAGCTGCTATATCGATGTCTTTTCTTGTAGTGATGTCGCATCCTTGGTAGAATATTTGTACTATTTGACAAGTGTCTAAACCATGTTGCGGACATCCTCTTAATAACTTTCCAAATCTTGTCCAAGCCTCATATAGAGTTTCATTTGGCTTCTGTGTGAACGTAACAATTTCTCCTTGAAGTCTTACGGCTTTAGATGCCGGAAAGAATTGTTTAAGAAATTTTTCAACTAAAACGTCCCATGTATCGATCGCCCCTTCAGGTAACGATTCCAACCAATCTTTGGCTTCTCCCTTTAAAGTCCAGGGAAATAACATGAGATATATCTGTTCATCCTCAACTTCTCTTATTTTAAATAGTGTGCAGATCCTATTAAAGGTACGAAGATGTTCATTTGGATCTTCCTTCGGTGCACCACTAAATTGGGATTGATTAGTTACCATATGTAGGATTTGTCCCTTGATTTCATAATCTGGCGCATTAATGTCAGGTTGAGTAATTGCGTGACCTTGGCCAGTGCGTTTAGCTCGCATTCGGTCTTCCATACTTAGAGGTTCCAGATTTTCCATAATTGAATTTGTTGAATCTGAATCACTAGAGGATTCTGATTTAATGGTTGGTTCCTCAACAATCTCTGTTTGAATGATTGGTGGTTCCGGAGGAAAGATTAATGGTTCAGGATCTATGAATCGTCCCTGAATATTCTCCAAATTCTCAATTGTGAGGTCGGGTTCAAAAAATGGATTATCAGAAATTTGAATTGGAGTACTTGGTCGACTGGATGACGATTCTAAAGAAAAATCAACGGCGACAATATTTGCTAGATGTCTTGATCGAGTTACAGGTGGTGAACGTACAAAAGGTGGTGAACGTTTTGCTCGGTGCATTCACTGAATATCCTATTAGTTTTTAAAAAGAAAGAAAAATTATATAAGTTATCAAATTAATAGACTTTTCTAATTTTGCCCACGTTTCGAATAGCCAAAAGATGCAGCAGAGGGGCAGGATTCGTTTGGTTTCAATATAATTGAGTACTGTTTGGCTCCAATAACCCGGTCTACGTACAAATCCAACTATTACTACGAACCAGAAAATTTTGATGTCTATCAATTTAACCGCTTAAAATAATTTTTCGTAATTTAAAGAAATTTTAGAGAAGAAATAGAAAAAAAATCTAAGTCCTAAAACTGGAATGTCAAGAAATAAGAAAGAAAAAGAACGCGTCGAAAAACGTCGAAAAATAAAAGATCGAAAAATAATAGGCGTCGAAAAATAAAAATAAGAAAGTAGCGCCTCGTAACTTAAAAGGCACTAAAAACTAAGAATTAAAAGTTGCGTCTAAAAATATTAAAGCTTAAAAGAAATATTATATCCCAAATGGAAATAACTTAAAAAGGTACTAAAACTTAAAAACGGCGTCGCAAAATTCTAAAGCACCTAAATCTTAGTCTAAAGAAAAAGCACTTAAGGGATTTTACGGCAAAGCCTAAAAATATAGAAGTAAAAATACTATGGCAAAAACTATGACTTGAAACTAAAAACGAGCGAAAAATTCAAATATTACGCTAAAACGAATAAAAAGGAACAAAATATAAAAATATACTTAAAGTTGTAAAAAGTACAATTTTTATAAAAATATTATTTTTATATTATTTATTTATTAAAACTATTAATTTTATAATTTAATTAAACTAATTAAACTTAAAATACAAATTAAAACTAAAAACTAAACTAAATAATTAAATAAATATAACCTAATTAGGGTTTAAATAATAATAATAATAATAAACTCCGTAATTAATGCTGATTTAGGTCAACAGTTGGCATGTCAGACAGGGCCATGCGATCGCATGGTCCTCAAGTTAAAAATCCATGCGATTGCATGGATAAAGATTTCGGGCCAGGGTTGGGCTGTAACAGTGATCGGGCCGAGAGTTTTTTTTTATATTTTTCTTTTTCAGTTTTCTGTTTTAAATATATATATAATATTTATATAACTTAAATAAAAATTTAATTTTAAAAACTAAAATAAAAATAAAGAAACTTTATAATTTTATATATATATATATATATATATATATATATATATATATATATATATATATATATATATATATATATATATATATATATATATATATATATATATATGTAACAAACTCTTAAATATATATATATATATATATATATATATTTTGTTTTTCTTTTATATTTTTGTATATTTAAAACGTATTTTTACAAAAATGTATTTTTATAAAAGTAAACTAAAAATTAATAAAAATATTTTATATATATATATATATATATATATATATATATATATATATATATATATATATATATATATATATATATATATATATATATATATATATATATAGCGTTGCGCTTCCGGCGTTTAAGCAAAATTTTCCCCGGCAGCGGCGCCAAAAATACTTGATGTGTGCGAGGTGTACTAGGAAATAGTATTATTTTTACAACGTAATACTATTAAATATGATACAATTTTACACAGAATATTTATTTATTTATAGAATGGATATACCTAAACCTTGCTACAACACTTATAGGCAATGTACCTAATTGTACAGTAGTATAGTTTTTAGTAAGTCCGGTTCGTTCCACAGGGATACACTTAAACAAGCTTAACGCTATATTAGTTTTAAATTTATAAAAATACAAATATATATATAAGTGATATTATTATTATAAAAGGGGTTTTTTACCGTTTAATGACCGGTTTATCGATTTTAAAACTTTTAGTCACAGTTAAAACCTAATGTAAAATATAATACAACTTAATTTAAAGCGTAAAGTAAATAATAATAATGAAATTGCGATAAATAAAAGTGCGATAAAATAAAATTGCGATAATTAAAGAGTACGATAATTAAAAGTGCAATTAAATACAAAGACAATAAATAAAAGTGCGATAATTAGAAGTGCAATTAAATATGAAAATAAAGGAATTATGCTTATTTAAACTTCCGTAATCATGATGTTTGACGTGTTGATTTTAGTTTATTCCCATGGGTTAATTGTCCTTTGTCCTGGATTATATGATATGTCCATACGGATTTGTCCATAATAGTCCATCAGTCATAAATATAAAGTACGAAAGTCTTCGCCAAATTATTCTTATTCCCGAAGTCAAATATTCCAACTAATTGGGGATTCGAATTGTAACAAGTTTTTAATACTTTGTTTAATGAATACACCATGTTATCAATTGCGTGTAAACTAAGGTTTTACTACTTTGTTAACAATTACACCAATTATCCTTGAATGTAATCCACCACTGTTTCAACAAGTCTACTAACTATTAATCCAGTTACGTGTCCGGTAAAATGAACAATTATTGGTATTTATAGATATCCCGCCCACCGTTCCCAGTCAAGCGGATGTGGTTATATATAAATACGTCAAATTATAAGTCTATATATTAAATTAACGAGGTATCATTTAGTTAATATAAAGCCCATTAATAGCCCATAGTCTAATTTCCACAAGTGTCGTTCTTTTGTCCAAACCCCAATTATGGTACAAAACCCAATTACCCAATTTTAATATTTTCATCCTAACATCATGATTACTTCGTCTTAAATAAGCATAATAATAACTTAGCTACGAGACATTAATTTAAAAATAACATTAACCATAACTTACAGTGATTAAAAATAGCGTAGCGTTACACTGACAGAATTTCGACTTACACCCTTACAACATTCGCTAACATACCCTTATTATTAGAATTTAAAATTAAAATTAAAATTATAATATAAATATAAATATATTTACGTATAGATAGAGAGATGGATATATGATATCTAAACTGAGCCAAAACTCGTGAATTTATAGGACCAGGCCTGGATTTCAGGGCCATGCGATCGCATGGTTTTTGTTCTTCCAGGCCATGCGATCGCATGGCCAGCTGGGAGAGCTCAAAAGTCTTTAAAAACATGGGATGCCTATTTATTTATTATATAATATAATATATATATTAAATATAATTAGATATATATTATATTATATTCTTGTACTCCGTTGACTTGTAATTTTAGCTCCGTTGCGTCGCGCGTTGAGAGTTGACTTTAGTCCCGGTTCCGGATTTTCGAAAGTCCTTGCGTATAATTTAATATCTTGTACTTTGCGTTTTGCGTCTTGTACACTTGTAATTTTGAGACGTTTCTTATCAATAATTGGAACCACTTTAATTGTATTTTGTACTTTTGAGCTTTTTGGTCGTTTGCGTCTTCAATTCGTCGAATCTGTCTTTTGTCTTCACCTTTTATTATTTAAACGAATATCACTTGTAAATAGAACAATTGCAACTAAAAGCTTGTCTTTTTTGAGGGATAATGCTATGAAATATATGTTCTTTTTTAGCATTATCAAATATCAGCAGAAACTATCACTTCACCTTCCTAAAAATCATAAGTACATTCTTTCTTAGGAAGTGGGGGCAATTTATCACACAAAGCAAGCATTTGTTCTAATGATTGAAACTTAAGTTGCAAATCAACATTTTCCTTTTCCAGTATAGCTACGATACGTTTCAAGTTTCGTACAGCAGGTATATTTGCATAAAATTCATTCATAGGATCAATTGTTGCATTAAAGTCTATCAAATTTTCAACAGGTGGTTCTTCTCGTGGTTCTACCTTTACATCTAAAGCAGTTTGACCTAGGGATTCTGTCTCAAAGAAGACAGTTAGTTCATGTGCTAGGTCTTCATGGAAAACATTATCAAAACATGCAGGTAAAGCCGGTAAAATTGGTTTCACATCAAAAGTTGGTTCATCAAACACTTCATCTATGTTAACAATGCTAGAACTAGGGTTGTTAAACACTTCATTCTGAAGCATTAAAATGTATTTCTCTAGCATGAGTGTAGGAATATAAACCAATCTATGTGTAGGCACATAATTAGCACATTGCACATTCTTTTCAGTTTCAACAAGTTTCTTCAAGAAATCAGGATTTGATTTACCCATTTTAGCATTAATTTTCTCATACATTAAGCTAATTTGATGGTATTTATTAGATTTGCGATCAACAATAATATCATCAAAATCAGCATCAGAAGCATGCATAAAATGAGATGGTAAACTAACTTGAAAATAATCATAATGATATAATCCTGGAATCTTTTTGGAAGCATCATCTAAAATCTTAGGATCCTCATAACCCAACCCCCACTTTTCACCATGAATCGGTTTTGGTCTATTCATGAAAATTGTTTGTTTTGAAAGTTCCATATCAATGATAGCTTTGGATTGCTCTGTTTGATAGAGTTTTTCCGCATATCGAGCAAGTTGTGCTTTCATTTGAAAAGACTCTTTTGACAATGAAGAAATTTCAGTGTTCTTTTTAATTATGGTGTCTTTCAATTGAATAATTTTCTTGTTTAGCTTTGAAAGTATGGGTTCATGTTAGTTTTTCAAATCAGAAAGATATTTTTCTAAAAATTGAACTTTTTCTGCAAGTCGTTCTGATTTTAGACGATAATATGTCCTTTCGATTTTAATCGGATGAATTGATTTTTTTAAGATCTTCTAACTCAGTTTCTGTTGAGCTGAGTTAGACATTCAATCTTTGCAATTTCGATTTTAATTTAGATGAAGATGGTCTGGTCTCAGTAAGTTTGATTTTATCTTTTAAAACCTTGTTTTCAGATTTTAAACCTTTGACTTCTTTTGACATTGAGACCAGATTCTTCATTATGTCATTTTGCATTTTTATAAAATCAAGTGAGATTTTAGATGATTGAACCTCATCATCATCAGATGCTGAGTCAGAATTCTCCATTTCTTCCTTTGCTTTGATGAGCTTAGTCACCTTGCAAACATTTGCATGTTCTACCTCTGAATCTGAATCATCAATCCAGTTAAACCAAGTATCATCAACCGGTTTCAGCTCTCCCCAGTTTTCACAATCTTCGCCATCAACATTTTCTTCTTGTAGTAAGCTGCATCCTTCTTCTTAGGCATCTTGCACTCACGAGAGTAATGACCAGCTTTGCCACAATTGAAACAGATTGAACCATCCTTCTTTGAATCATCAGCACGTTGTTGTTTTGATTGATCAGATTTCTTTTCTTGTAGTAAGAGGAAGACAATGAGTTCTTGTGTTGATTGCTTGATTTGCCTTTAAACTTGTGTTTGTTCAAGGCTTTTGTGAACATGTCTGCCATCTTGACTAATTCAAGGTGAGAGTCATTAACATCATAAACATTCAACTCTTCAGAATCAGTTGATTCTTCAACAAGCACTTTCTTGGACAGACTTTTAGAAGTCGTAAATGATTTACTCTTCTTTTTGGCAATTAGGGAAAGCAGATCGCCTGGAGAAGACTCTTTCCTTCCTTCTTGAAGTTTAGACATTTTAGGTTGGTAATGCATAAGAACTCCAACAAGCTCATGAATAGTCATCTTGTCAATCTCTTTAGTAGATCGAACAATGGTTCCATAAGGAAGCCAATCAACATTAAGCTTTTTGAGGAACTTCATGTTGACTTCAGCATTTACTTTTATAATTTTGCACCTTTTCAACTCATTGAGAACACCGTTGAAATGACGGTAGGTATCCTTGAGTGGTTCATCGGGTTCCTGCTTGAAATCTTCACAAAATCCCAGAGCCTTATTCAATTTAATAACGTCTGACATTTCATAACCTTCTTGCTGTCATTTGATCTCTTCCCATATATCGTTTGCTGTGGTGTTGCTATCAACATTTTCAAACAACTCATACTGGATAGCTTGCATAACAATGTTCTTTGCCTCTATGTCACCCTGAGCTCTCTCACGTCTATCACCAGAAAGTTCATAGACTGGAATTAGCATACCAGTATCTGGATGATACTCCAAAACTGGACCATCTCTCAGAGAAGCCCATATGTACATTGCTTTCTCACCCTTGTAGTCTATGTACTGAGTGATACGGTGAAGCCACTGAGTGTACTTGCCATCAAACAACACTGGAGGACAGGAATCTGATCCAATGATCAAAGTATCTTGAGTAGACATCTTGAAATTGAGGTAGATTTGGTAAAGATTTGGTATTACACAAATCTAGGATGAAAGATCACAATAATCTAAAAAAATGTCAGATTCGGTATCTGGTTGGGTACTGTAGCATATTCGGAATGTGGTTCGGTACTGTAGCAGATTCGGTAGATATTTGGTAAACCAGATTCAGTATCAGAAACTGATCAGTAACATAAGTAACACACTCAGATTTAGTATAGATTCGGTAACCACAAGATTTGTAGCCTTAGAACACTTAAAACCAATGTATTAAGTGATACCAAGATCCTGATTCGGTATATGACTCGGTAGTCAAATTCTGTATGATTTTGAATGCAAACACAATCCAATTTCTTTTAATTGGATTCAGTAACCTTGATACACAAGGAAACAAGTTAGTATCACACAAAATATCAAAGATACTGAATGTATTGAATACCGAATGTCAACTGTAGCAGTTGACAATACTGAGTCTAACTATGGAAACTTAGAAATTCAATCGAATCCTTTCTCAAACCACACCAATTAGCTTCGTATGATCAAACTGAATGTGATAGAATCATAAACACACCACAATCTGTAACACTTAATGAGAATTAACAACTTTGAAGCAGGTTCGGTATGGCAGTTACGATACCGAATGTCGATATTCAAAACTAGAAGAATTGATAAAATTAAACCGTCAGAAATGTGATTAAACACCTCATGATCACAACTGAAACCTCAAACCTTTACTAAAATACAGAATCAAGCTGGAATTGATCAATACCGAGAGTTTTAGCCACGAACTCTAAAAATCAACTTTATTCTTCATAATTGAAGTTAAAAAGCTATAATAATGATCGAAACTCTTTCTAATCAACCTAATACACCTTTGCTGAACTTATCACAAGAATCTGAATGTCAGATTATTAGATTCGAATATATCGAATCTGATTCAATATACCGAGAGTGTTCAGATTCTGTAATCTTCAATCTCTGGATCGATCTAGTGATGTAATATCACTCCCTGGAAGCTCTGATACCAAATGACAGGCCAGATCATGTTGAGATTAGAAGAAGAGACAAGTTAGAATGAGATTCGGTATGTATGAAGGAGACTCGGTATGAGTGATAATCAATAAGATTTACATTCCACAGCTTCTAGAACTCGTTTACATTGCAATGGCTATCTAATTAGGACTACATAGGTTCCTTATATAGCCCTCTTCTAAGGAACCTTCATTTAAGCATGTTTCACATTAACACTTTACAACTTCGGGGTCCTAACAAGTACAGCGTATCATCCACAGACAGATGGCCAAAGTGAAAGAACCATCCAAACTTTAGAGAACATGTTGAGAGCATGTGTTATTTATTTTGGGAATGGATGGGATAGACACTTACCGTTGGCAGAATTCTCGTACAATAATAGTTATCACGTGAGTATTAAGGCCACACCTTTCGAGATGCTACCGATTTGTTGGAGTGATTTAGGGGATAGTCAATTAACAGGTCCTGAGATTATTCACGATACTACTGAAAAGATTGTACAAATTCAAGAGAGGTTGAAAACTGCTTGAAGTTGAGAAAAGAGCTATGCTGATAATCGAAGACGATCTCTAGAATTTCAAGTTGGTGACAAAGTCATGCTGAAAGTATCACCTTGGAAAGGTGTAGTTCATTATGGGAAAAAAGGCAAGTTAAGTCCAAGGTATGTTGGACCATTTGAGATTACTGAACGGATTAGACCAGTAGCATATACATTTAGTTTACCTCAAGAACTTAGCGAGATTCACGATACGTTTCACGTGTCAAACTTGAAGAAGTGTTTGGCAGACAAAAATTTGATAATTCCTTTGGACGAAATACAAGTAGATCCTAAACTTCATTTCATAGAAGAACCTGTTGAGATCATGGACCGTGAGGTCCAACGCCTAAAGTAGAGTAATATACCGATTGTGAAAGTTTAACGGAATACATGCAGAGGATCGGAATTCACATGGGAACGTGAAGACCAGATGAAACAAAAGTATTCGCAACTGTTTCCTAACGAGACAACTTCAGCGGACGTGCACTAAATTTCGGGACGAAATTTCATTAACGGGGAGGTAACGTAATAACATAGCTATTTTCGTTAAACTTTGTTAACTGTTCGTTAAGTATTTAACGGTGTATGCTTTCGATTCGTGTATTTAATTCAATTAAATGCATACTTGAGTTCATGATGAACTATATATATATATATATATATATATATATATATATATACATAACTTGAAAATATGATAAATAAGTATCTCATTAAGTATATTAACAATGGGTTATATATATAAATTGAGACTACTAACTTAATGGTTTCGAAACGATATATAAATATAACGTTTAACAACATAATAACTCCTAAGTTAAAATGGATATATATGTATTGTATTAAGAAGTATTAATACACTTTTGAAAGACTTAAATACATATATTAACATACTTATACTCAACTAAGATAGCTATACTCGTATTCGCATTCGATTTCCTCAAGAATTCTACTCGTATTCATACGGTATTTGTACCTTTATTATACGCAACTTCTAGAAGTATTTACTATTGGTATATACTAATAGAAATATGCATTAATGGAATAATATGTCATGCATGAGTTAATACATTTTAACTTATACTAGATATTTTCACTAAAAACTAAATTTATAAGCTTATAAATACGCACCATTTTTAACTCATTTTTACTTCACAATTTCTTAAACTAAAACATCGACTTGAATGCTCTCATATCATACTTCAATCTCAGCAATTTTTCTCTTCATAATCAAGGTAAAATATTTCTTAAAGTCCTTGTTCAATTCCTTATATATTGGTTATCTTATTATGCTTATAAAACTTGTAAAAAATAGAACTTGTTTTGGTGAACACCAAGCTTGTTTGCAAACAAAGTTAATCCTTCTAGCTTGAATCTTAAAACACTTAAACACATGTAATATATCTATATGATATGCTAACATAAGGATATATAACTTGCATATATGAAGAACACCTTAAAAACTGAACATACGCCGTCGTAGAGAAATCAGGGACAGTTTTGGGTTGGATATTTAAAACCTATCTTAAACTTTGAATTGAAAGTTTATATTCTGGAAAATTTTATTTCATATGAACATGATAGATTATCCAAAAATCATGGTTAAACTCAAAGTGGATGTATGTTTATCAAAATGGTCATCAAAATGTCGTTCTTACAACGGATATGACCACCTTCTTCTAAATTGTTATGTAACCTGTAACTCTGACTTAAAATCTATAATTTTACAGTTTAGTTTTGGAAATTTGAGTTCAATACGAAACCATAGCAATTTGATTCACTCAAAAATGACTTTTAACGAAGAAAGTATGGGCAAAACAATATTGGTTAGAAACAAGCTAAATTAGTTACAGTTCTAATTTAACAAAATCTATACTAACCATATCCTAGCTAAATTTTCCTATATCCTACATATATTTATACATGTCATGGCTATTTCTTTGTAATATACTAGTCTTGGTTAATTCCGAGACAATATAATATAGTCTTGATTAGTTAAGACAATATGTATGCAATACGTTCGGATAAATCATAAGACACCATGTATACAATACATCTGGGTTAATTCTAAGACAACACGTGTACAATGGGTCGTGATTGAGTCTTGAACAATACGTATACAATACGTCTTGATTAAATTCTAAGATTATATATTGGACTATTGGACTATATTTGGACTACTAACTTGACAACTTAAATCATGACACGTAATTGAAAATATTATATGAATATATAAATCATCACATATAGAGGGTGTGACCGTTAACTGTGGGACCAGAAGTTAATATTTTGTTAGTATGTTCTGACGGGTTGTTACAGCGCACAAGCACATGCGCACCGAGGAAGATACTACCAAGTACTCGGGCTATCGAGGTTCCGGTAATAACCGGCGCGACGGTTACGATTCGCCTCGATGTGGTCGCCGGTCAGGTGGCTTCAGCCGAAGCTAACACGACTCCAGTCCGTACCGCCACCATGGCAGCAACAATCACAGTGACAAAAAGTACCAGCGATGTTATCAAGGAAACAACAACAACAACCAACAACACCACTGGAATAGAGACAGTGACACACGAGAAAACAAACAGGTACTAATCAGGAGCCTCACCAAAAGATTGAAGGAGATATACTTGACAAAACCTATCTTCAAGACATTTGAGACCCCGGCACACATGTCCGAGTATGCGTGGCGAGACAAATCAATGTTCTACGACTTCCATGATCACTTTGGACAGGAGACTAATCATAGCAAAGCGTTGGTCAACAAAGTGGTTGGTTGTATCAAACTTGGGGAGTTGAAGCATCTGAAACTGGTGAAGGATGGGTCCGGCACCTACAAGAAGTAACATGAAGTCACCGAAAAAGACAAGATGAATTATGTCTTTTCGTGGGAAAAGAATAAAGAAATAGCGCGGGAACCACTGCTTCCATGGGAATCCGTCATGCCGCATCTTCAACACGAGCCCATTTATCAGAGAAAATGTGGTCCACTAGTAGTGGAAGGTTACCTGTCAGAGTGCGGACAATACATCAACAACATTCTCATCGATACCGGGAGCTGCGTCAATGTTATGTTCTTTCACTGCTTCAACGACCTGTCTTACAAAATGAAGAGCCACATAAGGGAGGAAAGACAACAATTTAGAGGGATAAGTGGAGAGCCTACTTGGTCAAAAGGGATACTTAGAGCAGTGTTAACTGTAATGACCCGGGAATTTCCGACTAAATTTAAACTTAATCTTGATATGAATTCGACACGATAAGCAAAGTCTGTAATGTTGAAATCTTAAAAACTTGGAACTGTGTTTAATATAATCATTTGACCTTTAACTATTCCCGATGATTCACGAACAACTGTTGTAAATACGTATGAATATATAGATATGTATATAGAAATAAATATAAGTATATATGATATCTTGAATTAATAAATTACAATATAATCCTTTGAATTGAAAATGTAAAGTAAAATACAAAATGATTAAACTATTATTAAAATGAATCTAGATATATACCTATATGACTTCTATATGTAATTAATATTATATATATGTTAAATAATCAAATATGATATTACAGAAAATAAGTATTAATACCATTACTAATCATATTATAATATAAATACTAATATGAAACTTGATATATATAAATTGATATATTTTTATTATTTCTAATAATATTATTATAATTAATAATATAAATAGTTATTATAATATTATGAATGTTTTCATTAATCATCAATTATTATCATTTTTAAATATCATTATTACTAGTATTATTTTTAGTATTATAACTTATTATTATCATAAATTTGATTATTATTAATATTTTCATGTATTATTATTAATAATATTAATATTAATATTAATTATTAAAATCAATTAATTAAATATGTAATCTATATAAATCTGAACATCTGAATAAATTAAATTTAGTGGCACCACACAATCGTACTTTTGATCCTGTCTCTAATTCTATTTCAAATAAAATCGAATCTTATCACAGTGAATTACAAAATCTGTTAGAGATCCCTTTCAACTTTATTTTTTTTCTTCCTTCTGTACGATCGATTCCATTTTTGATATAAAACAACCGTGATAATTTCTGGCTTGTCTCTTCAACTATTAGAGTATTACAAGCAATAATCAACCACTTGTATTTTATATAAACTTGCAACATTCGATTGTGTACGGTCATTTGTTTCTTCTTGTTCAAAACACATAAACTCAAGGATCCAAACACCACAACGCAAACCCATTTGATTTGTTGTTGTTAACATTACCATCGATCAATAACAAGAGTCGAAGCCAAACCTGGTACGTGCCTACTAGAACTCCAGCTACTGCAGTGTATATATATATATATATATATATATATATATATATATATATATATATATATATATATATATATATATATATATATATATATATTTTTCTCTTTCAATCGACTTCCAACGAAGACTCACTTGTTTTCATTATGTACATTTGATCAACAAGAAACCCATTATTCTAGCTACTACTTGTTCCTGTTTTAATCACCAACGAAATACCTCACAACCACCACCACTTCTATTCAAACACTATAACCATTCCGTTCATATTTATGTCGTAAACCACCATGATCATCACCATTAATTCTATTGATCGAACGCTACCATGACCAATCCTCCAGCTGCTACTGCTACGAATCCTTCTATTTTACAGCTGCAACCGCTGTTGTACTATGTCCGAGAGCCACCATGTTTGATAACCATCTTCAACCTCTCTCTCCCTCCCTCTCCTCTTTGCAAATGACAACCTTCACCATGAAATATCCATTGTTGCTGCAAATCTGTTTTGTTCGATTAACACCAAAACTAAACAATCATCATGAACCACCCCTACGATCACCATTACCATAAGCAACCGACATCTTCTCTCCCTTCTCTTTTTATTTTTTTCTCTCTCTCTCTTCGTTTCTGATTGGAAACCATCGCAAGGAATCACACCCATACACCTATGAAGTGCCACTGCTGCTACTACGTGAGACATCTGTTTATTATGCAAACAAAATCGTGAAGAGTGATGATGACTAGTACTACAAGGAAGGTCATGAAAAATTGATGTCGTGAAGATAGATATGATGATAAGAATATGATGAGTGAAAAATGATAAAAAGAATTATGAAGGACAATCGAATATGGATGATGCCATTTGTTTATCTATTTTAATCAACAATTATAAACCAAAAAGTTCCCCACTTGTAGTTATGAATGATTGATGCAAGCTTTAAAGAAAATAGTAGTGGAAAATGATGAATTAGAATGAGCTGTGATGATGGAAGTTGATAATATCGCGTTTTACATATTAATTACTAAAGTGAATGAGTTTAATCCAGAAACTGAATAATGGTTCTTTGGTTTAGTATTGGGTTTGCTAAACAGGAGGTCCTGAGTTCGAAACATGGCGCCTGCATATTTTTTTGTTACAAAAGCAGCTGTTGGGCTGTCTGGATTTCATTGGGCCACGATTTAAATGCTGTTGGGCCGAATTCTGGTTGGGCTATTAGCAGACTATAAACACGAGATAGATATTAAACGGGTTATATATCGTGGGATGATATCAATTACAGAAAAGGTTAATTGGAGGTATGGTTTGAGTGTTTATTGTATGAACGAGAGCTCACGAGTTCGAGTCTGAGCAGTTGCATTCTTTTTGGAACTTGTTACTTTGAGGTAGCTATTATTATTATTATTATTATAAAAACCATACAAGTTATTATTATTTTTTACTAATATTAATATTAATATATACTACTTTTACTAGTATTATTATTAACATAAGTGTCGATTTTAACAAATATCGTTATTATTATTAGTATTATAGATATTAAGGAAGTTATAATTATTAGTAAATCATTATAATCAAAACTACCATTTTTGTTACAGATAAATATGTTGTACCTAAAAATATACTTAATACATATAGCATAATTATATTAATAGTTTATATACCTACATATCAAACATAATAACAATATTTAAATAAATACATATATATATATATATAACAAACTAATGATATTTTTATATAATACTAACCACATATATATATATATATATATATATATATATATATATATATATATATATATATATATATATATATATATATATATATATATATATATATATTAATATAACTAAGGAGATCGATATTAAACATTTTAAATATATACACAAACTAAAGAAGTATAATATATAATTTAAGAAATAATAAATAAACTGATTCGATTACGATTACACATTTTAATATATATACAAATGATATAGGTTCGTGAATCCGAGGCCAACCCTGCTTTGTTCTGTTGTTCAATATAGTTGTATGTATTTTTACTACAAAATACATTAGGTGAGTTTCATTACTCCCCTTTTTTATGCTTTTACAATATATATTTTTGGGACTGAGAATGCATGTACTTTTATAAATATTTTACGAAATAGACACAAGTAATTGAAACTACATTATATGGTTGAATGATCGAAATCGAATATGCCCCTTTTTATTAAGTCTGGTAATCTAAGAATTAGGGAACAGACACCCTAATTGACGCGAACTCTAAAGATAGATCTATCGGGCCCAACAAGCCCCATCCAAAGTACCGGATGCTTTAGTACTTTGAAATTTATATCATGTCCGAAGGAGGATCCCGGAATGATGGGGATATTCTTATATGTATATTGTGAATGTGGATTACCAGGTGTTCAATCCATATGAATGATTATTTTTGTCTCTATGCATGAGACGTATGTTTATGAGAAATGAAAATATAAAATATTGTGGTCTATTAAAATTATGAAATGATTATTTGATGATAAACTAATGAACTCACCAACCTTTTGGTTGACATTTGAAAGCATGTTTATTCTCAGGTACGAAAGAAATCTTCCACTGTGCATTTGCTCATTTTAGAGATATTACTTGGAGTCATTCATGACATATTTCAAAAGAGGTTGCATTCAAGTCGTCGAGTTCATCAATATTATTGTTGAGTCAATTTATAGTTAGATATATTAAGAAATGGTATGCATGCCGTCAACTTTCGATGTAATGAAATATTGTCTTTTCAAAAACGAATGCAATGTTTGTAAAATGTATCATATAGAGGTCAAGTACCTCGCGATGTAATCAACTATTGTGAATCGTTTATAATCGATACGGACTTCGTCCGGATGGATTAGGACGGGTCCTTTTAGTTGGTATCAGAGCGGTGGTCTTAGCGAACCAGGTCTACATTAGTATGCATAACTGATACGTCGTTAGGATGCATTAGTGAGTCTGGACTTCGACCGTGTCTGCATGTCAAAAGTTTTGCTTATCATTTTTGTCGAAAATTATCTGCTTATCATCCTTAGGAAATTACATGCTCATTGTTCTTAGTCTAGACACGTTTTACTGCATTGACTGCATAAATAGTGTATAGACAAAATTCATATCTTAGCGTATCTGACAATTCATATCTTAGCGTATCTGTTACTGTAGATCTTGCCTGATATCTTCCGTAAATTTCTCCATAATTTAAGGGAACCTGGTACTATATATCTATGCATATTATGCATTGAGAATACCATCCAACTATCAATTGCTGTCACTAAACTCTTCATACCAATTTTTTTTTCTGATATCGCGTAAGATGGCCTCTACGAACCAACCCAGTTCATCTGACTCTGAAGATAGAATGACAGGAGCACACCAACCAATCAACTACCATGATTACTGGAGAAAATGGGGGTGGGTTCGCGACATACTCACCCTATGGAGAAGGGAAGAAGGTACTCCATATCATGAACCGAATCTACCACCTAACCTGGGAGTACTTGACCCGCTCACCGGCGAACCCGTTCGCAACACCGTTTATACCCTTTTTGCAAGAATTTTTCGTCTTGAGGCTACCATTAACAGAAATAGAGGAAATATCCAACCTCTACCTCACACTGATAACCAACCAGGGTTAGTAGAAGAAGTTAGAGAACTCCGAGCTCGAGTATTAACTTTAGAGAGCACGGTACACAATTTACAAGCACCCGCAGTATCACCAACACCAGTAACGTCACCAGCCTCAGTACTAACAGCACCAGTACCACCAACAACCCAAGTTTCAACAATCCATGCCTCAACATCTCATTCTGTACCTCGAGCATAATCATCGTTCTACGTATCGTTCTACATCAATTACCTTCGTTCTTCAAGGAGATTATGTAATCTCTAATGTTTTAGAAATTATGTATTCTTGTTCTAACGATAAAACAGATGTGTTAATATCATATTAACTCATTAAATCCATGATTGCATCTGAAGAAAATATATATGTATATATATGTGTTCATAAAGATTGTAATTAAAAATTCTTTTGTACAAACTGTTGATGGTGAAAATATTTTAACGGGTAGGTAATACCCGAGGAAGTATTTAACTTTCATATTAACATGTTATACTGTACATTCTTCGAATCTGATTCAAGTCATTTACTATCCTATTTACATCCACATATATACGTATCCGTTTACAGCAAAATAACCATTTTCCTTCAATTTCATATTTGAATTTTGACCTATCAGAATCTAACAAGTGGCATAATGAAGAAAACATTGGACAAAATAAAATTTGTTAGAAACAAACAAATTAACTATGAGAAATTCTGTTAAGAATCCACGCTAACAAAATCCTAGCTAACTATTCCTAGCTAACTGATTATATTTTATTTATCGCAGTTTATTTATCGCAATTATAATTATCGCAATTTTATTTATCGTCATTTAATTTATGTTATTTACTTTACGCACTTTATTTATCGTCATTTAATTTTTGTTATTTATTTTACGCACTTTAAATATCGGGACACGTATACAAGGTTTTGACATATCATATCGACGCATCTATATATATTATTTGGAATCACCATAGACACTCTATATGCAGTAATGAGCGAGTTCTCTATACAGGGTTGAGGTTGATTCTATAATAATATATATATACTTTGAGTTGTGATCGAGTCTGAGATGTATACGGGTCATGACACATATTAATTAATTCAAATATGATATATTAAACTATATATGAATTATTGAACTGTCAACTGTGGACTATCGACTGTGGGCTAATAAGATTGGACAATTAAAAATAAATTAAAATATTGATTATAACATATGAAACTAAACAATTCTTCAAGTTTGCCACTTGATTTCATCTTAAACCTCATTGTATCTTGACAATTACAATCTGCGTTCAAACCTTTCATGATTCTTGAAAACACCTCAATCAAGAGGATGAACCAACCGCACTTCATCTACGGAGGGAAAGATTTATGCATTTAGTTATGCACCTGGAAACTCTCGGCAACTAAGTAAAAGTTTAACACATAGCCGCGTCAGATCCTTTGGCATTTATTAGCAAAAAAACAACTTTGCGATCTCTTTTCAAAGTAGCAAATTTTGTCACAGCTTCAGCAAATCAACTTTGACTTTTCGTTTGAAACAACCTTATTATCACCTTGATTATTATGTGTGTTCTTTTATTGTTACCGGAGAACCTTCCATATTTTACCATATTACTAGCAGACGAACCAGCAACCTCGTTGCTTCTTGGTTTAAACCTCTCCGATAAATCATTATATTTCTTCATTGAAACACTATCATATACTCATTCGCATCTTGTAACGAGAACTGCCATAACAATTACCGAGAATCAGCAATCAGTACTTTGAAAACTCACAGCATATCTACATCAACAGTTATATATATGACATTTATCTCTTAGAATTATGATCTCTCATTCCGAAATTCTGAAAAGCATTCAGTCACAAATCAATACTCTGAATGTTGAAAAAGCTGAATGAAGCAGCAGAAACTATAGATAACCGTAAACGACCATAATCATCGAAAGTTTGATGATAAAGAATAGTATGTTGGAAAAGCTCAGAAAAGTTGGAACTGGAAAACGGATTGAGCTAACCACGAAGGAGATCAATGACAAATACAAGGACCAAACCCTATATTCAAAGAATCCAGGTAATTCTGGATCTGATGAAATCTTTAGAGAATATCTTGCTCCGAAGTCATGTTAAAATCTTGCGGAAAATCTTTCTCCATCAACCATCGAACTTAGAAATTCCAAAATATCATCATCAATATCTTCGATATTTTTGAGGATATTTTCATAAATATTCTCGTCCGAAATTATATACCTCTTCGTGCTTCCTGTGTATCATTATATTGGAAACATTCAATAGAAAATTTAGTACCGAAAAACAGATTATGCGAAACTATGAAGAACGCCGTGGACAAATCGTAAGGAATAAGTTTGACTTCAAAGAATCCAAATGATTCTGTTTCTGATGAAATTTTTAGCGAATACCTTGCTTCCGAATCTAAACCGTTACGGATAAATCTTCTTCATCATCCATCGATATTAGAAATTCCAAGATATCATCGTATCTTTCATTATAAATATCCTTCATATTTCTGAAGATATTTCCATAACTATTCTTATCTGGAATCATTAATCTCTTCGTACTATCAGTGTTACATCATATAGAAACTGTTAGTTTCTATATTCTGTAAACTTTCGAGCTTAAAAATGAATGTTATTGAAGTAGTGTTGGGAACTGATGCATGAGTTAGTATAATATAATGACACTTGATCAACGTGATTATATTACAGTAAGTCATGTTGAGTTTCTAAATGGAATATGATGATTCGCAGATTATAACATCATCATGTGACATGCTACATAACTCTTTCATTCTGATTAACTTCTGAACATATCAAGAAAATATATTCTTGATAGTTCTATTCTCAGTTATTCTGGTAATTTGACAAATCAAATCGTGATATTACGTTCTTTCTTGTTTAGAACTTTAAACTCATTCTAAACTCCACACCTATGAATTCTGGACCGTTATTTGCGAAAAGAAAACCAAAGTATGAAGCTCCGAAATAGGAAGGGGGTATAAATTGCAGCAAATAAGAGAAAGCATTAACTGTGGATGACAATGATTATCGGAAACAGAAAGGGGGACATTGAAATATAAGGAGAGATATAAAAGCCCGATAACAACACATAAATTACAAACCGTGTATATCAATGTTTATCGTAATATAAAGACACGGGAGAATTAAAAGCACTATAATCCCAAGAGCAAAGCAAAAGTAAGCAGATTCCTCGGGTGGAAGTTGGAAAAGAAGAATGATTGTTACGATAGTAAGGATAAGATAAGGATTAGAAATGGATTAAGCATTTCCACAATTTTTTGGATGTATGAACTAAGAAAGAAAGTATAGGACTGGTGAGAATAATGGAACATAAGAGCTTAACTTATAACGGAAATATCAGACAGAGTAATCGAGGTAGATCACCGTATTTAATTATAGAGATCTTAATTTCCTTATTCACCAAAGAATCAAATCTTATAGATTTCGAGGATCTTCTTCAAATCCCTTGAATTCCAAAATTCAACCAAGATAACATCAAAAGCTAAGACGCACCTTATTTTCTAAATTCAACCCTTCATGTCAAAATTTAAGATGAATCTTTACTTCCCTATTTCACTCTTTGGTGATACCTTCATTCGTACTCTTCGAATAATCGAATTATTTTTACTCATATTACTCAATGATGATAAAACTCAAGTTATCAACTCATATACGTCATGAAAACATTTTTATTGTTAGCCATGACCACCTCACTCAAATTTCGGGACGAAATTTCTTTAACGGGTAGGTACTGTAATGACCCGGGAATTTCCGACTAAATTTAAACTTAATCTTGATATGAATTCGACACGATAAGCAAAGTCTGTAATGTTGAAATCTTAAAAACTTGGAACTGTGTTTAATATAATCATTTGACCTTTAACTATTCCCGACGATTCACGAACAACTGTTGTAAATACGTATGAATATATAGATATGTATATAGAAATAAATATAAGTATATATGATATCTTGAATTAATAAATTACAATATAATCCTTTGAATTGAAAATGTAAAGTAAAATACAAAATGATTAAACTATTATTAAAATGAATCTAGATATATACCTATATGACTTCTATATGTAATTAATATTATATATATGTTAAATAATCAAATATGATATTACAGAAAATAAGTATTAATACCATTACTAATCATATTATAATATAAGTACTAATATGAAACTTGATATATATAAATTGATATATTTTTATTATTTCTAATAATATTATTATAATTAATAATATAAATAGTTATTATAATATTATGAATGTTATCATTAATCATCAATTATTATCATTTTTAAATATCATTATTACTAGTATTATTTTTAGTATTATAACTTATTATTATCATAAATTTGATTATTATTAATATTTTCATGTATTATTATTAATAATATTAATATTAATATTAATTATTAAAATCAATTAATTAAATATGTAATCTATATAAATCTGAACATCTGAATAAATTAAATTTAGTGGCACCACACAATCGTACTTTTAATCCTGTCTCTAATTCTATTTCAAATAAAATCGAATCTTATCACAGTGAATTACAAAATCTGTTAGAGATCCCTTTCAACTTTATTTTTTTTCTTCCTTCTGTACGATCGATTCCATTTTTGATATAAAACAACCGTGATAATTTCTGGCTTGTCTCTTCAACTATTAGAGTATTACAAGCAATAATCAACCACTTGTATTTTATATAAACTTGCAACATTCGATTGTGTACGGTCACTTGTTTCTTCTTGTTCAAAACACATAAACTCAAGGATCTAAACACCACAACGCAAACCCATTTGATTTGTTGTTGTTAATATTACCATCGATCAATAACAAGAGTCGAAGCCAAACCTGGTACTTGCCTACTCGAACTCCAGCTACTGCAGTGTATATATATATATATATTTTTTCTCTTTCAATCGACTTCCAACGAAGACACACTTGTTTTCATTACGTACGTTTGATCAACAAGAAACCCATTATTCTAGCTACTACTTATTCCTGTTTTAATCACCAACGAAATACCTCACAACCACCACCACTTCTATTCAAACACTATAACCATTCCGTTCATATTTATGTCGTAAACCACCATGCTCATCACCATTAATTCTATTGATCGAACGCTACCATGACCAATCCTCCAGCTGCTACTGCTACGAATCCTTCTGTTTTACAGCTACAACCGCTGTTGTACTATGTCCGAGAGCCACCATGTTTGATAACCATCTTCAACCTCTCTCTCCCTCCCTCTCCTCTTTGCAAATGACAACCTTCACCATGAAATATCCATTGTTGCTGCAAATCTGTTTTGTTCGATTAACACCAAAACTAAACAATCATCATGAACCACCCCTACGATCACCATTACCATAAGCAACCGACATCTTCTCTCCCTTCTCTTTTTTTTTCTCTCTCTCTCTCTCTTCGTTTCTGATTGGAAACCATCGCAAGGAATCACACCCATACACCTATGAAGTGCCACTGCTGCTACTACGTGAGACATCTATTTATTATGCAAACGAAATTGTGAAGAGTGATGATGACTAGTACTACAAGGAAGGTCATGAAAAATTGATGTCGTGAATATAGATATGACGATAAGAATATGATGAGTGAAAAATGATAAAAAGAATTATGAAGGACAATCGAATATGGATGATGCCATTTGTTTATCTGTTTTAATCGACAATTATAAACCAAAAAGTTCCCCACTTGTAGTTATGAATGATTGATGCAAGCTTTAAAGAAAAAAGTAGTGGGAAATGATGAATTAGAATGAGCTGTGATGATGGAAGTTGATAATATCGCGTTTTACATATTAATTACTAAAGTGAATGAGTTTAATCCAGAAACTGAATAATGGTTCTTTGGTTTAGTATTGGGTTTGCTAAATAGGAGGTCCTGAGTTCGAAACATGGCGCCTGCATATTTTTTTTGTTACAAAAGCAGCTGTTGGGCTGTCTGGATTTGATTGGGCCACGATTTAAATGCTGTTGGGCCGAATTCTGATTGGGCTATTAGCAGACTATAAACACGAGATAGATATTAAATGGGTTATATATCGTGGGATGATATCAATTACAGAAAAGGTTAATTGGAGGTATGGTTTGAGTGTTTGTTGTATGAACGAGAGGTCACGAGTTTGAGTCCGAGCAGTTGCATTCTTTTTGGAACTTGTTACTTTGAGGTAGCTATTATTATTATTATTATTATAAAAACCATACAAGTTATTATTATTTTTCACTAATATTAATATTAATATATACTACTTTTACTAGTATTATTATTAACATAAGTGTCGATTTTAACAAATATCATTATTATTATAAGTATTATAGATATTAAGGAAGTTATAATTATTAGTAAATCATTATAATCAAAACTATCATTTTTGTTACAGATAAATATGTTGTACCTAAAAATATACTTAATACATATAGCATAATTATATTAATAGTTTATATACCTACATATCAAACATAATAACAATATTTAAATAAATACATATATATATATATATATATATATATATATATATATATATATATATGTGGTTAGTATTATATGAAAATATCATTAGTTTGTTATATATATATATATATATATATATATATATATATATATATATATATATATATATATATATATATATATATAACAAACTAATGATATTTTCATATAATACTAACCACATATATATATATATATATATATATATATATATATATATATATATATATATATATATATATATATATATATATATATATATATATATATATATATATATATATATATATAACTAAGGAGATCGATATTAAACATTTTAAATATATACACAAACTAAAGAAGTATAATATATAATTTAAGAAATAATAAATAAACTGATTCGATTACGATTACACATTTTAATATATATACAAATGACATAGTTTCGTGAATCCGAGGCCAACCCTGCTTTGTTCTGTTGTTCAATATAGTCGTATGTATTTTTACTACAAAATACATTAGGTGAGTTTCATTACTCCCCTTTTTAATGCTTTTACAATATATATTTTTGGGACTGAGAATGCATGCGCTTTTATAAATGTTTTACGAAATAAACACAAGTAATCGAAACTACATTATATGGTTGAATGATCGAAATCGAATATGCCCCTTTTTATTAAGTCTGGTAATCTAAGAATTAGGGAACAGACACCCTAATTGACGCGAACTCTAAAGATAGATCTATCGGGCCCAACAAGCCCCATCCAAAGTACCGGATGCTTTAGTACTTCGAAATTTATATCATGTCCGAAGGAGGATCCCGGAATGATGGGGATATTCTTATATGTATATTGTGAATGTCGATTACCCGGTGTTCAATCCATATGAATGATTATTTTTGTCTCTATGCATGGGACGTATGTTTATGAGAAATGAAAATATGAAATCTTTTGGTCTATTAAAATTATGAAATGATTATTTGATGATAAACTAATGAACTCACCAACCTTTTGGTTGACATTTGAAAGCATGTTTATTCTCAGGTACGAAAGAAATCTTCCGCTGTGCATTTGCTCATTTTAGAGATATTACTTGGAGTCATTCATGACATATTTCAAAAGACGTTGCATTCAAGTCGTCGAGTTCATCAAGATTATTGTTGAGTCAATTTATAGTTAGATATATTAAGAAATGGTATGCATGCCGTCAACTTTCGATGTAATGAAATATTGTCTTTTCAAAAATGAATGCAATGTTTGTAAAATGTATCATATAGAGGTCAAGTACCTCGCGATGTAATCAACTATTGCGAATCATTTATAATCGATACGGACTTCGTCTGGATGGATTAGGACGGGTCCTTTCATTAACCTTGCCGGATGATCATGACTGGGATAGGGAGCACACATTGGTGGTCGACTTTAGGGTGATTCGCGTTGAATCCGAATACGATGCTATCCTTGGGCAACCAGCACTATCGTATTTCAGCATCACGAACTCTATGGCTTATGGAACCATTGTGCTACCCACCCAAATGGGAAAAGCTACTCTCCAGTCCAAAGTAACAGTGGAGGACTATCGACTACAGTAGGCATGTATATGCGCATATAACTAACTATTTTGGAATCGAAAATACAGATCGCACATTGATTACTGAAAATAAAATCACTGCTTAAATACTTGGCCTGATGACATGCTATATACACGCAACCAGTTTGCGCACTTACTGCATTAAAATGAGCACAATTGTACATAATCTGAAACATAAGATGCATATAAGAATGCACTTAATGCACAAAGCTCGCACATTCGTTGATTTTGTAACACAATTTGACTGGTGTCCACAGATCAGAAGTATTCAAGCCACGGTGAAGGAGAAGAAAGATGTGGGTAGTTCCTCAGGAGCTGCAAATGACGAGGGAGACGAGATTGCTGGCATAGAATACGAGTTTGAAGAATACAAGGATGAGAAGTTGAGAAAGAGAGCATGTGGATTCAGTTATGATCATGGTGGTTATTCTTATTATTAGTGAATCATTTGGATGTTTTTAAGTGCGCCTTGTCTAGCGCATGTATGAAACTTGTACCGATGAAACAAAGTATGTAAGCCTTTACGTGCAAAACTTATCTATGTTTAAATATTGTCTCCAAGTTATTGTCTACTAGAATATTTATGCCATTATATGTAAAGTAGTTCTATAACTTAAAATTGGTGCACACAATCCTTTAGGCAGTGCACTCCTACCTTTGAAAGGTCGCTTTCTCTAGCACCCGTGCGGCAGAAGCCTGTTTGACGACAGGCTAGTTTATCAGAACCGGATGGTTAAGAGTCATTGGATTGACCTAACCAGCCCGCGCAGAACTTGAGATCTGCAAGTCATGACTATAAATGACGGCGTTGGTCGCTCCTGACCTCAATCCTAAGAGTTGGCACACTTAGAAGACTCCCGATGTGCACACACGGACGTTTAACTTAAGTATATATTGTGTGCACAACAATATATATGATAAGTTAAGTGTTGACATTCCTTGAGTATAATCACGATTAAAATCAACAAGTAACTTAGCCATACATAATAACATGTTAACAAACTATCTTACGCGCTTGATCATAAATAGCTATGAGAAAAAACCATGCAACTAGTAAACAGGAACGATGCATAGAAAAAAGCATAACTTAAAGAAGATTCGCTCACGACCGTTCGCGATCTAAAAGAATAGTGCGCAATTTACGTATTGTACGAGTATACTTCAACCACCACCTGGGCGAAACAAGCAAACGTACACGCACTTATGATGTATGAATTTACCTAAGTAAAAAACTAAATATACGCGCTCATAAAAACAGGCGCACTATAATAAACGATATTAACAATAGAATGAAGTATAAAGGATTAACATTTCATAATAAGTGATTACACAAGTACTGAAAAACAAAAATTACAACTTTTCTGATAATAAGCGTTGAGCATCAGCGGTGGGGTCCTTAGATAGAGCAACTAACGTGGGGACCATGATGTTCACCAAGGTGGGCGCAATCTCCTCGCTCTTTTGAACTGCCTAAAGATCCACGTCTTCAGCAACAATAGAATCTAAGGCCGCAGAAGGTTGAACATGAGGCTTGATCTTCTCCCAAAACATAAACCTCTCCTCCGCCTTAAAAGCAACCAAGGCATCAACAAACAGATCGCTCACATACTTAAAATCACATGCGCGAGCGACCAGCGAAGGGAGTACCTCCTTTAGAACCTGAAATTGGCGTAGCGCAGTCACTTTTGCATGTAGTCAACCGGCCAGCCAAATCCTGACATTCTTTTACCAGCACCTATTTTTTAGACTCCAATGAGTTGACCTTTTCGATCAACTCTTCAACCCTGGTGGCCAGTGATGTATTCTCTGAGGCAAGGGCATATGCAATAGTAGTTGCCTCAAGACGTGCTTTATCCACATACTCAAGCTGTCCTTTCAAATATCTAATGCGGTCATGTGCCTCATCGGCAGATAATGTGCCTGGAGTGGAAGAACCAGCACCATCAAGGCGAGCTTTCGCCTCCTGGAGAAAAAATCGAGAATGCATTAAGTTCAGCATGATCATCCGAACATCGTAGCACCACAATGCTTCAGGTGATAGATTCGTGAAGTAATTAGGGAAAGTGAAATCCCCCAAGAAGCTATATTGAGAGGCCGCCGCCTTCTCCGGCACTGACAGTAAGTCATTCATGCCGTGGAACACCAGATGATTTTCTGCAACCGAAAGCTAAAATTAGTCACATCATCAATAGCGCAAAAGCACAACATAAACAATACAAAAGACTACCTTTCGCCTTCTTGGCGCATTTCTGCTTGTGCCCACTCTCATTCAGGGCTTCCGTTTCCTTGCATCCCTCAGTACCAACCCTTTGAGAGTCATCATCATCATGACTCTCATGTTGGTCAGTGCCACCATAACCGCCGCCCTAGACCAAAGGGTCGACATCTGAACGATGCTCGCTTTCATTCCCAGTGTTTGGCATCTCAGTATAAATGCCCTTGATGTTGTGGGATCCAAGAAGCCTGTCCAGACGAATGACTACAATAAATAACATAAGTTAGAAGAAAGAAATATAAAGGAAATAAGTGTAAAGCTAGCGCCCATCTGCCGCCTACCATTATCGCGGTCATCTTTGATAATTGGCAGGACAGACCGATAAGGACACATGTTAGTAATCCGCAACATGTCGCTACTATAGTGGCAAATTGGGATTTCACGGTTAATAAAATACTCAAGCCTTCGCTCATCTTCCAGGGACAGCGCGAGTTTAACTTTCAACCACACGTCAGTAGCTTCTGTATGCCATGCGCGGATGTTCGCATGAGCAGGAGGGATGAAGGAATCATCAATATATAAGAACGAATTTTTCCACATCTTACGAACGCCAGCTTTCAAATGTATCACAAAATTAACCCTGTCATTGAAAGCGTACCGACTTTGTTGGCTTTTGCGATAAGAGAACACGTTTTTAAATAATACTAACGTGGGAGGAAACTGGTAATGATTACAAATCATCTCAAAGAGCATAACGAAACAAGTGATATATGGATGTAGTTAACCAATACCAATGTTGAAGTGGCTAAGGACCTCCTTGAAAAAAGTATTCGAAGGGAATCGCAGAGGTGTGTACCAATCTATCAATTTCACGATCGCACGCTCAGTAATAATGGACCTAACACTCCCACAGTTGGGAGGCTCGCCAGTAGAAGTAGACGCCATCTATAAACAACAAAATCAAAATACCATAAACAAAAGAAACTAAACACGCGCTCAACTGAAACACTTAAAGTTGAACCGGAGAGCACTAAGGGATAAGCAGAGAAGATTCACGCTGGATCAGAGAAAATAAAGAAAGTAAAAAGTTGGGGAAGAAGTTATGAGGTATTTATAGGGGAGTAAAAACACGGGAAGCATCTCAAGAGAATTTGAAAAAGGGCGGTTAAAAAATAAACGGCGGAGATGGAGCCACATGTGGAAAAGCAGGAAAGAGAAAACAGCGAAGTAACCGAAGGCGGCTGAAGTGACAGCATAGTCATTATAGCAGACTGACAGACACCGCCGGAATTTCCATGCATTTAATGCAACACGAAAAATTATTATTTAAATGAGAATAATAAGGAAAGTGAAAGTGTTTGGCGCAAGGCAAGCAGATGGTGGTCATAAGTTGAGTTCAACACCATGCGCAATTCTAGCGCATACTATTGAACTGGGAGACTTAATGATACGCATACCCGATTAGCTCGTGTAGCGCATCAAACAACATCACCATATGAGCCACGCATAGTGCGCGCTAAAAAGAATAGGCGCCTGATCGAGGACCTAGCGCGAATTCTGTTCTAGCGCCAAGGGTACGTATGCGTGTTAGGCGACGCTGTAGCTGGCAGAAGACACATCGCATACAAGAATCAGGTCCGACAAAACACTTTTTATTTTTGTTGGATCAGCTCACACAAGGAGGTAATATTGGCAGATCACGATCCTTTTAGCTCTATTATGTGGCAATAGAAGACAAAAAGGTTTACCCTATAAATAAATGACTCTACCGGACTCACAGCATTTCACTAGAATTATTCTTGATCTACAGGTAACGTTCTATGAACATAAACCTTATAACCCAGCACGAGCCATCATAAACCGGGTAACCCATTAATGGTGGGTCTATGTTTAACCACCCCTGCTGAGATCTTCATCTTGTAAGGGGTTATTCACGGTACTCGGAACTGGAGAGTTAAATTCACACGACCCTTAAATCCCCTTTAATTGGTGTCGAGCATGGACCGAACCCGACCCGTTTATTTTATGCTGGATTAGCCTTGATAACCAATTAAAGGCTAAATAATCTGGGAATGGTGTAAACACTACAAAAAGGAACAAGAGTTTCCAAATCATTGACAACGCTTATTAGAAGACTGACTTCTGGAACCAACGACGTCTCTGTGGAATTGCTGGACCTGGACCTGATCACATTTTGCATGCTACAGCTGAATCCTTAGACAAGTTTAAGATATATAGAACTAAAGTAGAATTGCAACGGAATGGTTCAATTAAGACCTTGCGTACCGATGTGTCTAAAATGGAGGATTTATTTTGTGGCGGAGTCGTTAGGTCACCAGCCGGTTATTGAGGTTCGTCAGAGGGAATCTGGATTTAAATTTATAATATGTGGAGCTTAAATGTAACATACGTTTTACATCCGTCTCACATCGGTTGGAGAGGGGAACGCAACATGCCTTATAAGGGTGTAGAGACCTATCCTAGCATGACGCGTTTTGGGAGCACAAGCGTAGCAGATCCCATGAGAACTCTACAGTTAAGCGTGCTCAGGAAAGAGCACTACTATGATGGGTGACCTCCTGGGAAAGTGCTCTTCGTGTTTGGTCACCAAGAAAAATCCTTGCGCCTACGGGCAAAGCGGACAATATCATGCTACGAGGAACATGTTACCTGGGATATTACATTTGGTATCAGAGCCAGGCCCCGGACCAAATGTGCACAGTGAGGACGCTGTGTCCCATTAGGGGGAGGATTGTAACATCCGTGTTACATCCGTCCCACATCGGTTGGAGAGGGGAACGAAGCACGCCTTATAAGGGTGTGGAGACCTTTCCTAGCATGCCGCATTTTGGGACCACAAGCGTAGCAGATCCCATGAGAACTCTGCAGTTAAGCGTGCTCAGGCGAGAGCACTACCAGGATGGGTGACCTCCTGGGAAAGTGTTCTTCGTATTTGGTCGCCAAGAAAAATTCGTGCGCCTATGGGTAAAGTGGACACTATCATGCTACGGGCAACGTGTTACCTGGGATGTTACATTAAATCTACTACTCCTTCTATGGGTGAGTAAGCAAAGTGTGACCTAGGGTGGTTGGTTTAAGAAGAAAACGGAATCGGACATTTCGCAGTAGTAAAACTATCATTAGGCTTATTATCCTAGGGAGTAGTTTAAGATAATTTTGGGGTTTTCTATTTTCTAAGATAAATAGATAAATAAAGGAAAGCGTTAAAGATAAAACTTGTAATTCAGATAAGGCTAAATTAAGTACGTGTTATGATTTCATCAGTTACATAGCCTAAGACATGTAATGTCGGCTCATGAATAGGTGATAACCTTAAACCCGTCATACTATTCCTACCACCCTGGTCAAAACACTGACTGTCACTGGATAAATATGTTTGGTTTAAAGCATCTGAATAGACAGTAATGTCCCATAACCCCGATACCCGAGAAACATGAACTACATGCAAACATTGACAGCTCATCAATAGGAACGACTCGGAGAGGTGATATATTAACGATCCTTAAGGTCAAAACTTTGTTAAGTATAAGCAAAGATCGATGGCATCCCTGATCCGAGATACATGATGTGTTTTCGACAATATCGTTAACGACTAGACTTAATAAAATAGTTAGGCCCTTAATTAAAAGAGAAGAACCATAAAGAACACATGGAAACGTTACAGAATAATGTCCATGAACATGTTCGGTTATCCTAACGGTTTAATCCTTTATGGGTTTAAACAAAACATTCTTGAATTAACGAATAATCCCTCAAGCAACCGCGTTATGGTGCAATGTATTGTATCCGCACTGAAGATTAGCATCCATGGTTTCACGACCCCCGTCTCGATTTCCCAAAATGTGGTGTGAACTTTAACATAGTGTCCCAGGTTTTAGTCAACGTAGCAGCGGAAACATAAATATTATTACATCACGGTCTCTGTTTTTAGTTTTGGTACATCATGGTTACAAAATAGAAGTACAGACATAGTACAAATAAAAATACATCATAATCTAGCCTATCAAAACTAGATTTAACAAAATACATTTTTATAACTTCCACGATGCCCAACCTGAAAGTGCTCCAAAAGCTAAGTACCTGAGATAAATACTTAAAAACGTCAATATAAATATTGGTGAGTTCATAGGTTTAGTTATAATGTATAGTTAATGGACATCAAGATTTTCATGTATAAAATAGTTAAAAGATATTCTAGTTCATAAGCTTTCGATATCGAACGTTAATTTAAAAGTACCCGAAAACAAGCGTCACTTAAGGTCTAAGTGCATATGGTCGAAGGTTATGCATCCGATAGCCTAGAAGGCCTATCCTGATGTAAGAAGTCATCCTTAAATAGATCTATTCGTAATATTCACGTTTACCAAACCGGTAATTAATGATATTAAAATCGGGCTTTCTAAATTGGCCTTTGTTACTCAACATAGAATATAGTTGTAAGTACTTGATTCCAATATGTAAAATAGTAAACAAGTATTATCTCATCCCAAAATTATAAAAGATTTATTAAAAATGGGACTACGAACTCACGACTAATGCGGTGCGATGCGTTCACGGTAATCGGTCAGATTGTGTTTGGTGTTCCGGGCTTGAGACCTAATGAAATGTTTAATAGGTAATAGGTCTTACTATATAATATAGTACTTAATTAAGGTTTAATATCAATTCCTTAAGTAATCTTACATGTCCAATTCAATTCTTGGTTTTAAAAGTTACTAGTTCATAGTTTTAAGAATAGACTGTTTTCGACTAGTTTTATCATGACATAAGTGTAGGTGTTTCTAATGATCTAGATATCCATTTTAAGTGAATTTACTATCTCTGGAAAGTTCTTTGAGTGTAGGTTCTAACCATATAAGGTTAGCCTCTAAACGTAGAACATAAGTTAGTAAAAAGTTCATTTCTTCACAAGTGTTTAAAAACAGATCAGTTTTACACTACAAGATCTTATGAAAGTTTATAAATAGCAAAACTTATCTATTTGACTCAAGAATTTTACAGAAGTCTTAGCACATATAAAAGTGCTTATTCTAAAAAGGAATAGTCTCCAAGTCTTCATTAACCTTGTCTTTGGAGATAAGGTTTTAGACTAATTTCTGACTTCAATAAAATCTTGTGTCAACTAGATAGGACTATATTTTGATGATTTCTTAATATCAATTCCTTAAGTAATCTTACATGTCCAATTCGATTCTTGGTTTCAAAAGTTACTAGTTCATAGTTTTAAGGATAGACTATTTTCGACTAGTTTTATCATGACATAAGTGTAGGTGTTTCTAATTATCTAGATATCCATTTTAAGTGAATTTACTATCTCTGGAAAGTTCTTTGAGTATAGGTTCTAACCATATAAGGTTAGCCTCTAAACGTAGAACATAAGTTGCTAAAAAGTTCATTTCTTCACAAGTGTTTAAAAACAGTTCAGTTTTACACTACAAGATCTTATGAAAGTTTATAAATAGCAAAACTTATCTATTTGACTCAAGAACTTTACAGAAGTCTTAGCACATATAAAAGTGCTTATTCTAAAAAGGAATAGTCTCCAAGTCTTCATTAACCTTGTCTTTGGAGATAAGGTTTTAGACTAATTTCTGACTTCAATAAAATCTTATCTCAACTAGATAGGACTATATTTTGATGATTTATTAATGGGATTATGGTGATTTAACTGTAGTTGGTTTCCTTATTAAGTGTAATTTTTAGATCAGATGACTTTGGTTTAAAATCTATTTTATATTTTGAGCTATACATGAATCTTAGACACTTGGTAAGATTGCCATGAATCTGAACATGTTTCACCAAATAAAATTCTAAAATGACTTTCCCTTTGAGTTAAATCATGAAACCTTTACTAGAAGTCTCAAACACATATATGAACATCATATAAATTCATGAGTTCCAAGGAGCAACCATAGGTTGGTGTTTAGGTCATTGACTTCAAGTAGAAATTTGGACATCTCAAAGACAAAATAGTTTTACATAGTTTAACCACTTTGGTTCTTACTTTAACTTCATTTTAAGATATTGGACATATATAGATATTAAGTATAATGATCTAGTATCAAAATCAAGGTTAGCTATATAGTAATCATTGAGTGATTTAACACTCTATATCTAGCTTTCACACCATGAAAGTTCTTGATTTTGACTAGAAATGATGAATAGATTTAGTCTAGCTTGTTATACCTTGATGAGATATACTCCTAATGCTTAAAGAAGATGATTAATTACTTGCTTGTGATCTGTATTTGAGAGTGGAGAAGTGTTGAGAGAGAGTGGAGAATGATCAAATGAAAGAATGGAGGATGGAAGTTGGTTTATAAAGAGGTGATGGTGGTGATGGAGGTGGGAAGTGGCACACAGAGGGGAGGGGGAGGGAGTGACTCACCTTGGATCATTAATTAAGATCATCATGGTGTTTTGCATGAGTTTTACTTAGTGGAGAAGTACTTGGTGAAGGTGTTTTGATGATGGTACATGATGATGATGATGATGATGATGATGATGATGATGATGAATGACGATGGTGATGATGATGGTGTAGGTGTTCTAGTTAATTTTTGGTTTTGCAAGTGTACATGTACTTGTGTAGTCTTTTAATGTGTAAATTCTAAGATGTTTACTTGTATGTTTAGGGTTTAGGAAGTAAGCTTAGGTTAGGTTCTAATCAAGATAGATCAAGGTTAGTTAAGTGAAAGAAATGGCTAAGTACAAAGAAATCAAGACTAATTGTGAAAATGATGAAGTGTAGGAATGTTTTTATCTTATGAACAAATGTTCAAATGAAAATGTTTCAAGTCTTTAATCTAAATACTTAGTTAATAAGTTTAGTTATTAGATTAATATATATATATATATATATATATATATATATATATATATATATATATATATATATATATATATATATATATATATATATAATTTACAACTTTAGGGTTTATGGTATTGAACTAGGGTTCATAGTAGTAAACTAGGGTTTATGATGATAAGTTAGGGTTTATGACTTTATGCAAATATGTAAAGTAATACCCAATCAAGTAAAAACTAAAATGCATCCTTAGAGTTGTACAAACCCTAAAATAAACCAAGACATAGATTAATAAATTTACTCATCATGTCGGAAATTGTAACTTAAAGAAGTCAAACTAGACAACTTAAGTCGAAAATCTAGTGTTGTGACATTACCTACGTACACGTTAAGAAAAATTTTGTCCTCGAAATTTAGGAGGTACTTCGATTATCGAACAAATGAGGATATTTCTGCCTTATATGGTCCTCACGTTCCCATGTGAACTCTGGACCTCTCCGGGCATTCCAAAGAACTTTAACAATTGGGATTCTACTATGCTTCAGCTTTTTCACCTCACAATCCAATACCTCTACTGGTTTTTCAACAAAATGCAACTTGTCATCTATACTTAGTTCTTCCAAAGGAATTACTAATTTCTCATCGTACAAACACTTCTTCAAGTTCGAAACATGGAAAGCATTATGAATACCACTAAGCTCCTGTGGTAGTTGCAATCTATATGCAACTGGACCAATCCTTTCAATAACCTCAAAAGGTCCTACATATCTCGGGCTCAGCTTTCCTCGCTTCCCAATCCTTATTACTCCTTTCCATGGAGAAACTTTTAACATAACTCTGTCACCCACTTGAAATTCTAAAAATTTCCTTCGGACATCGGCATAACTCTTCTGCCTACTCCTCGCCATCTTTAATCTTTCTTGAATCTAAAAGATCTTCTCAGTTGTTTCTTGGATAATCTTTGGTCCTGTTAATTGTGAATCACCAATCTCACTCCAACACAATGGTGATCTACATTTCCTTCCATACAATGCTTCAAATGGAGCAGCCTTTATACTCGAGTGATAACTATTGTTATATGAAAACTCAACTAAAGGTAAATACTGATCCCAGCCACTTCCAAAATCAATTACACATGCTCAGAGCATGTCTTCAAATGTCAGAATAGTTCTCTCACTCTGCCCATCGGTTTGGGGATGATAAGCCGTACTCATATCCAAACGAGTACCTATGCCTTTTTGCAAAGATTGCCAAAATCTTGAAGTAAATCTGCTATCTCAGTCAGAGATAATAGAAATTGGAACTCCATGTCTAGAGACAATCTTCTTGATATACAAATCTGCTAACTTTTCCATCTTGTCGGTTTCTTTTATGGGTAAGAAATGTGCATATTTCGTAAGGCGATCCACTATTACCCAAATAGTGTCATAACCCTTCGTAGTCTTTGGTAATTTCGTATTGAAATCCATCGTAATTCCTTCCCATTTCCATTCGGGAATCTCAGGTTCTTGCAATAATCCTGATGGTTTCTGATACTCGGCCTTGACCTTCGAACATGTCAAACACTGAGAAGACCCTTCCTAATTCATAAGGACGAATACAATAACATATGATTACATTGCGAGGTATTTGACCTCTATATGATGCATTTTACAAACATTGCATTCGTTTTTAAAAGACAAACGTTCATTACAACGAAAGTTGACAGGCATGCATACCATCTCCTAATGTATCCAAACTATGAATGACTTATTATTAATCTTGGTAAACTCAATGACTCGAATGCAACATCTTTCGAAATATGCCATGAATGACTCCAACTAATATCTTTAAAATGAGCAAATGCACAGCGGAAGATTTCTTTACTACTTGAGAATAAACATGCTTACAAGTGTCAACCAAATGGTTGGTGAGTTCATTAGTTTATCGTAATCAATCATTTCCATAATTTTAATAGACCAAAAGATTTCATTTCATTTCTCATAAACATCATGCATGCATATAGCAGTCTGCATAAAAATCATTCATATGGATTGAACACCTGGTAACCGACCTTAACATGATGCATATAGAATATCCCCATCATTTCGGGACTCTCATCGGATATGATAAATCGAAGTACTAAAGCAGTTCAAATTCTCTGACAGGGGCTTGTTAGTGCCCATAGATATATCTTTAGGATTTGCGTCAATTGGTGGCAATTATAATAAACACCAATTCTTAGGCTACCAAGCTAAAAAGAGGCATATTCAGTTCGATAATCCAACCATAGAATGTAGTTTCGATTACTTGTGTCTATTTCGTAAAATATTTATAAAAGCAGCGCATGTATTCTCAGTCCCAAAAATATATATTTTCAAAAGCATTTAAAAAGGGAGCAAATGAAACTCACGATACTGTATTTCGTAGCATTAATGCTAATGACGGCATTGAACAAGTGTAGGGTTGACCTCGGATTCACGAACCTATATTAAGTATATATATTTATATGTTGGTCAATATATGAAAGGACCCGTCCTAATCCACCTGGACGAAGTCATCAACATTTGGTCCCATTGCGATGATCGGCTCCAAGTAATGTCCTTATATTGAGAAAATGCACAGCAGAAGACTTAATTTCATACCTGAGAATAAACATGCTTTAAAGTGTCAACCAAAAGGTTGGTGAGTTCATAGATTTATCATAACAATCATTTTAATATATTAATAGACCACAAGATTTCTGTTTATAAATATATGTACACTCACAAGTGTACAAAAGTATTCTATAAGTTGTAGGCACCCGGTAACAAGCCTTAACGTTCATGTTTTACCCTCTGAAGTACACCAGATCAGGTGTGTTTAAAATAACCTCGAAGTACTAAAGCATCCCATAGTCAGGATGGGGTTTGTCAGGCCCAATAGATCTATCTTTAGGATTCGCGCCTACCGTACATAGACAAATAGTTTAATGTTACCAAGCTAAGGGTATATTTCTGGTTTAAACCCACGTAGAATTAGTTTTAGTACTTGTGCCTATTTCGTAAAACATTTATAAAAACAGCGCATGTATTCTCAGTCCCAAAAATATATATAAAAGGGAGCAAATGAAACTCACCTAATGTATTTTGTAGTAAAAATACATATAACGGCATTGAACAAAAACAGGGTTGGCCTCGGATTCACGAACCTATATGATTTATATATATATTAAAACATATACTTGTAATCGAACAAATATATGTATAATTATTAGTGATATCATTTTTATATTAATAGTTTATAGGTTTCATTATTTCTTTATTAAAATATAACTTTTATTATGTTATATGTATCAAATATTTTATATGTATATATTTCATTTGTTTGTTAAAACGTAATTATATTAATACTAAAATAATATTAGGAATGATTAAAATAATGGTAATGACAATACTAGTGTTAAGAATAATGATAATATCAATAATACTTGTTAATGTTAATAAATGATAACTTTTATAAATATACCTATATTAGTAATAATATTAATAATAATAGTAATAATAATAATAATAATAATAATATTTATAATAATAATAATAATAATAATAATAATAATAATAATAATAATAATAATAATAATAATAATAATAATAATAATAATAATAATAATAATAATAATAATAATAATAATAATAATAATAAGAATAAGAATAAGAATAAAACTATAAAAAGGGCTACCTTAATGTATCCAGGTTTTAAAAATAACAAAACATCGCTGCCCAGGCTCGAACTCGAGACCTCTCATATAACAAACAACCCCCTTAACCATTGAACCATCTGTTTCTTGCTGTTTTAATTCACACGATTATATATTTAATATGTAAAACGTTGTTTAATCAACTTCATCACATCATAATTATATCATCTCGTTATCATGTATCATACGTCTCTAATCATCGCGATCATTATCAAGTAATCACGTAATTGTCTTCATAGTTTGGAAACAAGAGTGTGTTTGTATTATCCTCGAACCAGAAATCAGAAATGATGGGCTTAATGATGGGCTTGCAAGTCGTGGCCCATGTTTCTTCTCAAGTCCAAATATCAAGAATGGCCCAATCATTAAACAAGGCTTTCGGTTCTTTTTTAAAAATATCTAGAAGTAATATAACCGAAATGCTTATGTGGGTCTTTGTTTTGTATTTTAATTTCCTCACCGTCCATTTAAAATAGTTAACTCCAGCTGGTTTCCTTTATTGTCGGCCATATTTGTAAAAGGAAATAAAGAGACCGTAAAATCATTCCATGTTTCATTATCTCCCATCGTTATTACAAAAAAAAATATCAAGCAGGTGCAGTAGTTGTTTGCATAGTTCGAGAAAGCAGAAGAAGGCGTAGCAGGAGTTGATGTTTAAGGTGAGGGTGAAGGATGGTTCGAGCATGGTAGTTTTGAAGTTGATTTTCGATGGAGAAACAGAAAGACAGCAGCTGCACAGCAGCCGTTTTGTGAATGATTTCGATGGTCATGGTGTTTGCGACGGTTTACAACACAAGATAGAGAGAGAGGGATAAATAGAGAGAGAGATGAAGAAAGAAACTGAGATTGTGGTTTTTGTTTCGACTGGGTTACTTAATAAACCGAATAAAGCAGTAGCAACCCATGTTGGTTTTGATGGTAGTTGTGTTGGGTTTTTGATAAACACAATTGGGTTTTTGGATTCGATAGTTAACAACGAACAGTCGTGATGGTTTGATGGGTTTGTAGAGGGTGTTGTATGGTGGACTTTAAAGGTCGTTGTGGGTTTAGTGAGGTGAGCCGAAAGTGATGAAAGGTGGTGATTATGAGGTGACGATTGATGGTTGATTAGAAGTGAGTGGTAGTCGATCACTCTTGATGGTGGTGAGTTTTAATAGCGGTTGGTAATGGTGGTTATAGGTGACCAGAAACGGTGAAGGCAAAGTGTTCGTGGAGTTGAGTGGTAAGCGAGAAAGAAACAGAAAGTGAAAGATATCTTTTCTATATGCATGTGGGTATCATTTATATGTATAATATGAGATAGTTAGAAGAACAGTTGTCTAGTGAATTCAGTCAAGCCTTCATTCCCATCACAATTTGTATTATTGTATCTATGATTACATAATTTAAGGGATTTGTAAAATATCACTTTAAGACTAAGTTGGCAAATGAATCACGAGCAAACAGATAGCAAGGAGAAAGAAACAAAAGAGAATTATTAAAAATAAATAAATACTGATTTTTAGATATTACCATTTATCTTAATATAAGTACTACCAATATATCTATAATATTTTAACTTGTATGTAAATTTAATATGTAGAAATTATATCTTATCATCCATGTAACATTTATTATTTATATTATATATCTTATAAAAAAACATTCATTAGATATTAAATATTTATATATATATATATATATATATATATATATATATATATATATATATATATATATATATATATATATATATATATATATATATATATATATATATATATATATATATATATATATATATATATATATATATATATATATATATATTTTTATACTTATATATTTTAACAATTGTTCATGAATCGTCAGGCATGGTCAAAAGGTAACTGATTATCCGAATATAGATTTCAAACTTTCTAGACTCAACATTACAGATTTTTGCTTATCGTGTCGGAAACATATAAAGATTAAGGTTTAAATTTGGTCGGAAATTTTCGGGTCATTACAATATATGTCTAACAATTTAGGTCAAGTCGTAGTGTATCACAATCCTAATGCTCGAGATTATCATGCAAAAGTTAACTTAACCCAAAATGACTTTCAAAATCAATACTTGTTTATTATAGTCATTTTATATATTTAAATATATTTATCAGATTTTATTAGAGTAAATAATACAAGTCATTTATCAATAAAAATTTATATTAAAATTTATATATGATAAAAATATATTTTTATATATCTCAAGTAATAAAATTTATTAAGTTCACTTAATATCATAAAAATATAGTGGTATGTATTATTAATGTAATTATATTATGTGTGGTAAAAATATCTTTGTATCACATATTTATTTGATAATATAATATTGATAATAATAATAATAATGAGTAAAAGTTGTATTATTTTGTAATAATAATAATTATTATTACTCTACTAATAATAATAACAATATTTATATTTACTAATATTAATTATAATAAAATGATAATTCTAATCATGATAACTTTAATAATAAAGATATTTTTTAATATTAAATGTAATAATAATATTTTATAAAAATAATAATTCTATTCAAAATGATAATTTTTAATAATGATAATACTAAAATAATAATAATAATGATATTTTATAATAACAATGATATTTATATTAAAAATGATAATTTTAATAAAAATGATATTTTTTAATATTAATGATAATTTTAATAATAATAATAATAATGATAAAAATAAAGAAAATGATATTTTTATCTAAATCAATATCTTACAATATTTTAATTTCATCCTGATACTTATACTCATTATTTCCTAATCGACTTGTTTAATAGCTTTTAGTCATCTTTTATATCACATTTATAATAATGATAATAATAATCATAATAATTAGATAATACTAATATTAGTTTTAATGATAATGATACTAATAATAATAATACTAATTACTAATGATAATACTAATAATTATTGTAATGATAATAATAATAATAATAATAATAATAATAATAATAATAATAATAATAATAATAATAATAATAATAATAATAATAATAATAACCTTAGTGACAATAACGATTGTATTAGTAATAACAATTTTAATTATATTACTTATATTGATAATGATAATGATAATAATAATAATAATGATTAGATCATAATAATAATGACGATAACAATAACGATGATAATAATAATAATAATAATAATAATAATAATAATAATAATAATAATAATAATAATAATAATAATAATAATAATAATAATAATAATAATAATAATTTAGTTGACCATATCTTTTAATCCGTTCATCGAAATCACACGATTTCTAAATGAAAAGTTATTAATTTTTCGCCAGCTTTCCAACGACATGCATATCATATAAGCATATGTATCAAATTCGTGATTTATCATAAACTATTTAGCGACAAAATTTAGCATACAAGCATGCATAATCATAAATAATCGAGCACTAGTCAGGGATGCACTATTATTATATAAAAGATAAGATATGAATGCTCACGTATCAATATTGTGATTCAATATTGCAGGAAAGTGCCTAAACACAACGGAGATGATAACCACTAGATTGACGTCAAGAGCAATACCCTCGAACCATACCCATAACCTTCTTAGCTATAACCCATAATTTCCTTAGCTCTATCTCGCTCGAAAAACCCGTTTGAAAATACTCGCTCATGACCTCGTCGTAGTATTTTATGTGCAATACTAATAAATAATAATACTACTAATAATAATATAATTAATAATAATAATAATAATATAAATCTTAATAATAATAATAATAATAATAATAATAATAATAATAATAATAATATAGGTAATATGTATATATAAAGAGAGTTCGTGAGATTGAAAACATTTGAGTGAATTGAAACTGAAACGAGTTCGAACTTTATAGCCCAGTCATGGACCCATGAGCTCTGCGATTGCGATGGGTTTGTGGTATACTGCTCCGCGATCGTGGAGCAGCCCATTCCAGCTCACACATCGATAGTTTATGGCTGCCAACGGTTTTTAATTATAATTAATATATAATATATATAATTTATATAATTAATTATATGTAATATAATATTTACGTGTAAAGTGGACTTGTAACTTTTGTTGCAACGATTTGTACGATGATGCTCGACTCATGTCCGGCTTCCGATTTCTCGAATGCATTTTCGTATGCTTAGAAAACTGGTACTTTATATTTCGTGTAATGTATCTTTATACATAACTAGACTCAAATCAATGAAAAACTATCCCACTCAAAATGTAATTTATTCATTTGAGTGTTTTGGTCATTTGCTTCTTTAAATCAACTTCTTGTTATTTATATATATGATAATATTAATTTAAATCAAAATGTTTTGTATCTAGTTAATATTATATTTAATCACTTTTTAATATATATATATATATATATATATATATATATATATATATATATATATATTCATTTAAAAATATAAATTTGTACATATTATATATATTTAAAATATTTATTTAATAATATAATATTTAGTTTTTCTGAACTAATAATATTTCAACTTTCAATTATAATCGTTTAAATAATAGAAAATATTATGTCGTACTACGTTTACGTTTTTGAAACAATATGTATAAATATATATATATATATATATATATATATATATATATATATATATATATATATATATATAAATATTTGTAATTTATAATATAAAGCTTTAATTAAATTCTTTTAATTCTATATAAATACTTTACCTTTATAAACAACAGGTTTAATAACTCAGTTCTTGAAATTGTTTCCATATTAATGAAATCAAATCAAATTATATTATATATTTGAAATCATTTAAATAATAAGAAGTAGTATTTTGTACGTTTGCATTTTAAAGCTTAAAATTGATATAACTCCTTTATGCACAAACGTTTTATAAAAACATTTTGATAATCAAATTATATTCAAATTATACTAGTAGTAGTTGTTATATCATAACATGTTTTTAGTAATAAAAGTCTATTATATTGAAAAACCATTTCGTTTAGGAAAGTAAAAATCATATATAAATCATAATAGGTTTCATGTTTTTAACTTACCTTTTATTCGTGAATCGTAGGGTTAAGTCTAAAGGATAATCAAACGTATGCAATCATCCTAATGTAACATGTCAAATGGGTTTATCTAGTCGACGAACCTTATCCCAATTATTCATTCTATATGATCAATCATTATGAAAGCTAAATAATTAACTTATCAAAAGACACGAGGAAATTATTGTAAAGTATGTATTGGAGATCAAACAAGAATCTCCATTAACTTTTGTCTAGCTTTCGTTATTTGACACTTTGTTCCTACTTACAGATCACTTTATCAATTATTCCGAATACCGTTAAAATGGAAAGATTTCTTAAATCATAGTGGACCTTACCACAGAGACCCGTAATCATATCATAATGAATCTGATAATTTAATTTTTGATATTATCTTTTAATTCCATCGATAAACATATTGAAACAAATACGTTCATGTAAAGTATTATACATTTAATACTTTGTTAACATTTTCAATTTATAATATATACATATATATATATACATATATAATTATATCTATTTATATAATGGTTCGTGAATCATCAGGCACAGTCAAAGGGTAATTGATTATATGAATATAATTCCAAAACTTTTGTGACTCAATAATACAAACTTTGCTTATCGTGTCGGAAACATATAAAGATTAAGTTTAAATTTGGTCGGAAATTTCTGGGTTGTCACAGTACCTACTCGTTAAAGAAATTTCGTCCCGAAATTTGATTGGGATGGTCATGGCTGACAATAAGTATGTTTTCAGGATGGATATGAGCTGAAAAATTAGAGTTTTTATCATCCATGAGTAATATGGATAAAACAATTCATTTATGTGAAGAGTACGAGTGAAGCTATCACAAGAGAGTGAAAATGAGTAAATACAGGTTCGACTTAACCGGTGACGTAGTCACGGTTGATTTCTGGAATTTAAAGATGATATTTGAATTCTATAAAAGATTTGATTCTTCGGTGATTAAGGAAATTATGATTTTCTTTGATTAAATACGTAATCTACCTCGATTGTTATGTCCGTTATTTCGCTATAAACTAACCTTTTCTGTTCCATTATTTTCATCATTCCTACATCTTCTTCCTCATTTCATACTTTCAAAAGATTGTGAAAATGCTTCATCCAGTTCTGATTCTTGATCTCATTCTGACCATCACCACAATCATCCTTCTATTCCAACTTTTACCGGAGGAATCTGTTTACTTCTACGTCGCTCTTGGGGTAGTGTTTTTCATAATCCTTCCTTGCATTTGTCTTTCCATAATTATTGACATCTACGGTTAATGATCTTTTCTGTTTACTGCGATTTATACTCCCCTTTCTATTTCGGAGCTTCATGCTTTTTTTTTCTTTTCGCATGTAATGGTCCAGAATTTGTAGTTATGAATTTCGGAATGAACATAGTTAATGTTCTAAGAAAGAAATTGTAATAGAACGATCTTGATTTGTCAAATTACTAGAATATTCGGAAAAATAGAACTATCAAGAAGATATGTTCTTAATATGTTTGGAGACTAGGTAGAATGTAAGAGTCGTGTAACATGGCACATGATGACGTTATGATCTGTGAATCATCAAGTTCCATTTAGAAACTCAGCATGACTTACTGTAATATAATCACGTTGATCAAGTGTCATTATATTATACTAACTCATGCTTCAGTTCCCAACACTACTTCAAAATATTCATATTTTAAATTCGAATTTCTCAGAATTTAGAAACAAAAACAGTTTCCTTTATGATATAATACTGATAGCATGAAGAGATAAATAATCTCAGATGAGAGTAGTTATGAATATGTCTTTAGAAATATCGAAGATATTTATAATGAAAGATTTGATAATATCTTAGAATATCTAAGATCAGAGGATGATGAAGAATATTTATCCGTAAGGGTTTAGAATCATAAGCAAGGCATTCGTTAATGACTTCAGCAGATACTGAATCATTTGGATTCTTTGAAGGCTGGTTTTATCTTTATAATTTGTCCACAGCCTCTTTCATGGTTTGCTCAACCCGTTTTCCAGTTTCAATCCTTCTCTTTTTCTGAGCTTTGCCAACACACTACTCTTTATCATCAACTCTCGACTGTTAAGGTCGTTTACAGTTTTTGCTGCTTCATCAGCATTTTTTCAAAATTCGGAGACCTACTTCGCAGTTTAGGGTGTGTGACATGTAACGACCCGGAATTTTCCGATCATTTTATACCTATGAGATTAATATTTACATAAATTAAACCTTATCAACATGATAAGCAATCTAAATTGTTGAGATTTATGTTTTTAAAAAGAGTTTTACACAACGTTTGACCGTCCAATTTGACCGATGATATCACGAACTATATAACAAACGATAATTATACGTTTGTGTATATATATGTATTTATATATATTTAACATGATCTAATAATGGTTTAACATCTCATTGTGTACTAATAACAATAAGTTATAAGTATACTTTGAGACTACTAACTTAAGTTTTCAAAATGATAACTATACGTAACGTTATTTGACATATATACCTTTAACCTATAATACTTATACAAGTATCGTATAAATATGTATTTAATCACTTTTAAAGGGCTTATATACATAAAACAATATAAGTATATTTACAAAAGATAGCTATATTTGAATTCTCGTTCCGTTTCCGCAAAATTTCTACACGTATACCTAAAGTATATGTACTCGTATCATACCCAGCTCCTATACGTATTTACTATTAGTATATACACATCACAATCACTTTATTAGCAGCCATGAGTCAGCCAATTTTGGATCTTAGCATGTATGATTAATCAATTTGGCATATTACAAGACTTTTGCACAATATTACAAATTTATACATCTTTTCACCACCATTTATACTCCATTCCAATTTCATTTTTACTACACATTTTCTCTAACCAAAAACACACTCTTAGGAACCTTAAGTGTTCTTCACAATCTCAGCAAATAACCATGAAGATCTAGCTTCAAAAACAAGCCTTAATCATCATAATAAATTCCTTACAAGAAAACTTCAATAATCCTTCCAAAATACAAGTTTACTTCCAACCTTTTGATCCAACTCCACCACTCTTTTGGTTCTAGGATTTTTCTCATCTTTTACAGTGACTTTGTCCAAGTAACTTGAGGTAGTAACCTTGTTCATAACCTTATTCGATTCATATTTATATAGCTATCTTATTTTGTGTTGTAAAATTTTAACAACAAGAACATAGTTTGAATGATTTCAAACTTGTTTGCAAACTAAATAGATCCTTCTAACTTAACTTTTAAAACACTTCAAGACCTATAATATATCATAATGATATGCTAACTTAACAAGATATAACTTGGTTTTACAAAGAACATCTTAAAAACTGAATCTACGTCGTCGGAGTGCAACCGGGGGCTATTTTGGGTTGGATAATTAAAAACCATCTTAAGCTTTGAATTGGAAGTTCATGTTCTGGAAAAATGATATTTCTTATGAATATGTTAACACATAAAAATTTCATGGTTTAACTCAAAGTGTAAGTATTTTTAGAAAAATGATCTTTAAATGTTGTTTTTATGATGGAAAATGATCACTTTCATAAGTTTCACCAAAGTTTGACCTATAACCTGTGATTTCGAATACAACCTAAGGTATTTTCAGTTCATATTCTTAAAAATTGACTCGATCCAAGGAAGTGGCAAGTTGAACCAACAAAAACGGAGTTGTAATGAAGAAACTACGACTAAAACAAGATCGGGTATCCGAAGCTAGTTTAGCTACGAAAATATTTGGAGAAAAATTAAATTAGTCATATATTTATAATTAATATGATATTTCATATATATTTACTTATGATTTGATTTTATATATTTCAGGACCACCCGTAAACAACACGAGAAGATTAATCATAAGACCTCATGATTGTACGCAACACGTCATTTGACAACACGGTACTTTATGTACGCAACACGTCACTTGACAACATGGTACCATGGGTCGAGATTAATTCTGATCAATACGAATACGATGGGGTCTTTATTTATTTTATTTAAGCAACTAATTGTGGACCACTAACATCGGACTGCTAACTACGGACTAAGAAAATATTAAAAGTATTAAAAGTATATATATATATATATATCTATATATATATATATATATATATGTAACAATTACTTAAAAAGAAAATATGTTGATATATTATATATATGGTTAGGTTCGTGATATCTATCGGAGACCAAGTCGTGATAAATACCTTCAAGACAAAAGTGAGTATATAGTCCCACTTTTAAACTCTAAATATTTCGGGATGAGAATACATGCATTTTATGATTTACGTTATGGACACAAGTGATTAAAAATATATATTCTACGTTGAGTTGTACCACTGGCTTACTTTCCTGTAACTTGGTAACTACTATTTACATGAGTATTGTAAACGCGAATCCTGTTGATAGATCTATCGGGCCTGACAACCCCTACCGGACTGGACGACCAGTATTCAACGGTTGCACAGTACTTCGTTTCGGTGACTACACTTGGTACGGTGTAGTAAGATTTCATAATAAAGGGAATATGCGACATTGATTAAATGTTAAGTATGGTTATCAAGTGCTCAACAACTTAGAATATCTTTATTAAAACGTTTATATATGAAATCTTGTGGTCTATATTTATAATGCTGCCGGCATTAAACCTATATCTCACCAACTTTATGTTGAAGTTTTAAGCATGTTTATTCTCAGGTGATAACTAAAAGCTTCCGCTGCAACATGTTGAATTTAAGCAAGATCTTGAGTATGCATATTTGTGTCAAAAATAAAACTGCATATCGGAGGATTTGTAATGTAAAATATGTTGGAAGTCGTATTGTGATTATCACATGTAAAGTTTGTAAGTCTAAGATTATCGTTAAACGATAATCATTATTATCTTGTTTAAACCTTGTATTTGTAATAAAAGTTATGGTTTGTATTGTAAAAACGAATGCTGTTTTTGAAAAACGTCGCATATAGAGGTCAATACCTCGCGATGAAATCATATGTTATTGTATTCGTCCTTATGGTTAAGGTCGGGTTATGACATGTGGTATCAGAGCGTTGGTCTTAGAGAACTAGAAAATTTGCATTAGTGTGTCTTATCGAGTTTGTTAGGATGCATTAGTGAGTCTGGACTTTGACCGTGTTTGATTTCGAAAACTATTGCTTATCCTTGTTGGTTAAAAATTAATATGTAAATATTATGTGGTATTAACGTGCTAGTTGTTATGTGATAGATGTCTGGCTTAAAACTTGTTATCACATTCAGCAACTCCGAACCAGAATCTTCAGATGGTGTTCCAGTCATTAACCTGTCCGATGATGAAAACGATACCTTTGGGGAAGACTCACAAGTTCCGGATGAATCAATTGAAGAGGAACCAGAAAGTGATCCTGAGGAGGAAGAAATACAGGAAATTACGAAAGACAAGTTCGAACGAGGAAAGAAATGAAAGGCTACTGAAATGGAAAATCCAAATCCCGAGTCTAGAGAGAATGTTGTGGCACCAACTCCACCAGATACTTCCACACCTATTCCTGCTATTCCTATTAGTTCTATCCCGACATCCAGTTCTTCGGTTCCTCAGCCAAAACGCAGGGAGACAACCAGGATAACCTTTAAGCGATTTCTTTGAACACAAATGCTTTGGGTTAAATGACACGCTGTTGTTTTAAACCATGGGATCATATAACGTTTTGTATAATATTACTAGTGTGGTTTGCTTAATGTTTGCTGTAAGATAAGCATATGTAAAATAGTGAAGTGTGAAATGCAATAATTTTCCATGGTTGAGTATTATTTGGGTGATAGTAATTGATTTTCGTACTAAGCTATTAAGTATGAACTTTAACGGGTAGGTACTACCCTTGGTATAATTATAAAACGCTAATAAGAAGAAAAGGCTTTTATAATAATAACTGGTTCATATTATTAATAAGTTATGATGTTCTGTAAATACATACTACATCTATAATATTCCATGTGAATAATTATTTTTTTTCATTCTTATTGAAGATTATGGCGCGATTGAACCGAATGACGGAACAAGAAATCCAGGAACTCATCAATCAGCGAGTGAACGACAGAATGTTATGGGTCGAGGCTGCAAGAGGTGCTGCAGTTAACCCAAATCCTCGTGTGGGATGCACTTACAAAACTTTTCAAGGTTGCAAGCCCTCATCATTCAGTGGAACAGAAGGACCGGTTGGTTTAACCCAGTGGATCGAAAAGATTGAGTCTGTGTTTAAAATCAGTGGTTGTATTGAGAAGGACATGACCAAGTATGCATCGTGCACCCTACAAGATAGTGCACTCACGTGGTGGAAAAACTATGTGAAGGCCGTAGGAGGAGATGTAGCTTATGATACTCCCTGGGAAGAATTCAAAACAATGCTAATCAACGAGTATTGTCCAAGGAACGAGGTTAGGAAGTTGGAAGCTGAATTACGAAGCCTAAAAGTTGTTGGTACTGAACTCACCAACTACAATCAGCAATTCATGGAATTAGCTTTGCTATGTCCCGAATTGGTACCAACCGAAGAACGGAAGATAGAACTGTACAAAGATAGTTTGCCTAAAAATGTCAAAGCAAATATTACAGCATCGAAACCCAAGACTATTCACGAAGCCATCACCATGGCGAACGAGTTGATGGACCAGATTATTCTGGATAAGAACACCGATGTCAAGACATCGGGAAACAAAAGAAAGTGGGAAGGTAATCATCAACAATCCAACAAGAAACAAGAAACCACGCAAGGTGCGGGTAGCGGTTCAAACTCAGGTTACAAAGGACGAAATCCTTTATGTAACAGATGCCACAAACATCACTCTGGTTATTGTAATGTGGTGTGCAACAATTGTAATCGAAAAGGTGATCTTGCTGAAGATTGTAGGGTTCCCGCTACAAATACAAACGGTACCAAGACTCCTGCCACCAATGCAAATAGAACTGCCTTGGCCACTGTTACTTGTTATGGGTGTGGGAAACAGCGTCATTATAAGAGCCAGTGTCCGAATCCAGAGAAGAATAATGGATCTGCACGTGGAAGAGCATTTGTTATTAATGCTAGAGAGGCGTGTGAAGACCCGGAGCTTGTTACGGGTACGTTTACCATTAATAACTTATCCGCATCTATTATATTTGATACTGGTGCCGATAGAAGTTACGTGTGTAGAGACTTTTATGCTAAATTGAATTGTTCATCATTACCTCTAGATGCTAAGTACATGATTGAGTTAGCCAATGGTAAACTAATTAAAGCCGATAAAATTTCTCGTGATTGTAAAATAAATTTAGCCGGAGAAACATTTAAGATTGATTTGATACCCGTAGAATTAGGAAGTTTTGATGTAATAGTCGGCATGGACTGGATGTCCAAAATAGGAGCTGAAGTTGTGTGTGCCAAGAAGGCAATTCGCATTCCTCGTAAGGATAAAACACAGTATTGATTTATGGAGAGAAGGGTAACTCAAAGCTAAAACTCATTAGTTGTTTGAAAGCTCAAAAGTTCTTGAATAAAGGGTGCTATGCTATCTTAGCACATGTTAATAAAGTCGAAACGAAGGAAAAAGTGAGGAGCATCAACGACGTGCCTGTGGCAAGAGATTTTCCCGATGTTTTTCCAGAAGAATTACCGGGATTACCTCCATTTAGATCTGTAGAATTTCAAATAGATCTAGTACCAGGAGCTGCACCAGTGGCTCGTGCTCCATATAGACTTGCACCATCCGAGTTAAAAGAACTTCAGAGTCAGTTAAAAGAATTACTGGACCGTGGATTCATACGACCAAGTACTTCACTGTGGGGAGCTCCAATTTTATTTGTTAATAAGAAAGATGGATCTTTTAGGATGTGAATAGATTATCGTGAATTAAATAAGTTAACTATCAAGAATCGGTATCCATTACCGAGAATTGACGACTTATTTGATCAATTGCAAAGATCATGTGTGTACTCGAAAATCGACCTCAGATCGGGCTATCATCAATTACGTATCAAAGAAGAAGACATTTCGAAAACAGCTTTTCGGACACGTTATGGTCGTTACAAATTTTTGGTTATGCCGTTTGGATTGACAAATGTGCCAGCTGTATTCATGGACCTCATGAATCGAGTTTGTAGTCCGTATTTAGATAAGTTTGTTATCGTTTTCATTGATGATATTCTTATCTATTCCAAGAGTGAACAAGAGCGTGAACAGCATTTAAGGTTGATATTAGAGCTGTTAAGAAAAGAACAACTATACGCCAAATTTTCTAAGTGTGCATTTTGGTTGAAAGAAGTGCAATTCCTTGGCCACGTTGTTAGTAGCAAAGGAATTCAGGTTGATCCAGCTAAAATTGAGGCCATTGAAAAATGGGAGACTCCTAAGACACCAACGCAGATACGCCAATTTTTGGGTTTAGCTGGTTATTATAGAAGGTTTATTCAAGATTTTTCCCGAATAGCTAAACCATTAACAGCGTTAACATAAAAAGGAAAGAAGTACGAATGGACTTCTGAGTAGGATAGTGTATTTCAATTACTCAAGAAGAAGTTGACTACGGCGCCTATTTTATCGTTACCTGAAGGGAACGATGATTTTGAGATATATTGTGACGCTTCGCGACAAGGTTTTGGTTGCGTCCTTATGCAATGAAAGAAAGTTATTGCATACGCATCTCGTCAATTGAAGATTTACGAGCGGAATTACACGACGCATGATCTAGAACTGGGAGCAGTAGTGTTTGCATTGAAGATATGGAGACACTACTTATATGGGGTTAAATGCACTGTGTTTACCGATCATAAAAGCCTTCAACATATCTTCGATCAGAAACAGCTGAACATGAGGCAACGTAGGTGGGTCGCCCTGATAAACGACTATGATTGTGAAATTCGCTATCATCCCGGGAAAGCGAATGTAGTGGCCGACGCTCTAAGCAGAAAGGAACGGGAACCAATTCGAGTACGAGCGATGAACATAAAAATTCGCATGAGTCTCAACTCACAAATCAAAGAGGCTCAACAAGAAGCTCTTACTAAAGAAAATATAGGAAATGAAATAATGAAGAAGTATGGGAAACAACTCGTTATACGGGAAGACGGAATTCGATATTTTGCAAACCGTATTTGGGTACCAAAGTTGGGTGGATTAAGGAAGTTGATATTGAACGAGGCACATAAGACAAGATACTCGATATATCCTGGAGTTGGAAAGATGTATCAAGATCTTAAGACGCATTATTGGTGGCCTAATTTAAAGACAGATGTTGCAACATATGTTGGGGAATGTTTAACTTGTTCCAAAGTCAAAGCAGAACACCAGAAGCCGTCAGGGTTACTTCAACAACCAGAAATCCCAGAATGGAAATGGGATGGTATTACGATGGATTTCTTCACAAAGTTACCTAAGACTGCTTGGGGTTATGACACCATTTGGGTAATAGTTGATCGTCTCACCAAATCTGCACATTTCTTGCCTATAAAGGAAACAGATAGAATGGAGAAACTATTATGATTATACATAAAGGAAATTATTTCAAGGCATGGAATACCTATTTCCATTATATCCGATCGTGATAGTAGATTTACATCAAAGTTTTGGCAATCACTACAGGAGGCCCTGGGAACTCGTTTGGATATGAGCACCGCATATCATCCACAAACTGATGGGCAGAGTGAATGAACAATTTAGACTCTTGAAGACATGCTCAGGGCATGTGTGATCGATTTTGGAAACGGATGGGATAAGTATCTACCATTAGCAGAATTCTCGTATAATAACAGTTATCGTGCGAGCATTAAAGCTGCACCATTTGAAGCACTGTATGGAAGGAAGTGTAGATCCCCTATCTGTTGGAATGAAGTAGGAGATCGACAATTAACTGGTCCCGAGATCATACACGAAACGACAGAGAAGATAGTACAAATCAATGAGAGATTGAAAATAGCCCGTAGTCACCAAAAGAGCTACACGGATGTCCGAAGGAAACCATTAGAGTTTTAGATCGGTGACATCGTTTTGCTAAAGGTGTCACCTTGGAAAGGTGTAATACGTTTTGGAAAAAGGGGTAAACTGAACCCAAGGTATGTAGGCCCGTTCAAGATCATCGAACGCATCAGACCGGTACCTTATCGACTCGAGTTACCATAACAACTCGCTGGAGTACATAATACATTTCACGTATCAAACCTTAAGAAATGTCTTGCAAAGGAAGATCTCACCATTCCTCTTGAAGAAATCCAAGTCGACGAGAAACTACAATTCATAGAAGAACCAGTCGAAATCATGGACCTTGAAGTTAAACTACTCAAGCAGATCAACATACCGATCGTTAAGGTTCATTGGAATGCTCGAAGGGGTCCCGAGTTTACTTGGAAATGAGAGGATCAGATGAAACGAAAGTACCCACATTTGTTTCCCGAGAACGCAAAATAGGTACAATTTTAAAATTTCGGGACGAAATTTATTTAACGGGTAGGTACTGTAACGACCCAGATTTTTCCGATCATTTTATACCTATGAGATTAATATTTACATAAATTAAACCTTACCAACATGATAAGCAATCTAAATTGTTGAGATTTATGTTTTTAAAAAGAGTTTTACACAACGTTTGACCGTCCAATTTGACCGATGATATCACGAACTATATAACAAACGATAATTATACGTTTGTGTATATAATGTATTTATATATATTTAACATGATCTAAGAATGATTTAACATCTCATTGTGTACTAATAACAATAAGTTATAAGTATACTTTGAGACTACTAACTTAAGTTTTCAAAATGATAACTATACGTAACGTTATTTGACATATATACCTTTAACCTATAATACTTATACAAGTATCGTATAAATATTTATTTAATCACTTTTAAAGGGCTTATATACATAAAATAATATAAGTATATTTACAAAAGATAGCTATATTTGAATTCTCGTTCCATTTCCTCAAAATTTCTACACGTATACCTAGAGTATATGTACTCGTATCACACCCAGATCCTATACGTATTTACTATTAGTATATACACATCACAATCACTTTATTAGCAGCCATGAGTCAGCCAATTTTGGATCTTAGCATGCATGATTAATCAATTTGGCATATTACAAGACTTTTGCACAATATTACAAATGTATACATCTTTTCACCACCATTTATACTCCATTCCAATTTCATTTTTACTACACATTTTCTCAAACCAAAAACACACTATTCGGAACCTTAAGTGTTCTTCACAATCTCAGCAAATAACCATGAAGATCTAGCTTCAAAAACAAGCCTTAATCATCATAATAAATTCCTTACAAGAAAACTTCAATAATCCTTCCAAAAATACAAGTTTACTTCCAACCTTTTGATCCAACTCCACCACTCTTTTGGTTCTAGGATTTTTCTCATATTTTACAGTAACTTTGTCCAAGTAACTTGAGGTAGTAACCTTGTTCATAACCTTATTCGATTCATATTTATATAGCTATCTTATTTTGTGTTGTAAAATTTTAACAACAAGAACATAGTTTGAATGATTTCAAACTTGTTTGCAAACTAAATAGATCCTTCTAAATTAACTTTTAAAACACTTCAAGACCTATAATATATCATAATGATATGCTAACTTAACAAGATATAACTTGGTTTTACAAAGAACATCTTAAAAACTGAATCCACGTCGTCGGAGTGCAACCGGGGGCTGTTTTGGGTTGGATAATTAAAAACCATCTTAAGCTTTGAATTGGAAGTTCATGTTCTGAAAAAATGATATTTCTTATGAATATGTTAACACATAAAAATTTCATGGTTTAACTCAAAGTGTAAGTATTTTTAGAAAAATGATCATTAAATGTTGTTTTTATGATGGAAAATGATCACTTTCATAAGTTTCACCAAAGTTTGACCTATAACCTGTGATTTCGAATACAACCTAAGTATTTTCAGTTCATATTCTTAAAAATTGACTCGATCCAAGGAAGTGGCAAGTTGAACCAACAAAAACGGAGTTGTAATGAAGAAACTACGACTAAAACAAGATCGGGTATCCGAAGCTAGTTTAGCTACGGAAATATTTGGAGATGAGAATACATGCATTTTATGATTTACGTTTTGGACACAAGTGATTAAAAATATATATTCTACATTGAGTTGTACCACTGGCATACTTCCCTGTAACTTGGTAACTACTATTTACATGAGTATTGTAAACGCGAATCCTGTTGATAGATCTATCGGGCCTGACAACCCCAACCGGACAGGACGACCAGTATTCAACGGTTGCACAGTATTCATTTCAGTGACTACACTTGGTACGGTGTAGTAAGATTTCATAATAAAGGGAATATCCGACAATGATTAAATGTTAAGTATGGTTATCAAGTGCTCAATAACTTAGAATATCTTTATTAAAACGTTTATATATGAAATCTTGTAGTCTATATTTATAACGCTGCCGACATTAAACCTATATCTCACCAACTTTATGTTGACGTTTTAAGCATGTTTATTCTCAGGTGATAACTAAAAGCTTCCACTGCAACATGTTGAATTTAAGCAAGATCTTGAGTATGCATATTTGTGTCAAAAATAAAACTGCATATCGGAGGATTTGTAATGTAAAATATGTTGGAAGTCGTATTGTTATTATCACATGTAAAGTTTGTAAGTCTAAGATTATCGCTAAACGATAATCATTATTATCTTGTTTAAACCTTGTATTTGTAATAAAAGTTATGGTTTGTATTGTAAAAACGAATGCAGTTTTTAAAAAACGTCGCATATAGAGGTCAATACCTCGCGTTGAAATCATATGTTATTGTATTCGTCCTTATGGTTAAGGTCGGGTTATGACATGACAACCTGGAAATTTCCGATTAAATTTAAACTTAATCTTTAGATGATTTAATATTTTCGACACGATAAGCAAAGTCTGTAATGTTGAAATCAACAAAAACTATGTACTGTGTTCATATATTCATTTACCCTGCGAATGCTCTCGATGATTCACGAACAATTATGTGCAAATAGATATGTATATATATGTGTGTGTGTGTATATTAAATTGAGTAATGTTAATAAAACATTTAGCGGTTTGGTTGATATGAAAATAAGTTATGAAATTATAATATGACTTGAAAACGTTAACAAAGTACTTGATGAATAATACTTTAAATAAACGTATTAGTTTCAATATATGTTTATCGACAAAAATTAAAAGATAATATCAAATAATTGAATTATCAGATACATTGTGATTATGATTATGGGTCTCTGTTATGAGGTCCACTATGATTTAAGAAATCTGTTCTTTTTGACAACATTCAGAAAATGGTAAAGTGATTTATAAGTAAGAACAAATGTGTCAATGAACGGGAACTAGACAAGGGTTAGTGGAGATTCCTGTTTAATTTCCAATTCATGTTTTATAATATTTTTCTCGTGACCTTGATAAGATAACTATGTTAACTTTCATTTTATTTAATATGAAAGTAAGAACGTGGAGTGTAAATAACTTAGATGTTAGATATCGACAAGTTAAGTAACTCGACAGTTTTCATTAAGATGATTTCATACGTTTATTTAACCTTTGTACTTTATCCCATGCTTCACCAACAGACTGTAATTTAAAAACTTGAAACCTATTATGAATATATATAATTCTACTTTTCTAAAACATTTTATGATATAACGATTTTCATTATTTTAACCTTTTAACAAAATGATTCTTAAATATATTTAGTTTTGGAAAACAAAATTATCATATTTATTTGATTTAGTTTCAAACGTACAAAAACGTTTTCAGTTTAAAAAGAACTTTATTATTAAAACGTATATAACTTTTATAAATATCTAGAACCACTTTTGACAACTCATTACTTAACCAGTATGATATAGATAACGATATTTATATTTTATTTTATTAAATATATATAACTATTTAAATTAATATTATATATATTTATACGCGTATTATACGTACATAGTTTTATACTTTTACTATACTTTAACTTTACTTTTACTTTACTTTTACTTTACTTTAACTTTAATAATTCACTTTAATGATTCATAGTTTAATAATTTACTTTAATAATTCACTTTAATAATTCATACTTTAATAATTCACTTTAATAATTCAAAAATCTATTATAAATAGAATTCAATAGGTTTCATTATTTCATAGAAACTTGAAAATATATTTCTCTAAACTCTCTCAATCGATTTACATATGTATATTTACTCAGTATTATTTCAAAATATTATTAGTATACATAAAATACTACGACAGAGTTATGTTCAAGCGATTTCAAAATAAGTTTTCAAACGAGATAGAGCTAAGGAAATTATGAGTTATAGCTATGGAGGTCATGGGTATTGTTCGAGGGTATTGCTCGTGAGGTCAACGTAACGTTTATCATTTTCGTTGCGTCTATGTACTTTCCTGCAATATTGAATCACAATATTGATACGTGAGCATTCATATCTTATATTTTATATATTAATAGTGTATCCCTGACGAGTGCTCGAGTATATATGATTATGCATGCTTGTATGCTTAGTTTCATCATTAAATAGTTTATGATAAATCATGAATTTAATACATATGCTACTAAGATAAGGTATATGATATGCATGTCGTTCGAAAGCTGGCGAAAAATTAATAACTTTTCATTTAGAAAGCTTATGGATTCGATGAACGGATTAAAAGATATGGCCAACTGAATTATTATTAATTTTAGTATTATTATTATTAAAATGATTATTATTACTATCGTCATTATTATCGTCGTTATTATTATTATTGAATAATAATTATTATTATTATTAATATCATTATCGTTATTAATATAAGTATTATTATTATTATTGTTATTACTATCGTTATTATCATTAAGGTTATTATTAATATTATTATTATTATTATTATTATTATTATTATTATTATTATTATTATTATTATTATTATTATTATTATATTATTATTATTATTATTATTATTATTATTATTATTATTATTATTATTATTATTATTATTATTATCATTAATATTATTATAATACTTATTAGTATCATTATCATTAAAACTAATATTAGTATCATCTAATTATTATGATTACTATTATTATCATTATTATGAATACGATATAAAAGATGACTAAAAGCTATTAAACAAGTCGATTAGGAAATAATGAGTATAAGTATCATGATTCAGTTAAAATATTGTTAAGATTATGATTTAGATAAAAATATCGTTTTCATTATTTTTATCATTATTAGTAATATTATTATGACATTAGTATTACTACAAAAGATTATTATTTGTTATCAAAATTATTATTATCATTAGTAAATATCAATATTGTTATTATTATTATTATTATTATTATTATTATTATTATTATTATTATTATTATTATTATTATTATTATTATTTTTATTATTTTTATTATTAAAATAGTTAATATTATTATTATTATAAAATAATACAACTTTTGGTTCATTATTATTATTATTATCAAAATTATATTATTTAATCAAATAAATACTTGATACAAATATATATTTATGATACTTATCACTACATTTTTATCATTAAAAAGATATTATGTGAACATTATACAAATTATAATACTTACTATATAAAAATATATTTTTACTATATATTAACATAAATTAATATGATTAATACATTATAATAAATGATGAAATTAAAATATTGTAAGAACTGATTTAAATAAAAATATCGTTTTCATTATTTTTATCATTAATATTATTATTAAAAGTATCATTAATATTAAAACTATCATTCTATTAAATTTTTTATTTTTAATAGAAATATCATTGTTATTATAAGATATCATTTTTAGTATCATTTTAGTTAATATTAAAAAGTATCGTTATTATTAAAATTATCATGATTAAAATTATCACTTTATTATAATTAATATCATCATTAGTAAATAAATATTGTTATTATTATTATTAGTAGAATAATAATAATAATTATTATTATTACAAAATAATACAACTTTTACTCATTATTATTATCATCAATATTATTTTATCAAATAAATATGTGATACAAATACATTAATAATACATACCACTATATTTTTATGATATTGAGTGAACTGTATAAGTTTTATTACTTGAGATATATAAAAGTATATTTTTATCATATAAAAATTTTAATATAAATATTTTATTTATTAATAAATTACTTGTATTATTTAATTTAATAAAATCTAATAAATATATTTAAATATATAAGACGACTATATTTAAGTTATATAATAAACATGTATAGATTTTAGAAGTCATTTTGGGTCAAGTTGACTTTTGTTGACTTTTGCATATCGGTCTCGAGCATTAGGATTGTGATACACTACGACTTGACCTAAATTGTTAGATATATATTGACCAACATATAAATATATATACTTAATATAGGTTCGTGAATCCGAGGCCAACCCTACACTTGTTCAATGATGACATATGTATTTTTACTACGAAATACAGTATAGTGAGTTTCATTACTCCCTTTTTAAATGTTTTTGCAATATATATTTTTGGGACTGAAAATACATGTGCTTTTATAAATGTTTGACGGAATAGACACAAGTACTCGAAAATTACATTCTATGGTTGGATTATCGAAATCGAATATCGCCCTTCAAGTCTGGTAACCTAAGAATTAGGGAAATGGCCCTTAATTGACGCGGATCCTAAAGATAGATCTATTGGGCCTAACAACCCCCATTCATGTCTATGGATGGCTTTAGTACTTCGAGATTATTATTATACAGACGTCGATGTCTGTGGGGATATTCTATGCATTATGTTTAATGTCGGTTACCAGGTGTTCAATCCATATGAATGATTTTTATGCAGATGGCTATATGCATGCATGATGTTTATAAGAAATGAAAATATGAAATCTTGTGGTCTATTAAAAATGATGGAAATGAATATTGATGATAGACTAATGAACTCACCAACCTTTTGGTTGACACTTTTAAGCATGTTTATTCTTAGGTATTAAAGAAATCTTCCACTGTGTATTTTCTCATTTTAAAGATATTACTAGGAGTCATTCATGGCATATTTCAAAAGACGTTGCATTTAATTTGTAAAGTTCAATAAGGATTATTATTAAGTAAATGACAAATTAGGTCATTTATAGTGGGATATTATAATGGTATGCATGCCTTTCCACTTTCGATGTAATGAAAGTTTGTCTTTTAAAACGAATTCAATGTTTGTAAAATGTATCATATAGAGGTCAAATACCTCACAATGTAACCATATGTTATTGTATTCGTCCTAATCGATTAGGACGGGTCGTCTCATGTGGTATCAGAGTGGTGGTCTTAGCGAACCAGGTCTTGCATTAGTGTATCTAATGGATAGTTATTAAGATGCATTAGTGAGTCTGGACTTCGACCGTGTATGCATATCAAAAAGTTTTGCTTATTATTTCTTGTCGGAAAATTACCTGCTTATCATTCTTAGTCTAGACACGTCTTACTGCATTGATTGCATGAATAGTGTATAGAAAAATTCATATCTTAGCATATCTGTTAATTCATATCTTAGCGTATCTATTACTGTAAACTTTGTTTGACATATTCCGTAAATTCCTCCGTAATCTACGAAATCTTTTGTTCTATATATATAGATATTCTATGTAATTAGAATACCGTCCGATAGCCGGAAATTATTTCATATCAAAAAATCCTTTATTCAATCGTACGAAATGGAACTCGCCACTTGTTCAAGTCCCTCGGATTCCGATATGGAGTTTCACTCGAGCTCCAAAACCAGTGTGACCGGAATGGATCAACCAATTAGCCATCATCTATTCTGGATGAATTGAGGATGGGTTCATAGTCTACTAAATCATTGGAGACAAGAAGAAGGCGATCCCTTCAATCCGCCACATTGCCCTCTTGGCGAAGAACCTGAAGCAATTACCGGCGAACCTTCCTGAAGCACCATTTTCTCTCTCATTTCCAGAGTATCCCGTCACGATTATATAGTATTTCAAATTCTAGATCTTATTCACCCGCTCGTCCGAACCACTGATCATTCCAGTGTAATAGAAGAAGTTAATGAGCTCCTTGCTAGAGTGGTGGCTTTAGAGAATATGATGCACAACTTGCAAGCATCACAAGCACCACAACCACCACCAACATCCACGCCGCAAGCCTCAATACCACGAACATCAGCAGCATCACCGGCATCAACAGTACCGGCATCAACAGTACCACCATCAGCAACATCAACAGTACCATTACCACCACCAACAACATCCGCATCCCACACCTCGATATCATAATCTGTATCTCGAGCATCAACATCATACGCACTGTAGTCACTGATGTGTAAAATCATGTCTATAATTTATAATGGAAAATGCCGGTTAAAAGATTACTACACACTAACGGGCAGTGTACCCGATCGTGTAATAGTATAAAATTGGTAATTTCGAAATCGTTCCAAGGATAGTTTAAACGTGAGAATTAAGATTGTAACTAATAAAATAAACTAAGTTAATCTATGAAAATCGAAAGTACGAGATAGTTTGTTTTGTGGCTATTTAACGATTAGCCAAATCAAAGATCGATTAAAAGTAAAAGACGATATTTTTGTGTTTTTAAGTTTATAAAAATAAATGCTGACTCAACAAAAAGTAAAGATATTTGAATTCAATGGATAAAAGAATGTTCGCCTAGATCTCCTATTCGTAGTGTCGGATGATTTGTTATTAAGCACCAGTTCAATTTATCAATACATGCAACTACAAAGTCGGTTTACCCAGAGTTCTCTTTTAGCAAACACGTCAAACTTGGATTTATTGGCTTAGGGTTCCCTTTCACTAAAGACCTCTTTTGTTTGTGACTTAGTAATTAACTAATTACAAGATTAAGATTCAATTGGTTACGCGTTCGCTCCACACAATTCACCCCTGTTTTGTTTAATCCTTGTTACCCGGTTTACCCTCTTGGTCCAGTAAGTACCCAATTGGTTAAGACAAATCAATTGAAAACTAGTGTACTAGATTGAAACAGGGTTCCCTTTGTTCAAACAAGATCACTAATCAACCTAGTTTCAATAATCAACACCCACAAGAATGGTTCTTAATCAAAACTCACAATTATCATGCATTAATCAATAAAACATTAAAGTATCATCCAAACACATACGAATATTCAATCTAGACAAACATTAAAAGTTTAGCCAATCATGGCTAGAACAAAAATCACAAATAAGCAATTAAGAGTATTCATAATGATGTTAAGAATTAAACCTAATGAAAATTGTGTTCTTGAATGATAGACGGATCGAGACTTGTTTTCAGAATGATTGATGTGTTAGAATGAAGTTGAGAAACCCCAAAAATCACCTTGGTTCATCAAAAAGCTACTGGAAATCGTCTGGATGCGAAAAAGTGATTAATTAGGGTATTTTTCGGGCCTTAAATAGGAAACAAATCTGAACCGGGCTTAAAGTGGCGCGGCGCGCCATATACTCGCGCGGCGCGCCAAATGGGTGCGCGACGCGCCATTTGCTTTAAGTTTGCTTTCTGGTCTTCTGAAAACTGTCGAACTGATTTTTATGCCCATTGGAGCGGCGCTCCAGACCCCTTTTTGCTGAATCTAAGCTGAAAACTCACTAATATCACCTGTTTTCGAACCAAACTTGAATCAAACCAATCCCTTTCACTTGCTTTCATATAAAATCATTAAAAACCATCAAATATCTTCAAAATTCATCTCCTTGGTCTTTAGAACTCGAACTTTCAAAACACTTATCAAAATAACACCAAATCATATCCAAAAGGACCAAAATGAACCCGATATCGCTAAGGAAAACACGTACGAAATATGCGATATCAAACAACCCCACACTAGAGTTTTGCTTGTCCTCAAGCAATTAAACTCAATAATAATCTTCTACCATATAGTAACTCTTCAAACGTGTATGTAGAACCAAACGAACAAGAAACCAAACCAACAACAACTAGCATGGGCACGATTTGGAGTAAATAACAACCATGGTTCCCACTTGCATTCCCCCGAAATAACTTCCCAAACCGCAATCAGTATGTAATGGATATAGTAACCAAAGATAATCTTGAATAACATACCATACTGATGAAGTAGAGAATCTTGAATCATAAATAAGTCTTCAAAGAAAACGGGAATCAAGTGGAAACTGAGAACTAAAAAGTATAGCAATCGAACAAATGTACCAAAAGAACGTACGGGCTACCTCGCAATTGGTCAAGCCAAGCCTCCCACAGTACCTAACATCGCGAGATGTCGGTAAAAAAATAATGTGCTTAGGAGGATACACATTACGTCCAGATATCATCGATAATCATGAGGTGATCATCTAATCTGATAAGTCAACCATAAAGATTGAGGTTCATCAGGCTTAAAAGCTGATATCTTACCTTTCCAGAGGTTATCTACTGGGAATCTGATCAATCACTGACATTTTGTGTATCATGGTGCGCTTCCCAATTGGCTAGCAAATCTCCCTCATTGAGACAAGCTTTGACTACCAGTTTCCCTGTTTGACGTTGAGGCCTGGTAGATTTCCAGTCGATTCTCGCAATGACTTTTCAAGATTTTTCGTCACCCTACAACTGGTCTGGACTACATCTTCTGAAATAAATCAGCAAGTGTGTTGTTCGGGAGACTTGACTCCCTTAAGGATGGAATAGATACATCATGTGTGGTTAAATAAGGTGGTCAGGTGCAACATAGTCCTTGTTAGGAGAAACAATGAGGATCGCCCTGTTTAAGTTTTTGATCTAGCGCATGGTCCGGTTTCGACCACACGCCACTATCACCATTCATAAGGTTGACACCCGCCTTGGTGCAGATGACCTATGTATGAATTTTAATGTTCATGTAGGATTTCACATTCAAAATAATGAACATGTTTTGAAAGTTCAAGACTTTCTCCTCTAACAGTACCTCATCGTGAAATGATGGGTAATGAAATGGTACAATTTAAGAGGTATGCGTACCAAGTAAAATGGTCGGAAGACTTTACTTCCTTAATGAGTAGATCTGAGTTACTCGGGAATGCCAATCTATTTTAATTGACACTCAGTTTAAATCCCAAAAACCTTTGGGTGTCATAGCTTTTGACTATGGGTTCTTTTGTCTAAGCAAACATAAGCACGTAGCTATTGTTCCTAAAAAGGACAACACTGGTGAAGCTCTAGGCTCCTCTTCCCATAGTATCACACCATTAAATGATGTAATAATAAAATGATATAGTTTCGGAAGTCTGCTATACAAAGTAACCAAAAGTTTGTGATCAGGAACGTGATTCGGTCACAATCACGCTATGCAATCACCGCTCTCTCACGGTTTACACCCGTTTTGGTACAGGTGACCTACTATTGAGTTCCCCAAACTCGTAGGATTTCATGTCCAAAATAATGAACATGTGGGACAATTTTGGCTTCTTTGAAAACACAAATTATACCATAAAATACCAAGCCAATTTTCATAATAAAGGTTTTGGCCGAATTTTCAATGTTTTTTCTACTTTTTATTTTATTTTTTAAACTAACTTTTCTGTTTTTTTTTATTTTACCCCTAATTTTTTATTTTTTTTACGACCAAAACCCGTGAAATTAATGTTCATGTAGGATTTCACATTCAAAATAATGAACATGTTTTGAAAGTTCAAGACTTTCTCCTCTAACAGTACCTCATCGTGAAATGATGGGTAATAAAATGGTACAACTTAAGAGGTATGCGCACCAAGTAAAACGGTCGGAAGACTTTACTTCCTTAATGAGTGGATCTGAGTCACTCGGGAATGCCAATCTATTTCAATTGACACTCGGTTTAAATCCCAAAAACCTTTGGGTGCCATAGCTTTTGACTATAGGTTGTGTTGTCTAAGCAAACACAAGCACGTAGCTATTGTTCCTAAAAAGGACAACATTGGTGAAGCTCTAGGCTCCTCTTCCCACAGTATCACACCATTAAATGATGTAATAATAAAATGATATAGTTTCGGAAGTCTGCTATACCAAGTAACTAAAAGTTTGTGATCAGGCACGTGATTCGGTCACAATCACGCTATACAATCACCGCTCTCTCACGGTTCACACCCGTTTTGGTACAGGTGACCTACTATTGAGTTCCCCGAACTCGTAGGATTTCATGTCCAAAATAATGAACATGTGGGACAATTTTGGCTTCTTTGAAAACACGAATTATACCATAAAATACCAAGCTAATTTTCATAATAAAGGTTTTGGCCGAATTTTCAATGTTTTTTCTACTTTTTATTTTATTTTTTAAATTAACTTTTCTGTTTTTTTTTATTTTACCCCTAATTTTTCATTTTTTTTACGACCAAAACCCTAGAAATTAATGTTCATGTAGGATTTCACATTTAAAATAATGAACATGTTTTGAAAGTTCAAGACTTTCTCCTCTAACAGTACCTCATCGTGAAATGATGGGTAATAAAATGGTATAACTTAAGAGGTATGCGTACCAAGTAAAACGGTCGGAAGACTTTACTTCCTTAATGAGTGGATCTGAGTCACTCGGGAATGCCAATCTATTTCAATTGACACTCGGTTTAAATCCCAAAAACCTTTGGGTGCCATAGCTTTTGACTATAGGTTGTGTTGTCTAAGCAAACACAAGCACGTAGCTATTGTTCCTAAAAAGGACAACACTGGTGAAGCTCTAGGCTCCTCTTCCCACAGTATCACACCATTAAATGATGTAATAATAAAATGATATAGTTTCGAAAGTCTGCTATACCAAGTAACTAAAAGTTTGTGATCAGGCACGTGATTCGGTCACAATCACGCTATACAATCACCGCTCTCTCACGGTTTACACCCGTTTTGGTACAGGTGACCTACTATTGAGTTCCCCGAACTCGTAGGATTTCATGTCCAAAATAATGAACATGTGGGACAATTTTGGCTTCTTTGAAAACACGAATTATACCATAAAATACCAAGCCAATTTTCATAATAAAGGTTTTGGCCGAATTTTCAATGTTTTTTCTACTTTTTATTTTTATTTTTTAAACTAACTTTTCTGGATTTTTTTTTTATTTTACCCCTAATTTTTCCAATTTTTTTTACGACCAAAACCCGTGAAACGTCAAGTCTTTTTTTTTTTTTAAATCAAAACTAATATGATGATGATGATTCATTAACAACCAACCCGAGAGATTTTACATCCCCACCCCACACTTGAGATCAAGTAATGTCCCCATCACTTGAGATCAAAAATAGATAAAAATCGAAAGGGTTATGTGAGAAAGAAAATATAAAAACTTATCGAGTTAACCACTGATCGTGGAATGCCAGTGACAGATGGTGCTGAACTGACTGCCAGCATAAGAACATCGTCCATTCCCAATCATCACACCAATATCATCAATCATGCAGTTTTGCTGAACTTAATGCCAGACTTGAAAAATCGTTTCACCCACAAACCTAAGAAAATAAAAACATACGAACTACATAAAGGGGACAAGGTGGCACCACCCGATGCTGAAACGCCTTGTCCCTCAAATAAGTTGCAGAGTACATAAGCAGAAAATAAAATTATTCAAGTACAGACCAAATGAAAAAGAAATAGTTTCAAACAAATACAACATAACATGCGCAACAATCAATCACTTCTCGGCCAAAAATCTCTGGTAGGGTCCCAATTCACACCATACGTATCCTGACAAGCTTGGTACGGGTCATATGAAGGATTCGGTCTCGGAGGAGTAACTGACGTATAATCGGGAATGGTAGTTCGCGTCGGAATATACGCCTCCGGGTTCTGACGCATCTGACGCTGAATTTGTCGCTGATGGACCTCCCACTGATTGTGGGCCCTAATTCCCCTAACATCGTACTCAACCCTGTCAACACGCTCTCCCAAATGACCCAACTCTGTTCCAAACTGTCCCAAGGTTGTGTTAATCGACCCATAATTGTTTTGGTGCCAAGTCATCAAATCCTCGTTATGCCTACGCTGCTCCGCTAACATCCGCTGATTATGCTCCACCTGAGCATCATACGCTGACCTGCTGTCCATATACTCTATATGAAGACCGTCTACACTGTTAACCAACGAATTCCAACTCTCTTCATCCATTGACCACGTACCCTGTACGTTCGCAGCACTCGAGCTACCTGCCTCATACGTGGATCGACTAGCCCCACGTCCACGTCCATGACCTGCACCTTCACCTTCACGTGGCTGTTGCTGTTACTGTTCATCAGACCACAAAACCCAACCTGCTGGACCATGACGGATAAACTCAGCTTTCGAGAAAAACAGAATGTTAGTGGGCATCGCCTCAACTCCCACTACATCACACCTACTAGTCGGGACCGAAAACGCCCGAGCCAACCTAGTAACAAAATGCCCACCTACAATGGGCATTCCGTGCGTGTTTCTATTCCAATTTCCTGCAACCATACCCCTAACATACACGGGACATCGATTGGCTCCCTCAGATTAATTTGTTGTGGGATCCAAAGATCCCTTCGCTGAATCTTGTTTGCGTTTCTCCTAGCCATGAACATAGTAGCAATCATCTTAAAAATTATTCGATCCTCAGGAAGTCTAAGCATCGACTGAACACTTCGACTTGAACTAAAAGGACCAGCACTAGCATTTGCCACAGTTGGCCAATAATCACTCTCACTGAAAACTTCCTGCCCAAACACTCTGCAAGTCATCAAATGCCACTTCAAATCATTATCAGTCAACTCGGGATATAAATTCAACGCCCGAGCCAACGCAACTTTAGACATGCGATGCTCTAATCCGCCAAGCCTAAATGTCAAGAAATCTGCCTCGGTCGGAGAGACTCGAGGTTGACAACTAACAGTTGAGAAGAACTCTATAGTTATCTACTCATAAATATCTTCATTGATTTCAAATAACCTTTCATAAGGTCTCAACTCATTACCCGCATAAACTACCCACAAATGACGACGCAACTCCCGAACAATATTATTACCCAATGATGAAAGATGCGACCAATCCAAATAAAAAGTTCGCTCAATCGGACGAGCGCTATTTGTTGTGAACCTTTCTTCCAAATTCTCATCATTAGAGATGTGAGATAACCATAATTCAGGATTATTCGGTGGTTGCCTTGGTTGTTCCTGGTTTCCTCTTGATCTCTACATTCATGAAACAAGTAAAGAAAACAAAACACCAAACTCAAAAGTTAGTGTTAGTCATAATAATAAGCACCAAGTACCATTTACAACCAAACCATGTTTCATGTGAATCCACTTTTGAAAACAATCTCCAAGTTAACAAATAACACTTGTAAAACAATGCCAAGACCACAATCTATCTCATATCATACGATCAATTAAACCCATTCATCATACCAAAGATGCTCATATAACACCATTACCAAAATATTAACAAACATGACTACTCATAACACTTCTTAACTTCCAAAAATCTAGAAAAGTTCATCATGTGTGCCAATCTTAACCAACTTAAATTACTACTACCACATACTCACCACAACTCAAAAACACATGTTTAATCTCCACTAGCATGGCATCATACATAACTAAACCAATTTTTGCATTAAGTCATTCAAACCAATATGACCCGCCCATATGAACACAACCCCACACAAGTTCAAAAACACATAAACAATTCAAAAACTATAGCAATTTCAAGCATGAAACACCTTTATCACCTACAAATTTAGATCCTCTACATACAAACCCTAGTATCACTTGCCACTTCTAAAAACACCAAGTAAAACATGAAATCAAAGCATATAATCATAGTCTAACGAAACCCATCACTAATTAAAACACAAAACCCCAATTAAAGAAACCCCACACTAATTCATCATGTAAATCAAAGATTAAGCAAGTAATTTCATATAAAAAGATGAAATTAGTAAGATAGAAAACAAATTCGGACCTTTGGGTTAACCATTCTTGCAAGATTTGAAGTTAATTGATCAAGAAATTGAAGTCTAGAAAATTAGGGTTTATGGATGTAGGTGTTTGAAAGTGTAAAAGAGATAGTAAGAATGAAAAAGAATAAGTGGTTTGGTGTAAAATACAGCTTGCACCTATTTTCCCTTTTGTGTGGTTAAGAAAATTCGTGTTTATTTCATTTAGAAAAAACAAAACTGTCAGCCCGACAGCAATCGGCGCGGCGCGCCAGGTTTTCATGCGGCACGCCAAATGGCCGCGTGGCGCTCCATTCAACTGAAAAATCAGTTCGAGGCTTTTCAAAAATCTGGCACATCAGGTACTTTAAAGTGGAGCGGCGCGCAAGTGTATGGAGCGGCGCTCCAAGTACTGTTTTCTCAAAAATTCGCAATTTTAAGCCATTTTAACCCATTTTCTCAACCTAAAAACTAACAAACAACCCCAACAAAAATCCGAGCATGATCACATAGCACATATCATCAAACAAGCGCAAATACATACAAACTCTACAACAATGTGAAGTTTATTACCAAGTCATTCACAAGACTCGTTTCCAACTTCAAGTAACCTTAGGATCGGGTTCAACGTGAACCCCGTCATCAATCTCCAATGGACCATCGAAATATTTCTTCACACGATGTCCATTAACCTTAAAGGTCATATCACTAGCATTTTTCAACTCAATCGCAGCATAAGGGTACACCTTAACAACCTCAAATGGTCCCGTCTATCGGGACTTAAGTTTTCCCGGTAAAAGCTTCAACCTAGAGTTAAACAAGAGCACTCGATCGCCCTCATTAAACTCTTTCGGACCCTTTAACCTTCTATCATGCCATAGCTTGGTTTTCTCTTTATAAATTAACGAATTCTCATACGTATCAAGGCGTAATTCAACAAGCTCATTCAATTGCCCCGCCCTTAGGCGTTTGGCTTCCTTCAAATCCAAATTGCACTTTTTAAGTGCCCACGTCGCTTTATGCTCAATCTCCAACGTGAGATGGCACGCTTTCCCATAAACCAACCGATAAGGAGTGGTACCAATTGGCATTTTGTAGGCGGTTCGAAACGCCCACAAAGCTTCATCGAGCTTATTCGCCCACTCCTTCGGATTCGACCCCACAGTTTTCTCAAGAATCCCTTTAAGAGCTCGATTGGTATTCTCAACTTTTCCGCTCGTTTGGGGATGGTATGAAGTAGAAACTTTATGGAGAACCCCATATCGCTTCAATAACTTCTCCATTTGGGCGTTACAAAAATGAGTACCCCTATCGCTAATTAAAGCTTTAGGAGTTCCAAATCGAGAGAATAAATGTTGAAGGAACGAAATCACAACTCGTGCATCGTTTGTAGCCAAAGCTTGCGCTTCGGCCCATTTAGACACGTAGTCAATGGCAACGAGTATGTAACTATAATTCTGAGATTTCGGAAATGGCCCCATAAAGTCAATTCCCCAAACGTAAAATATTTCGCGAACTTGGATGCTTTGTTGAGGCATCTCATCCCGTTTGGCGACTTTACCGGACATTTGACAAGAATCGCACGATTTGAAAATTCGGTGGGCATCCTTGAAAATTGTCGGCCAAAAGAAGCCGGCATCATAGACTTTACGTCCCATGATTTGGGGTCCAAAATGCCCACCGGTAGGCCCACTATGGCACTCGGTCAAAATACGCATACACTCCTCACCGGAAACACACCGGCAGATAACCCCGTAGGGACAACACCGAAAAAGATAGGGAGCCTCCCAGAAATAGTACTTAAGGTCACTAAAGAATTTCTTCCTCTTTTGATGTGACTACCCTTTTTCCAAGAATCCCCCAACGAGATAATTAGCAATGTCCACGTACCATGGCTCGTCCACCTTGTCCATCGCCATGAGATATTCATCAGGAAAATCATCATGGATACTCGATTCGTGAAGGACTTCGAGATTTGGATTCTCGAGTCTAGACAAGTGGTCAGCCGCTAGATTTTCAGCACCCTTCTTATCCCGGATCTCGATGTCGAATTCTTGCAAAAGCAAGATCCATCTAAGCAGTCGAGGTTTTGCATCTGGTTTTGAAAATAGGTACTTAAGAGCAGAATGGTTCGTAAAAACAATAGTCTTAGACAAGACTAAGTAGGACCGGAACTTACCAAATGAAAAGACCACCACAAGGAGCTCCTTTTCAGTGGTAGTATAGTTCAATTGCGCTCCCTGCAAGGTCTTGCTTGCATAGTAAATGGGTCGGAAGTGTTTCTCAACCCTTTGACCCAAAACAGAGCCAACGGCAAAATCAGAAGCATCGCACATAAGTGATGTGCAAAGGGGTAGTATATAAAATAGCTTATATTCTTACAGAAAATACTATTAAATACGATACAATTTTACACAAGATATTTATTTATTTATAGAATGGATATACTTAAACCTTGCTACAACACTTATAGGCAGTGTACCTAATCGTACAGTAGTGTAGTTTTTAGTAAGTCCTGTTCGTTCCACAGGGAATCTTTTTAAACAAAGCTTAACGCTATATTAGTTTACTTTTATAAAAATACAAATATATATATATAAGTAATATTATTATTATAAAGGGGGGTTTTTACCGTTTAATGACCGGTTTGTCGATTTTAAAACTTTAGTCGCAGTTAAAACCAAATGTAAAATATTAAAAATAAATACAAGACTTAAATTAAAGCATAAAGTAAATAACGATAATGAAATTGCGAATAATAAAAGTGCGATGAAATAAACTTGCGATAATTAAAAAGTACGATAATTGAAAGTGCAATTAAATACAATAACAATAAAAATACGATAATTAGAAGTGCAATTAAATATAAAATAAAGGAAATTAAATATGAAATAAAAGAATTATGCTTATTTAAACTTCTGTAATCATGATGTTTGACGTGTTGATTTTAGTTTTATGCCCATGGGATAATTGTCCTTTGTCCTGGATTATTTAATATGTCCATACGGATTTGTCCATAATAGTCCATCAGTCATAAATATAAAGAGCGAAAGCCTTCGTCAAATTATTCTTATTCCCGAAGTCAAATATTCCAACTAATTGGGGATTCGAATTGTAACAAGGTTTTAATACTTTGTTTAATGAATACACCAGGTTATCGACTGCGTGTAAACCAAGGTTTTACTACTTTGTTAACAATTACACCAATTACCCTTGAATGTAATTCACCCCTATTTCAACAAGTTTATTAACTATTAATCCAGTTCCGTATCCGGTAAAATGAATAATTATTGGTATTTATAGATATCCCGCCCACCGTACCCAGTCAAGCGTATGTAGTTATATATAAATACGTCAAATTATAAGTTTGTATATTAAATTAACAAGGTATTGTTTAGTTAATATAAAACCCATTAATAGCCCATAGTCTAATTTCCACAAGTGTCGTTCTTTTGTCCAAACCCCAATTATGGTACAAAGCCCAATTATCCAATTTTAGTAATTAGCCCAACATCATGATTACTTCGGATTAAATAAGCATAATAATAATTTAGCTACGAGACATTAATATAAAAAGGTTGAACATAACTTACAATGATTAAAAATAGCGTAGCGTTACACGGACAGAATTTCGACTTACACCCTTACAACATTCGCTAACATACCCTTATTATTAGGATTAAAATTAAAATTAAAATTAAAATATAAATATAAATATATACGATATAGATAGAGAGATGGATGGATTTTTGGTGATTTTTGCGATCAGAATTCGTTTGCTTTTATAGGGATTTTCGACTTTCGGGGCTCCGCGACTCGCGGCATTTTTGCCTTCAAACTCCGCGAGTCGCGGAGTTTGAAATTACAGCTCAGTCCCTTTTGGAGTCTTTTTTGCCGACGGTTTTAAATATTAATATAATATATATATAATTTTTAAGAATTATTTATATATTATATTATATTTATGTGCATAGTTAACTTGTAATTTTTAGTCCGTTGCGTCGAGCGTTGAGAGTTGACTCATGTCCCGGTTTCGGATTTTCGAACGTCCTTGCGTACAATTTAATATCTTGTACTTTGCGTTTTGAATCTTGTACTCTTGTAATTTCGAGACGTTTCTTATCAATAATTGGAACCTCTTTGATTGTCTTTTGTACTTTTGAGCTTTTTGGTCGTTTGCGTCTTCAATTCGTCGAATCTGTCTTTTGTCTTCACCTTTTATTATTTAAACGAATATCACTTGTAAATAGAACAATTTCAACTAAAAGCTTGTCTTTCTTGAGGAATAATGCTATGAAATATATGTTCGTTTTTAGCATTATCAAATATTCCCACACTTAAGTGTTGCTTGTCCTCAAGCAATATCGTCTTGAAATACTAGAATCACTTCTTTATTCTTCACACTTTGTACATCAGTGATTTCTATACGGTGATATAAACAATGGTAGTAACGATATGATTTACAGTCCCACATGACTATAAAAATTTAGATCCATTAAGGAAATTGGATCTTTATGAAAACATTTGATCTTTTGAAAATTAAATCTAGTTTTTACCCTAGATAAGTTTTCCGGAATAACCCTTTACCGGTGTTTGCAAAATATTTTTGTGGGTTTGGTGGGTTTCAGATTTGAAAATTTTAGCTCAAAACTTATGGTTTTGTGTCACCCACTTGCTAACCTTGTATTTGGAAAGCAACACGTCCAGTTTACTTGTCCCGTATATTACCTTTCGGTAAACTACCGTCCGGTTGTAAAGGAAAGCGTTGAACAAGCAACTGTTAAGGCAATGTCCCCTGACATGCTTTTAATTATGGTCTATAACGTGTCGGACGCAATTACTATCCTTGGTAGGAGCAATAGTAAAGCTCACCCTTAAAATTTTTCGGTATGGCACAAGGTCCTGTCTTTGACCACTATGCAACCACCGTTCTTACGGTTGACACCCGATTTAGTTCAGGTGACCTAATGAATTCCAGGTGAATTCCTAGGATTTTACGTTCAATGGTAATGAACGCATTTGAAAATAGGGTTTTCAGAAAACAAATCGGTTTGTAATTTTGATCAAAATATTTTCTCGTTCAAGCTCGAGTTTAGATATCATTGAATTCCATGAGTTTGTAATTCTCAATCTTTAAGGTCAATCTCTAGGATTGAGTAATATCAGTCTTTAAAAGCTGATTTTTAATCTTTAAGGAGATTATCCTTTCTGGGGATCTGATTCATTAGTCTTATCCAGCTAATTTGCATGGTGCCCCCCATTGTACGAGATAAATCCTTCTCATGGTTAGGATAAATCTGACCACTTGACAACCCTGTTTAATGCTGAGGTCCGTGGATTTCCTGCTGATTTTAGTGATGACTTTTCTAGATTTTTCGTCAACCTACAGCTGGTCTGGACGACAACTTCATGACCTAAATCAAGAAGCGCGTTTCTTTTTCGGAAGACTTTACTTCCTTTTAATGATGGACTTGATTCATCGTGTAGATCCATTTCTTCTTTTCTTTCATCGGGTAAAACAGTTTAGTTTAGTCCAAAGCAAAAGTATTTTCAGTTATTTGTTACAGATATATGTGACATATGTTTAAGATAACTTGGTAAATTTTCCCACACTTGGCTTTTATTTTCCTTTTTATCGTCCTCTATTCCATTTTAAATGAATTTTAACATTTTGGTTTGTTTCTCAATTTATGTCTTTTCCGAGGTAACAATAATTTCGGTGTCAAAACCTAGTTTTATCGTTCATAAATATGTATAAACATGATTTTGAGTTCATTTAATTGAAAATTTTGAAAAATTTTACTAGAATTGGGTAGTCAGTATATAAGACTAGGGCTGTTCTTTATTATCAGAGAGCACTAGATTCTAATACAACTACTGTTTTACTAGTATTTTTAATGGTAACCAAGTGTATAAAGTAAAAAATTTTAAAATCCGAAAGAATTTAACCCCTTCCCACACTTAAGATCTTGCAATGCCCTCATTTGCAAGATATCAGTAATAATTTAAATTATTGAGGGTGATTTGTGTAAAAATGATTAAATTTTTACCAAAGTTTTCAAATATATTGGCGTTTGTTTGCTGAACGATAAATGGTGCACATCATTTGTTCATTCCGTCTTGTTGTTATTTCACATATATTTTGCATCTTGTCGTCAAAATTAGTTGCTTTTGCTGAACTTAATGCCAGTCTTTGAAAATGCGTTGTTTTACCCTGTTGTGTACATAAGATAAACTGCAAACATATATACATATTTTTGAAGTTTGGTATATTACCCCACATTCAAAAATTATTAAAATCTAAGAATAAAAGTTAGACAATTATAAAAACTATTACAATATTAACAAAAGCATTAAACGTATCAATCATTACAAATTACAAAATAAATAAAACTAAGTATACTAGGGATGATACTGGTACCAATAGGGGTTCCAGGCATAACCATAGGTGCTATAGAATGCTTCGGCAGGGTTATACGTAGGATACGGTGGTTGCATCTCTATAGTCCAGGGAGGGAAGATGGGTTTCGGTGTAGGAATATAGTTTCTACCTATATGTTGGCAATGAGCTATGATTTGGTTCTGATGAACTTGCCAATCTTCAAATGCTCTCAGTCTAGCATTTTCGTACTCCTGTGAAGCTATAAACCTTTGCATTTCTTGCATCTCATTTCCCCCTCCTACATTACCTTGTTGTTGGTTTCTCTCAACCTGTGGATGTCTATCATGGTATGGTACTGCGGCGTTATTTCGCCTTTTCAAAACTTTCGCACCATGGTATACATTTAAACCTATAGTATCGCGGGGTTCTGGTTCTTCTACTAATAATCCCCCCGACTTATATCCACACCGAGATATTCACCAATCAAAGTAATAAAAATACCACCTCCTATTATGCTATGCGGTCTCATCCCCCTAACCATAGCTGATAAATAATAACCCACACAATACGGTATACTTACAGCGCTTTGTGGGTCTCGAATACACATATGGTAAAACAAATCCTGTTCATTTACCTTTTCCTTGTTCTTACCCCTTTGTGTAATCGAATTAGCTAAAAACCTATGAATCACTCTTAATTCGGCTCTATCTATATCCAAATAAGAGTAATTTCCCCCTTTGAAATGGTGATGGCTTGTCATTTGACTCCACACACCGTGTGTATCAAAATTTTCATCTATCTTTCTACCGTTTAGTATCAACCCTCTACAATCGGCAGATGCTAACTCCTCAGGCGTATATATACGTAAAGCCTGAGCCATGTCCAGTAAAGACATGTGGCGCATCGAACCGCCTAACAAAAATCTAATAAAAGATCGATCGGTTAAACTAGTTACCCGATCATTCAACTCTATACTACACAATAATTCTTCACACCATACTTTATATACAGGTCTACGCATGGTGAATAAACGTACCCAGTCATTAAAAGTAGAATTACCATACCTCTGTACAAGTAATTTCCTAATTGGCCCGGCCAATTCTACAGCGTCTAAGGGTCCCCATTCTATGACCCTCGGTACCTCAACAACCTTAGAATGAAGAGTATGCAAACCCCTTTGGTATTTTGGATAATCTATCCAAAGTCTGTCAAATCTCAGGTTCGGGTGCAACTCTTCCAAGTGCATATCAGAAAATGTCATGACCAGATGAGGTATATCCTGCTTGTAGTAGTTATCCACCTCCTGTTGTTCCGCATTCTCAGCAGGAGCATTGCGAGCTTGGGATGAAGATTCACCCCTTTCAGTCTGCAAAACACATCAAACACAATTTTTGTGCATCCAAATATGCATTAGTGTCAGCAAAATCATCAATCAAAATAATTACAATGACATGATCAATTTATATCAAACTTAAGCTTATTTTCATATTTTCATCAAATCTACACTTTTTCAAATAAGCATATACGAAAATGTTCGCCAAGTTCATAAGCATTCAACTCAAATAACATGTCAAAATAATCATTACTAGCAATTAAACAAGTTTCAAATGGCATTGTCTTTCAAAAATCAAGTTCATGAATTTTAGACTTGAAAAAGTCCACTTTAATTCTCAAAATCATGTTTAGGCTCAAAGTTTGGATCATTTAACTACCTAGACATGTTACACTACTTAATTTAGCAACAATTCATGACAAAAATCGGCCATAACCTGTTTATATCAAAAAGCCCCAAATTTGCTCAAGAACACAAACCCTAGATTACTCAAAATTTGAAGTTTAAGGCTTCTAATCATGTTAAATAGCATCAATCTAGGTTATACAAGCATAATACATAAACAATTTAAGCCTAATTACACTAAAAAGCATCAAAATCAAATTTGAAAAAAAAAATAGCTCAAGAACACTAATTTCGGATTAAATGGTGTTTAGGTGTAGAAATTTACCGTTTTTCTTGAGTAATTCCTAGATAGCATCCTTCTCAACATGATTTTAGTAAAAGATTTGGTGATTAACGGTTAAAAATTGTGATTTTGGGGGTGTTTTTGGTGGTTTTTTCGACAGTTTTCGCAGTATTTTTTTTAGTTTTGTGTGTGTTCTGAGCTGTTCTGCTCGATTTTATTTTTTCTGATTTTTCGTCCCTCCGCGACTCGCGGTGAATTACCCTTCAAACTCCGCGAGTCGCGGAGTTTGCTTTTTTTTTTTTTTTTTTATAATCATTAACTTATAAAACAATTAAGTACTTAATTTTAAAATTTTGTTTCCCTTGTTATTTAGGACGAGGTCGTTTCAGATCGATGTCCTAGTCCGTCCCTCGACAAAATTTTAAAATTTGTCTTTTTGTAGCGATTGTTTTAAAAGCTAAGATTTTTGGGTTTTTTAATGTTTTTGGCATACTTTAAATCAATAAGATTAAAAATAATGATAATAAAAGTTCTCGTCCCTCCTTTGGGTAAAGCAATTTCGGTTCAAAGACCTAGTCTTCAACTTACGACGAATTTTAAAAATCATATTTTTAACTTAATGAGATAAAGTAAATTTTTGTTTTTAAATTCACACAATTTAAATATAAAATTCAAAATTAATATTAAAAATTCACACCAAACTTAAAATTTGAAATGCATAAAATTAAAAATTCATATATTTTTTTTTTAAAATAAAAAATTCACATCAAACTTAATTTAAAAATTCATATTATAAATTCACACCAAACTTATATTAATTTTTCAAATATTTACAATTTTAAAAATATTGTTTTTACAAAGTTTACAATATTAATTTAAGATTTATATATTAATTTTAAAAACATGGTAAAAATAAAATTAAAAATCTTTTTGGCTTTTTATCCCACTTTAATCAATCAAATATTATCAAAAATATGCGCCCCTCTTTTCGGTAAAGTAATTTCGGTTCTAAGACCTAATTTAACTCATGACGAATTTTTGAAATATTTTAGGTTGATTGATTAAAGATATTTATACCTTAAGAATAAACGTTAAATTTCGCAGTGATGTAATAAATTTTTGAATGATATCAATAATTTCGGTCGCCAAACCTAATTTTATTCAATACCAATTTAATACTTTATAGCGAACAAATTAGCGTTTATTATCAAAAGGTTAAAAATAAAAATAAAAAATAAAATAAAAACTGTACAAACATACCTGTGAAATAGATTTCTTAGTTATATGATCTATCCCATTCATAAGATAGTCGGTTTAATTGGTTTTCCATAGCTACATAGGCGTAACCTCGAGCATTCAGTGTCTTTTCTTCTAAACATATGAACGGTCCGTCTCTTCATAAAGTAACAAATTCGGTATTTGAATAGGTTTGATTATTTGAACATTTACCTCCATGTGACCATTTTCCGCATTTGTGACATCTTTCTAGGTGTCGTGCTCTTCTTTTCGCTGCGGATTTTGATTTTCCTTTACCAAATTGTAACTTATTATCTTCGCATCTGGATTCTTTTCTAACTCCGTCCATTCTTTCTCTGATTACTGATACTAATTCACTCGGGAGTATGTCATTATTACATTTAGTGATCAAAGCGTGTAGCATTAGACCATGGTTTAGTTCACAGGCAGTCTTCATTTCGTAAAAGCCTAAAAAAAATAAAAATTCAGAATGGGGGGAGAAGACTAGTTCTTTAGGGTCTGCTAGGGAAAGACCATTCGGGTTCCATTTTCGAGAACTACACGAAAACAGACAATCTAACTCTAACAGAAATACATAAACCCCTTGATTCTCCCCATACTTAGTCAGCTGTGGTGTCGAAATTGTGATTAACATTATTTTCAATTGAATCATCAACAACTTGTATATCTTTGACTTTTACTTCAATCCATTTGTTGATTTCCTCCGTAACTTTCACAAATTCAACTAACATTGCCTTTTCTTTTGGCGATAAATTGGATATTAATCGGTTATATAACTTAAAGTTTCCTTTAATCTTAGCATCGTGAATCCGTTTATAAAGTTTCTCCGTTGAACTGTTAAAAATGGATTCATCTAATTTCGTATCATCAACGGCATTCTTTGTGATTGGATCATCATTAAGTGTTTCTTCATCTTCCCCACACTTATGCGTTTTTATTGGTCTAACAGTTTTGGTTTGTGGAGATCTAAACTTTCGGTTCACAAATGTGATCGATGTATCACCATCCCTAAGTGTTATTCTACTTTCTCTTACATCAATGAATGCCTCGGTAGTTGCTAAAAATGGGCGACCTAGAATTAGAGGAATATCAAGGTTTTCCTCCATATTAATCACTATGAAGTTTGCAACAAAGGTCAAACTTCCCACGTTAACAAGTAAATTATTTGCTATTCCAACCGGGTGTTTAATGGTTTGGTCAAATGATTGAACACCTATTTTGGTTGGTTTTAATTTACCCATGCCTAATCTTTTGTATAAGGAAAGAGGCATAATATTTGCACTTGCTCCTAAATCTGCGAGTCCATTATATACAACACCATCATTAAGTAAGCAAGAAATGATAAATTCACCCGGGTCTCCTGCTTTAGTAAGTCGAGTTGGTTTGTAAACCTTTTTCGGGTGTTCTTTCCTTGGTTCTTTCATTTCTATTTGAATTTCTTGTTCACATTTTTCTTCGTTTCTTGGAATGGGATGTTTGTATAGGAATTCTTCTTCATCACTCAAATTTGAATCCTCCCTATATTCCAGTTTTGATTTTTCATATGTTGTTGATAACATATTTATGTTTTCATTTTGAAGGTTTTCTTGGGTGGTGAAATTATGATTAACTTCATTGTCAACTTCCATCGGACCATGTATGTAATGTTTAACTCTGTGACCATTAACTTTAAATTCAATCCCATTTGAATTTATCAATTCTATCGTTCCGTATGGGAAAACTCTTTTGACTATGAATGGTCCAGACCATCTTGATTTCAATTTTCCAGGAAATAGCTTGAATCGTGAATTGAAAAGAAGAACTCTGTCTCCTTCTTTAAATTCTTTTGAACTTCTGATTCTTTTATCATGCCATTTCTTCGTTCTTTCTTTATAGATTAACGAATTTTCGTATGCTTCATGTCTATATTCTTCTAATTCGTTTAGTTGACTTAATCGTAGACGTCCAGCTTCATGTAAATCAAGATTACATATTTTCAAAGCCCAAAATGCTTTGTGTTCAATTTCTACTGGAAGATGACATGCTTTTCCATAAACAAGTCTAAAAGGTGTGGTTCCAATTGGAGTTTTGTAGGCTGTTCTAAAAGCCCAGAGTGCATCCTCCAATTTAATGGACCATTCCTTCGGATTTGATCCTACGGTTTTCTCTAGAATACGTTTTAAGGCTCGGTTGGTATTTTCAACTTATCCACTTGTTTGTGGATGATATGCGGTGGAGATTTTATGAGTTACTCCATATCTTTTAAGAACTTTCTCAAGTTGATTATTACAGAAATGAGTACCCCGATCACTTATCAAAGCTTTCGGTGTTCCAAACCTTGCAAAAAGACGTTTTAAAAAGTTGACTACAACTCGTGCATCGTTAGTTGGGAGAGCTTGTGCTTCCGCCCATTTAGATACATAATCAATGGCTACGAGTATATATAGATTATTATGAGATTTTGGAAATGGACCCATAAAGTCAATACCCCAAATGTCAAATACTTCACATACTTGGATGACATTTTGTGGCATTTCATCACGTTGACTTATTTTTCCGGCCCTTTGACAAGCATCACAGGATTTGCAAAGAAGGTGTGCGTCTTTGTAAATTGTAGGCCAATAGAATCCAGCATCATAAACTTTTCTTGCTGTTAGTTGAGGCCCATAATGCCCTCCTGTTGGTCCTGTGTGACAATGGTTTAAAATTTTACTAGCTTCATCTCCAAATACACATCGGCATATTATTCCATCTAGACAACTTTTAAACAGATGTGGATCTTCCTAAAAATAGTGTTTTATATTACTGAAGAATTTCTTTCATCTTTGGTACGATAATCCTTTTTCAAGGAATCCACAAACTAGGTAGTTTGCATAGTCTGCAAACTATGGGATTTCTTTATAATCTATCTTCAATAGATATTCATCAGGAAAGTTGTCTTGTATGGCCGATTCATTTAGAACTTCTAATTCGGAATTTTCAAGACGAGAAAGATGATCAGCGGTGATATTTTCTGCTCCTCTTTTATCTCGGATTTCAATATCAAACTCTTGTAAGAGTAAGATCCAACGGATTAATCTTGGTTTAGCATCTTGTTTTGAAAATAGGTATCTAAGAGCAGAATGGTCGGTATAGACCATCGTTTTTGCTAGAACGAGATATGATTGAAATTTGTCAAAAGAAAAGACAATAGCAAGGAGTTCTTTTTCAGTAGTTGTATAGTTCGTTTGTGCTCCTTGTAACGTCTTACTAGCATAATATATAGGTTGAAATCGTTTTTCAATCCTTTGTCCTAAAACGGCTCCCATTGCAAAATCACTTGCATCACACATTAGTTCAAATGGTAGATTCCAATTTGGTGTTATCATGATCGGCGCATTAGTGAGTTTCTCTTTAAGAATATTAAAAGATTTGATACACTCATCTGAAAAGATGAATGGAGCATCCTTTTCTAGGAGTTTATTCATAGGAGTGGCAATTTTAGAAAAGTCTTTTATGAAACGTCGGTAAAAACCGGCATGCCCTAGAAAACTCCTAACTCCTCTAACATTGGTGGGATGTGGAAGTTTAGCAATTATATCTACTTTAGCTCTATCCACTTCAATTCCTTCTTTTGAAATTTTATGTCCAAGAACGATGCCTTCTTTAACCATGAAATGGCATTTCTCCCAATTAAGTACTAGATTTGATTGTTCGCATCTAATTAGCATTCGTTCCAGATTAACTAGACATGTTTCAAATGTATCACCGAAGACTGAAAAGTCATCCATGAATACTTCCATGCATTCTTCTATCATGTCGTGAAAAATCGCCATCATACACCTTTGAAAGGTTGCAGGGGCGTTACAAAGTTTAAATGGCATGCGTTTGTAAGCAAAAGTACCATAAGGGCACGTGAATGTGGTTTTCTCTTGATCTTCGGGTGCTATTGGAATTTGAAAATATCCGGAAAATCCATCTAGAAAACAATAGTAACTATTTCCGGCTAATCTTTCCAACATTTGATCTCTGAAAGGTAAAGGAAAGTGATCTTTTCTGGTGGCGTCATTTAATTTTCTATAATCAATACATACACGCCATCCTGTTACGGTCCTAGTAGGAATAAGCTCATTTTTATCATTTGTAATGACAGTCATGCCACCCTTCTTAGGCACGCATTGAACTGGGCTTACCCATGGACTATCAGAGATTGGATAAATTAGACCTGCGTCTAGCAGTTTAATAATCTCTTTCTTAACTACATCTTGCATATTAGGATTTAGTCTTCGTTGGCGTTGCACATACGTTTTATAACCTTCTTCCATAAGGATTTTATGTGTGCAATACGAAGGACTTATTCCTTTAATATCATGAATCTTCCATGCAATGGCTGGTTTATGAGCTTTCAACACAGAAATGAGTTGTGATTTATCATTTTCAGTAAGAGAAGACGATATTATTACAGGTAATTCAGATTCACCATGTAAATAAGCGTATTCCAAATGGTTTGGAAGTGGCTTTAACTCTAATTTCGGTGGTTCTTCTATCGATGATTTATATCGATATCTGTCTTCTTCTTTTAGCATTTGAATTTCTTCTGTTGTTGGTTCATATCCATTAGCTATAAGTGTAGCTAACATTTCAGCTTCATCAATTGGTTCATTACCTTCTCCTAAAGAACATTCTCCTGTTCCTTGTAATTCTGGAAATTCTTCTAATAATTCTGCATGTGCATCTATAGTTTGAATATAATAACATGTATCATCTGCAGATTGTGGTTGTTGCATTGCTCTATCAACTGAAAAGGTAACACTCTCATCCTCTATACTTAGGGTCAATTTCTTACCGAACACGTCTATCATTGCTTTAGCCGTGTTTAAGAATGGTCTTCCTAATATGAGAGGAACTTGAGAATCTTCTTCCATGTCCAGAACAACAAAATCTACTGGAAATACTAAAGTACCAACTTTAACTAGCATGTTCTCCATTATCTCTCTAGGATATTTTATTGATCTATCGGCTAGTTGTATGCTTATTCTGGTTGGTTTCAATTCTCCAAGGTCTAGTTTAGTGTATAGTGAATACGGCATTAGATTTATACTAGCACCTAAGTCTGCCAATGCTTCTATTGAACTAAGACTACCCAGAAAACATGGAATTGTGAAACTTCCTGGATCAGATAGTTTTTCTGGTATCTTATTCAACAGTACTGCTGAACAATTAGCATTCATAGTAACAGCCGAGAGTTCTTCAATTTTCTTTCTATTTGAAATTAGATCTTTCAAGAATTTAGCATATCTAGGCATTCCTGAAATCACATTAATGAAAGGAAGATTTACATTTATCTGTTTAAACATATCCAAGAATTTGGATTGCTCGGCTTCAAGTTTCTCTTTCTTCATTTTACTCGGGTAAGGAAGTGGTGGTTGGTATGGTTTAACATAAAGTTTAGCCTTAACTGTGTTATCTTCATTAACCTTTTCAACTACCGGTTCTTTTTCCTTATCTTGATCAGGTTGTGGTTCTTGTGGAGTAGGAATAGCTTCATCAGAAGTTACAGGTATTTCCGGTGGTTTAAGTGTTGTACCACTTCTTGTGGTAATAGCTTTAGCTGTTTCATTCCGGGGGTTAGCATTTGTATCACTAGGTAGACTTCCCGGTTTTCTTTCACCTATTAACCTTGCTAGGTTACTTACTTCTTGTTCTAGATTTTGAATAGAAGCTTGTTGATTTCTAAATGCTTGAGCATTTTGTTCATTGGTTTGTTTCTGAGATGTGAAAAACTGCGTTTGAGTTTCAACTAGCTTCGTCATCATATCTTCTAAATTCGGCTTTTTATCATCGGTTTGTTGTGGTGGTTTGTTTTGAAAATTAGGTCTTTGCTGGTTGTAAGTATTATTGGATACTTGTTGATTGCTAGGACCTTGTTGGTTGTTGTATGGAATATTTCTGTTATAACTCTGGTTTTGATTGTAAATCGGTCTTGGCGGTTGATAATTATTCTGATAATTATTTCCAGGCCTTTGGTTTATGTATGAAATATTCTCTCTTTGTTCCATTGTTAATTCAATACTGAGACAATCTTTTGTCAAATGTGGTCCTCCACACTGCTCACAACTAATTCGTATTGAGTGAATATCTTTAGTCATCTTTTCCATTCGTCTCTCCACAGCATCTATCTTTGCGGAAATGGAATCTAAGTCATGGCTAGAATCGGCTCTAGCTGCTTTAGATGATCTAACGATATCTTTTTCTTGGTGCCACTCATGTGAGTGGGAAGCAGTGTTATCAATAATTTTGTAAGCATCAGTTTCAGTTTTCTTCATAATAGAACCACCAGCTGCTATATCTATGTCTTTCCTTGTAGTGATGTCGCATCCTTGGTAGAATATTTGTACTATTTGACAGGTGTCTAAACCATGTTGCGGACATCCTCTTAATAACTTTCCATCTCTTGTCCACGCCTCATATAGAGTTTCATTCGGTTTCTGTGTGAACGTAACAATTTCTGCTTGAAGTCTTACGGCTTTAGATGCCGGAAAGAATTGTTTAAGAAATTTGTCAACTAAAACATCCCATGTATCAATCGCCCCTTCAGGTAACGATTCCAACCAATCTTTGGCTTCTCCCTTTAAAGTCCAGGGAAATAACATGAGATATATGTGTTCATCCTCCACTTCTCGGATTTTAAATAGTGTGCAGATTCTATTAAAGGTACGTAGATGTTCATTTGGATCTTCCTTCGGCGCACCACTAAATTGGCATTGATTAGTCACCATGTGTAGAATTTGTCCTTTGATTTCATAATCTGGCGCATTAATGTCTGGATGAGTAATTGCGTGACCTTGGCCAGTGCGTTTAGCTCTCATTCGGTCTTCCATACTTAAAGGTTCCAGATTCTCCATAATTGAATTTGTTGAATCGGAATCACTAGAGGATTCTGATTTAATTGTTCGTTCCTCAACAATCTCTGTTTGAATGATTGGTGGTTCCGGAGGAAAGTTTAATGGTTCAGGATCTACGAACCGTTCCTGAATATTCTCCGGATTCTCAATTGTAAGGTCGGGTTCAAAAAATGGATTATCGGAAATTTGAACTGAAGTACTTGGTCGACTGGATGACGATTCTAAAGAAAAATCAACGGCGTAATATTTGCTAAATGTCTTGATCTAGTTACAGGTGGTGAACGTACAAAAGGTGGTGAACGTCTTGCTCGGTGCATTCACTGAATATCCTATTAGTTTTTAAAAGGAAAGAAAAATTATAATAAGTTATCCAATCAATAGACTTTTCTGATTTTGCCCACGTTTCGAATAGCCAAAAGATGCAGCAGAGGGGCAGGATTCGTTTGGTCTCAATATAATTGGGGACTGTTTGGCTCCAATAACCCGGTCCACGTACAAATCCAACTATTACTACGAACCAGAAAATTTTGATGTCTATCAATTTAACCACTTAAAATAAATTTTCGTAATTTTAAGAAATTTAGATAAGAAGTAGAATAAAAATCTATGTCCTAAAACTAGAAAAGCGAGAAATAAGAAAGAAAAAGAGTTCGTCGGAAAAGGTTGAAAAAGAAAAATGGTTGAAAAATAAAATGTGACGGAAAAATTAAAGAAACTTATAAAACTTAAAAATACTTGACTAACCTAACCTTATTACTACAACTAACTTAAAATTATAATCGCAAATTGAGATTACTAATTGGAATGATAATTGATACATAGGTAAAAGGTGTCTAAAAATATTAAAGCTTACAGGAAAAACTATATCCCAAATGGAAATAACTTAAAAAGAAACTAAAACTTAAAAAGGCGTCGCAAAATTCTAAAGTACCTAAATCTTAGTCTAAGAAAAAGCACTTAAGGAATTCTACGGCAAAGCCTAAAAATCTAGAAGTAAAAATAACTATGGCAAAATCTAAGTTTAAAACTAAATATGAGCTAAAAATACAAATATTACGCTAAAATGATTAAAAAGGGACAAAATATAAAAATATACAAAAAGTTGTAAAAATTACAATTTTTATAAAAATATTATTTTTATATTATTTATTTATTAAAACTATTAATTTTACAATTTAATAAAACTAATTAATACTAAATACATAAATTAAATAAAAAGTAAAAGTTAAAATAAAACTAATTATAATAATAATAATAATTAGGGTTAAATAATAATAATAATAATTAATTACCCCGTAATTAATTCAGTTTAGGGTTTCTGTCAGCGTGTCAGGATTACTCCGCGAGTTGCGGTATTTAATGCATCAAACCCCGCGAGTCGCGGGGTTCCAGTTTTCAACTGACAGGTTATTTAAATTCAACGCGTTTTTCTTTATTTATTTTTTTTTTATTTTCTGTTTTTAATTTTTTCTGTTTATATAAAAAAAAAATATGTGTATAATAAAAACTTATATTTAAAACTTAAATAAAAATAGAATTACTTTATAATTTTATAAATAAAAATCTTAAAACTAGATTTATATATATTTTTTTATATGTTTTTAAATAAAAACAAAATACTTAAATAAAACTTATATAAAAATAAAGAAACTTTATAAAACTTAAATATTTAACAAAATCTTAAAAATACATAAATTTTTTTTTATATTAGCGTTGTGCTTCCGGCTTTTAAGAGACTCCCCGGCAGCGGCGCCAAAAATACTTGATGTGCAGCGGGGTAGTATATAAAATAGCTTATATTCTTACAGAAAATACTATTAAATACGATACAATTTTACACAAGATATTTATTTATTTATAGAATGGATATACTTAAACCTTGCTACAACACTTATAGGCAGTGTACCTAATCGTACAGTAGTGTAGTTTTTAGTAAGTCCGGTTCGTTCCACAGGGAATCTTTTTAAACAAAGCTTAACGCTATATTAGTTTACTTTTATAAAAATACAAATATATATATATATAAGTAATATTATTATTATAAAGGGGGGTTTTTACCGTTTAATGACCGGTTTGTCGATTTTAAAACTTTAGTCGCAGTTAAAACCAAATGTAAAATATTAAAAATAAATACAAGACTTAAATTAAAGCATAAAGTAAATAATGATAATGAAATTGCGAATAATAAAAGTGCGATGAAATAAACTTGCGATAATTAAAAAGTACGATAATTGAAAGTGCAATTAAATACAATAACAATAAAAATGCGATAATTAGAAGTGCAATTAAATATAAAATAAAGGAAATTAAATATGAAATAAAAGAATTATGCTTATTTAAACTTCTGTAATCATGATGTTTGACGTGTTGATTTTAGTTTTATGCCCATGGGTTAATTGTCCTTTGTCCTGGATTATTTAATATGTCCATACGGATTTGTCCATAATAGTCCATCAGTCATAAATATAAAGAGTGAAAGCCTTCGTCCAATTATTCTTATTCCCGAAGTCAAATATTCCAACTAATTGGGGATTCGAATTGTAACAAGGTTTTAATACTTTGTTTAATGAATACACCAGGTTATCGACTGCGTGTAAACCAAGGTTTTACTACTTTGTTAACAATTACACCAATTACCCTTGAATGTAATTCACCCCTGTTTCAACAAGTTTATTAACTATTAATCCAGTTCCGTATCCGGTAAAATGAATAATTATTGGTATTTATAGATATCCCGCCCACCGTACCCAGTCAAGCGTATGTGGTTATATATAAATACGTCAAATTATAAGTTTGTATATTAAATTAACAAGGTATTGTTTAGTTAATATAAAACCCATTAATAGCCCATAGTCTAATTTTCACAAGTTTCGTTCTTTTGTCCAAACCCCAATTATGGTACAAAGCCCAATTACCCAATTTTAGTAATTAGCCCAACATCATGATTACTTCGGATTAAATAAGCATAATAATAATTTAGCTACGAGACATTAATATAAAAAGGTTGAACATAACTTACAATGATTAAAAATAGCGTAGCGTTACACGGACAGAATTTTGACTTACACCCTTACAACATTCGCTAACATACCCTTATTATTAGGATTAAAATTAAAATTAAAATTAAAATTAAAATATAAATATAAATATATACGATATAGATAGAGAGATGGATGGATTTTTGGTGATTTTTGCGATCAGAATTCGTTTGCTTTTATAGGGATTTTTGACTTTTGGGGCTCCGCGACTCGCGGCATTTTTGCCTTCAAACTCCGCGAGTCGCGGAGTTTGAAATTACAGCTCAGTCCCTTTTGGAGTCTTTCTTGCTGACGGTTTTAAATATTAATATAATATATATATAATTTCTAAGAATTATTTATATATTATATTATATTTATGTGCATAGTTGACTTGTAATTTTTAGTCCGTTGCGTCGTGCGTTGAGAGTTGACTCATGTCCCGGTTTCGGATTTTCGAACGTCCTTGCGTACAATTTAATATCTTGTACTTTGCGTTTTGAATCTTGTACTCTTGTAATTTCGAGACGTTTCTTATCAATAATTGGAACCTCTTTGATTGTCTTTTGTACTTTTGAGCTTTTTGGTCGTTTGCGTCTTCAATTTGTCGAATCTGTCTTTTGTCTTCACCTTTTATTATTTAAACGAATATCACTTGTAAATAGAACAATTTCAACTAAAAGCTTGTCTTTCTTGAGGAATAATGCTATGAAATATATGTTTGTTTTTAGCATTAACAATAAGCTCGAATGGAAGGGACCAATTCGGAGCAATTATGATTGGCGCATTGATCAGTTTCTCCTTAAGAAGATTGAATGCCTTTAGGCACTCTTTGGAGAAATTCCAAGGCGTGTCCTTTTCGAGGAGTTTGTTCATCGGGTTAGCAATTTTAGAAAACTCCTTAATAAACCGCCGGTAAAAACGGCGTGCCCGAGAAAACTCCGAACACCCTTAACATCGGTGGGAGGTGGAAGGTTCTTAATAGCCGTTACCTTCGAGGGATCCACCTCGATACCGTCCCTAGAAATCTTGTGCCCGAGAACTATTCCCCCTTGAACCATGAAATGGCACTTTTCCCAATTGAGCACAAGATTAGACTTCTCACACCTTTCCAATATCCGCTCTAAATTAAGAAGGCATGAATTAAAAGTGTCACCGAAGACTGAAAAGTCATTCATGAACACCTCCATGCAATCCTCTATCATATCGTGGAATATGGCCATCATGCACCTTTGAAAAGTGGTCGGAGCATTTTAAAGGACAAAGGGCATGCGTCGGTGTGAAAATGTGCCATACGGGCACGTGAAAGTAGTTTTCTCCTGGTCCTCGGGCGAGATAGGAATTTGAAAATAGCCCGAAAAACCATCAAGAAAACAATAAAAGCTGTTTCTGGCTAACCTCTCTAGCATTTGATCCATAAAAGGTAACGGGAAGTGGTCTTTGCGTGTGGCGTTGTTCAACTTTCGATAGTCAATACAAACACGCCACCCCGTGACAGTCCTAGTGGAAATTAACTCATTTTTATCGTTGGTGGTAACAGTCATACCACCTTTCTTAGGTACACAGTGTACCGGGCTAATCCAAGGGCTGTCAGAGATCGGGTAAATCAGACCTGCATCGAGGAGCTTAATGATCTCTTTCTTCATGACTTCTTGCATGTGCGGGTTCAACCTCCTTTGTCGTTGCACCACAAGTTTGGAGTTATCCTCCTTTAGGATTTTGTGGATGCAATAGGAGGGACTAATACCCTTAATGTCGTGAAATTTCCATGCAATGGCCGGTTTATGGGCCTGCAGCTTGGTTACAAGCTCAGTATTCTGACCTGTAGTAAGAGAAGAAGAAATAATTACCGGGATCTTAGATTCCTCCTGCATATAAGCGTATTCCAAATGATCAGGAAGTGGCTTCAATTCTAACTCGGGAGGTTTGTCAATTAAAGACTTGCTCCGGTAATCCGCATCATGTTCGAGTTCTTTGAACTCCTCCTCAGTCGGCTCATAGCCATTTTCCATCAAGGTGGTCAAAATATCCACCTCCTCAACCTACAACTCTTCATCAATTTCAACCAATGAATATTCTCCTGAACCCTGTAACTCTGGGAATTCCTGCAACAACTCAGACTGGACATTCACAGTGTTAAGAAAATAACATGTATCATCAGTGTAGGCAGGGTATTTTAAAGCATGGTCGATTGAGAAAGTTGCATGCAAATCATCTATCCTAAGGGTCAACTGTTGGCCATAAACATCAATGATACACCTAGCAGTATTCAAAAATGGCCGACCCAAAATCAGTGGAATCCTCTCATCCACTTCCATATCCAACACCACGAAATTGGCTGAAAAAACCAAAGACCCGGTCTTAACTAGCATATTCTCGATAATTCCACGAGGGAATTTGATAGAGCGGTCAGCTAGCTGAATAGCCATACGCTTGGATTTCAACTCCCCGGGGTTTAGCTTCAAGTAAATAGAATAGGGCATTAAATTTATGCTAGCCCCCAAATCTGCCAACGCCCTCATACAATCCAAATTACCCAGTAAACAAGGAATGGTAAAACTCCCAGGATCCTCAAGCTTCTCGGGAAGCTTGTTTGCAACTACCGCTGAGCATGAGGCATTCAACCTGACTGGAGACACATTCTCCAGCTTCTTCCTGTTAGTTAGCAAGTCCTTAAGAAACCTTGCATACTTGGGCATACCTGCAATCACATCAATAAAAGGCAAATTTATGTTAACTTTTTTAATCAAGTCCATGAACTTGGACTTTTCTGCCTCCAGCTTTTCCAATCTCTGCTTCCTCGGGGTTGATACTCTTTAACTACCGGTGGTTGATACTCTTTAACTACCGGTTTAGCAGCAACAGTTTCCGGTACCCTCACAACTTTCTCAATCACCTGTTCCGGCTCCTTATCCCCCTTCGATTCACTAACAACAACCGGTTCACTATCCTTAACCAACGGTACTCGCAAATCATACTCATCGGGCTTCCTCGGTGAATTATATGCTAAACCACCGCGGGTAGTGATAGCATTAACGTGCCCATTCATCGGGTTATTATCTGTCTTACTCGGTAACTCCCCCAGTTTCCTTACATTATTCTGACTAGCAAGCTGACCAGTTTGTTTCTCCAGATTCTGAATAGCTGCTTGTTGATTTCGAAACATTTGATCATTCTTCTCATTGTTCTGAGTAACAGTAGTAACAAGCTGAGTTGGAGAAATCACAAGCTTCTCGATCATAGCTTCAAGGTTGGACTTTTTCTCTTCGGCTTGGGGTTTCTGAAAATACCCGGGAGCTTGCTGTTGATATCCTCCACTAGAACCTGGGTGGAACCTCGAACCTTGATTACCCTGAGGATTATAGGGATTGTTGAAATTCCTATTAAATTGCGCACGTCCCTGAAACTGATTGTTTTTCTGCTGACTAATATAACCGATCTCTTCCTTTTGCCCTATCGTTAGCCGCGCATCACAATCTTTTGCCAGATGTAATCCCCCACAATACTCACAACCAACCTTCATACCATGAATATCCTTATTTATCTTCTCTAAATTCCGACCAAATGAATCCAACTTAGCACTAATAGACCCAAAATCATCATATGCACCAGTGGTTTCAGTTCTCTTAACTAAAGCTGAATGAGGTGACTCATGATCTTGATGCCATTCGTTAGTGTAAGCAGCTTGCTTTTCAATAATCGCTAGTTCCTCTTCTTCGGTTTTATCCATTAAAGTTCCACCTGCTGCTTGATCAATACTCAGACGAGTTGGGATGTCACACCCCTTATAGAAAATCTGGACCTTCTGTAAATCATTCAACCTGTGATTCGGACACGAGCGTAACAAAATAGAATAACGGTCCCAAGCATCAAATAGTGTCTCGCTGCTCTTTTGTCTGAATTGAGAAATATCTGCTTGAAGTCTAGCAGCTCGAGACGCAGGAAAAAACTTTGATAAGAACTTATCTACCAACGTATCCCAAGAAGTAATCACCCCCTCCGGTTGCTTATCTAACCATCTCTTGGCTTCTCCCTTAAGAGTCCAGGAGCCTAGTCTTGATCGAAGTATCGGCAACCTCATGCAATTTGAACAAGTTGCAAACATCATTGAAAATACGAAGATGCTCGTTAGCATCCTCACTATCCTTGCCATGAAATTGGCAGTCAGAAGAAATCAAACTCGGGATCGGCCCTGTAATTTGAAAAGGCTGAGTGAGGTCCGGTTGAGTAATCGAATTGCCTTAGCCCCCTCGTGTGGCCTTCAACTTTTCTGCCATAGTCTGAGGACGATTCGGTTGATCAGTGTCAGCCATATCTTCAGTCTCGAAAAGATCTAATGAAATGTAAGATTCTTCTTCTTCTCTGATTTCAGGTGGTGTATCGGGCACCACAGTCTCAGAACTACTACCCAAATTAATTATATTAGCACTCGAAGAAAAAGATGAATCCACCATAGACTGTTGCTCTTGACTTAACGCTCTGAATAACTCTCTTTCGGGTTCTGCAAATGGTTGAAGAATCGGAGAATTAGAAGAACGCGTATGTGGCATGCACTACCTGTTATCTGCGAAATCACAACTAACAATCTGATTAAACGCACCGATTCAACTGAGAATAACGAAAAGAATAATAAACTAAAACTAAAATTAAACTAAGAAAAATTAGATAACAATCTTAATTTTTGACACAACTGTCCCCGGCAGCGGCGCCAAAAACTTGATGTGTAAAATCGTGTCTATAATTTATAATGGAAAATGCCGGTTAAAATATTACTACACACTAATGGGCGGTGTACCCGATCGTGTAATAGTATAAAATTGGTAATTCTGAAATCGTTCCAAGGACAGTTTAAATGTGAGAATTAAGATTGTAACTAATAAAATAAACTAAGTTAATCTATGAAAATCGAAAGTACGAGATAGTTTGTTTTGTGGCTATTTAACGATTAGCCAAATCAAAGATCGATTAAAAGTAAAAGACGATATTTTTGTGTTTTTAAGTTTATAAAAATAAATGCTGACTCAACAAAAAGTAAAGATATTTGAATTCAATGGATAAAAGAATGTTCGCCTAGATCTCCTATTCGTAGTGTCAGATGATTTGTTATTAAGCACCAGTTCAATTTATCAATACATGCAACTACAAAGTCGGTTTTCCCAGAGTTCTCTTTTAGCAAACACGTCAAACTTTGATTTATCGGCTTAGGGTTCCCTTTCACCAAAGACCTCTTTTGTTTGTGACTTAGTAATTAACTAATTACAAGATTAAGATTCAAGTGGTTACGCGTTCGCTCCACACAATTCACCCCTGTTTTGTTTAATCCTTGTTACCCGATTTACCCCCTTGGTCTAGTAAGCACCCAATTGGTTAAGACAAATCAATTGAAAACTAGTGTACTAAATTGAAACAGGGTTCCCTTTGTTCAAACAAGATCACTAATCAACCTAGTAACAATAATCAACACCCACAAGAATGGTTCTTAATCAAAACTCACAATTATCATGCATTAATCAATAAAACATTAAAGTATCATCCAAACACATACGAATATTCAATCTAGACAAACATTAAAAGTTTAGCCAATCATGGCTAGAACAAAAATCACAAATAAATAATTAAGAGTATTCATAATGATGTTAAGAATTAAACCTAATGAAAATTGTGTTCTTGAATGATAGACGAATCGAGACTTGTCTCCGGAATGATTGATGTGTTAGAATGACCTTGAGAAACCCCAAAAATCACCTTGGTTCGTTAAAAAGCTGCTGGAAATCGTCTGGATGCGAAAAAGTGATTATTTAGGGTATTTTTTGGGCCTTAAATAGGAAACAAGTCTGAACCGGGCTCAAAGTGGCGTGGCGCGCATATACTCACGCGGCGCGCCAAAGGGGTGCGCGGCGCGCCATTTGCTGTAAGTTTGCTTTCTGGTCTTCTAAAAACTGTCGAACTGATTTTTATGCCCATTGGAGCGGCGCGCCACCTTTTGGAGCGGCGCTCCAGATCCCTTTTTGCTGAATCTGAGCTGAAAACTCTCTAATATCACCTGTTTTCGAACCAAACTCGAATCAAACCAATCCCTTTCACTTGCTTTCATATAAAATCATTAAAAACCATCAAATATCTTCAAAATTCATCTCCTTGGTCTTTAGAACTCGAACTTTCAAAACACTTATCAAAATAACACCAAATCGTATCCAAAAGGACCAAAATGAACCCGATATCACTAAGGAAAACGTGTACGAAATATGCGATATCTGTCACCAAGAAGTACCAGCAACAATAACCGATGAAGTAATGTTTCATAACTTCATTGGAAAAACATTTGTGGCGATTATGTAATCTCTAAAGTCTTAGAGATTATCTATTCCAGCCTTAATCATAAACCAGATAAATGGGCAAATAGAAATGATGAAATGAAACCCTGACCGGAATGGTGGACAATTTACAAGCTAGACTTGTTTTACCAACAACATCCACAGTACTGTCAGCATCACCAACACCGTCAGTGCCGTCAGCATCGCCAGCATCAGCAGCACCTACAACATCACAAGCTCCACCAGATCTATAATCACCGCGAACAACATCCCTAATCAACAGCAAGTGTGTCATATCAACGAGTTATGAAGTATTAACTCATTTCCTCTGAAGAATTTATATGTATATTTTATATATATAAATTTTTAAACTACAAAATATCTTTTCGTACTAGGCTATTATGTATTAATTGAAAAAGGGTAGATACTACTCGGTTAAATTCATATTATTAATATACTATGAGGTACATCCTTCGTTAATAACTTAACCATCATTAACTACAATTTCTGTTTCAATTCAATGAATTCCATTTCATAATAAACCAAGTGTATTATTCAATTATATATTTGATTTTACACTTTCATCTTTGATGTACTCGAAACTTTCTAAGAAAACATCATTCATATCTTGCGAAGTTCACAAGAATCCCACGAACACCAACATCATTCACCGAGTAAACATCAATAAAAATGAATAATGAAGTATTGATTCATAATTTCATTTACTTTGAAGAAATAATCCACGAAGATTACGTAATTTATAAAGTTTTAAAGATTATTCATTTCTAGTTCCAGTCGAAAATCAAATGAGTTTAATTTAATATTAACTCATTAAATCTGTATTACATTTGAAGAAGATATACATATTTTCATAAAGACTGTAATAAAAATCCTCCTGTATAAAATATTACTTGTAAAACTTTTAACGGGTAGGTAATACCCAAGAGATATATAAATTTACAACTAATATGTTACATTCTTCGATTCTGATTCTGAAATCATTAATTATACTCACTACTTTCACAACAATGTACATTTTTCATAAAAATCAAAACAACCATACTCACTCAAATTCAATTATATATTCTGATTTTAACAAATCAGAATCCAAATTGAGATATAACCGATATCATAACTCTTAAATCCCTACAGCTTTTAAAGCTATACTTTGACTTCAAAACTGTGATAGAACATCACTTCTATTCATAAAATCCAGAAAAATATTCGTATCATTCAAAATTTATTACAATCTACATTCAAACCCTTCATGATTCTTGAAAATACCTCAATTAAGAAACAATTGAGATGATGATCCAACCACATGTTATCCACAATCATACATCTGGAAACTCCCGGAACCTAATTAAAAGTTTAACACATATCCACGTCAGATCCTTTGGCATTTATTAGCAAAAAAATAACTTTGCGATTCCTTTTCAAAGTAGCCAGTTTTGTCACAGCTTCAGTAAGTCAACTTCGACTTTTCAGTTGGAACAGTCTTATTATAACCTCGATATATACGTTGCCCTTTCGTCATCGTTACCAGAGAACCTTTTATATCTCGCCACATTAGCAATAAACTTACCAACAACTTCATTGATCTTCAAGCCTCTCCGAAAAATCACTATACTTATTCATTGAAACCCTATCATGTACTCATCTGCATCTTGTAATAGTAGTTGCCATACCAAAAAGATTGAATCATTATTCTTGAATTTCGTAGCAATTCTACGCCAACAGTTATATATACATATAACGTCTATCTCCAAGACTTACATACTTCGAATGTGAAGTTTCTGAAAAACACACTAAACTGCAAACTAGTTCTCCGAATTTTAGAAAAATGCTGAATGAAGCAGCAAAAAAATTGTAAACAACCTTAACAGCCAAAAGTTTGATGATAAAGAACGATACGTTAGAAAAGCTCAAAAGAAAATTTTGGTACTGAAAAACGGATTGAGCAAACCATGAAGGAGGCTGTGGATAAATCACAAAGACTAAACCTGCCTTCAAAGAATCCAAATGATTCAGTGTCTGCTGAAGTCATTAACGAATATCTTGCTCCTGACTCTAAACCCTTGCGGACAACATTCTTCATCATCCTCTGATATTTGAAATTCTAAGATACCATCGTATCTTTCATTATAAATATCCTCGATATTTCTGGAGATATTTTCATAACTATTCTTATCTGAAATCAATTATCTCTTCGCGCTATCTGTATTAATCAGAAAGGAAACCATTTTAATTTTCTAAATTCTGAAAAATTCAAATTTAAAATATGAATGTTATTGAAGTAGTGTTGGGAACTGAAGCATGAGTTAGTATAATATAATGACACTTGATCAATGTGATTATATTACAGTAAGTCATGCTGAGTTTCTAAATGGAACGTGATGATTCACAGATCATAACGTCATCATGTGCCATGTTACAAGACTCTTGTATTCTACTTAACCTCTAAACATATCAAGAAAATATTTTTCTTGATGATTCGGCCTTTTCCAAGGTATTCTGGTAATTTAACAAATCAAGATCGTGCCATTACAATTTCCTTCTTAGAACATTAACCATGTTCATTTCGAAATTCATATCTACGAATTCTGGACCATTACATGCGGTGCTTAATGGCAAGAAGAGAAAACAAAAGAATGAAGCTCCGAAATAGAAATTGGAGTATAAATCGTAACAAATAGGAGAAAACATTAACTGTGGATGACAATGATTATAGAAGACAGAAGCAGGGACTTTAAAATATAAGGGAAGATATAAAGCCCAACAACAACCCAAAAATTACAAACCGTGTATATCAATAAGTATTACAACGTAAAGACACGGGAGAACTAAAAACACTATAAAACCAAGAGTATAGCAGAAGTGAATAGATTCCTCCAGCGGCAGATGAAAAAGAAGAATGATAGATATGAAAGTTAGGATTATATCAAGAATCAGAACTGGATGGAGCATATTGACGAATACTTTAAAGTATGAGTGAGGGAGAAAGAATAGAAGATGTGAGTTGTGGAAATAAGGAAACGAATAGGGTGGATATATAGTAAGATATCCAATAGAGCAATCAAAATAGATTATCGCATTTAATCAAAGCGGATCCTAATTTCCTTAATTACCGAAGAATCAAATCTTATTACGAAGATTTCCTCTAAAATCCTTGAATTTCGAAAATCAACCGTGACTACGTCATCGGTTAAAACGAATCTTCATTTACTCATTTAACTCTTTTGCGATAGCTTCACTCGTACTCTTCACATAATCAAATTATTTTATCCATATTACTCAATGATGATAATTTTCAGATTGTATGCGTCATGAAAACATATTTATTGTCAGCCATGACCATCCCAATCAAATTTTGGGACGAAATTTCTTTAACGGGTAGGTACTGTGACAACCTGGAAATTTCCGATCAAATTTAAACTTAATCTTTAGATGATTTAATGTTTTCGACACGATAAGCAAAGTCTGTAATGTTGAAATCTCAAAAACTATGAATTGTGTTCATATATTCATTTACCCTGCGACTGCTCTCGATGATTCACGAACAATTATGTGCAAATAGAAATGTGTATATATATATATATATATATATGTGTGTGTGTGTGTGTGTGTGTGTGTGTGTATTAAATTGAGTAATGTTAATAAAACATTTAGCGGTTTGGTTGATATGAAAATAAGTTATGAAATTAGTTTCAATATATGTTTATCGACGGAAATTAAAAGATAATATCAAATGATTGAATTATCAGATACATTGTGATTATGATTACGGGTTTCTGTTATGAGGTCCACTATGATTTAAGAAATCTGTTCTTTTTGACAACATCCGGAAAATGGTAAAGTGATTTATAAGTAAGAACAAATGTGTCAATGAACGAGAACTAGACAAAGGTTAGCGGAGATTCCTGTTTAATTTTCAATTCATGTTTTATAATATTTTCCTCGTGACCTTGATAAGATAACTACGTTAACTTTCATTTTATTTAATACGAAAGTAAGAACGTAGAGTGTAAATAACTTAGATGTTAAATATCGACAAGTTAAGTAAATCGACAGTTTTCATTAAGATGATTTCATACGTTTATTTAACCTTTGGACTTTATCCCATGCTTCACCAACAGACTGTAATTTAAAAACTTGAAACCTATTATGAATATATATAATTCTACTTTTTTAAAACATTTTATGATTTAATGATTTCCATTATTTTAACTTTTTAACAAAATGATTCTTAAATATATTTAGTTTTGGAAAACAAAATTATCATATTTATTTGATTTAAGTTCAAACGTACAACAACGTTTTCAGTTTAAAAAGAACTTTATTATTAAAACGTATATAACTTTTATAAATATCTAGAACCACTTTTGATAACTCAATACTTAACCAGTATGATAAAGATAATGATATTTATATTTTATTTTATTAAATATATATAACCATTTAAATTAATATTATATATATTTATACGCGTATTATATGTACATAGTTTTATACTTTTACTATACTTTAACTTTACATTTACTTTACATTTACTTTACTTTAACTTTAATAATTCACATTAATAATTCATACTTTAATAATTCACTTTAATAATTAATACTTTAATAATTCACTTTAATAATTCATACTTTAATAATTCACTTTAATAATTCATACTTTAATAATTCACTTTAATAATTCAAAAATCTATTATAAATAGAATTTAATAGGTTTCATTATTTTATAGAAACTTAAAAATATATTTCTCTAAACTCTCTCAATCGATTTACATATGTATATTTACTCAGTATTATTTCAAGATATTATTAGTATACATAAAATACTACGACGGAGTTATGTTCAGGCGATTTCAGAATAAGTTTTCAAACGAGATAGAGCTAAGGAAATTATAAGTTATAGCTATGGGTATTGTTCGAGGGTATTGCTCGTGAGGTCAACCTAACGTTTATCATTTTCGTTGCGTCTACGTACTTTCCTGCAATATTGAATCACAATATTGATACGTGAGCATTCATATCTTATCTTTTATATATTAATAGTGTATCCCTGACGAGTGCTCGAGTATATATGATTATGCATGCTTGTATGCTTAGTTTCGTCGTTAAATAGTTTATGATAAATCATGAATTTAATACATATGCTACTAAGATAAGGTATATGATATGCATGTCGTTGGAAAGCTGGAGAAAAATTAATAACTTTATTTAGAAAGCATATGGATTCGATGAACAGATTAAAAGATATGGTCAAGTGAATTATTATTAATTTTAGTATTATTATTAAAATGATTATTATTATTACCATCGTCATTATTATCGTTGTTATTATTATTATTTAATAATAATAATAATTATTATTAATATCATTATCGTTATTAATATAAGTATTATTATTGTTATTGTTATTACTATTGTTATTATCATTAAGGTTATTATTAATATTATCATTATTATTATTATTATTATTATTATTATTATTATTATTATTATTATTATTATTATTATTATTATTAGTATTATCATTAATATTATTATAATACTTATTAGTTTCATTATCATTAAAACTAATATTAGTATCATCTAATTATTATGATTACTATTATTATCATTATTATGAATACGATATAAAAGATGACTAAAAGCTATTAAATAAGTCGATTAGGAAATAATGAGTATAAGTATCATGATTCAGTTAAAATATTGTTAAGATTATGATTTAGATAAAAATATCATTTTCATTATTTTTATCATTATTAGTAATATTATTATGACATTTGTATTACTACAAAAGATTATTATTTGTTATCAAAATTATTATTATCATTAGTAAATATCAATATTGTTATTATTGTTATTATTATTATTATTATTATTATTATTATTATTATTATTATTATTATTATTATTATTATTATTATTATTATTATTAAAATAATTATTATTATTATTATTATTATTATTATTATAAAATAATACAACTTTTGGTTCATTATTATTATTATCAATATTATATCATTTAATCAAATAAATACTTGATACAAATATATATTTATGATACTTATCACTACATTTTTATCATTAAAAAGATATTATGTGAACATTACACAAAATATAATACTTACTATATAAAAATATATTTTTACTATATATTAACATAAATTAATATCATTAATACATTATAATAAATGATGAAATTAAAATATTGTAAGATACTGATTTAAATAAAAATATCATTTTCATTATTTTATCAATATTATTATTATTAAAAATATTATTATTATTAAAACTATCATTCTATTAAAATTTTCATTTTTAATAGAAATATCATTGTTATTATAAGATATGATTTTTAGTATCATTTTAGTATTATTATTATTAAAAATTATCATTTTGAATAAAAAAATTATATTTATATTAAAATATTATTATCATTATAGTTAATATTAAAAAGTATCGTTATTATTAAAATTATCATGATTAAAATTATCACTTTATTATAATTAATGTCATCATTAGTAAATAAATATTGTTATTATTATTATTAGTAGAATAATAATAATTATTATTATTATTACAAAATAATACAACTTTTACTCATTATTATTATCATCAATATTATTTTATCAAATAAATATGTGATACAATCAAATTAATAATACATACCACTATATTTTTATGATATTGAGTGAACTGTATAAATTTTATTACTTGAGATATATAAAAGTATATTTTTATCATATATAAATTTTAATATAAATTTTTATTTATTAATAAATGACTTGTATTATTTAATTTAATAAAATCTAATAAATATATTTAAATATATAAGATGACTATATTTAAGTTATATAATAAACATGTATAGATTTTAGAAGTCATTTTGGGTCAAGTTGACTTTTGCATATCGGTCTCGAGCATTAGGATTGTGATACACTACGACTTGACCTAAATTGTTAGATATATATTGACCAACATATAAATATATATACTTAATATAGGTTCGTGAATCTGAGGCCAACCCTACACTTGTTCAATGACGACATATGTATTTTTACTACGAAATACAGTATAGTGAGTTTCATTACTCCCTTTTTAAATGTTTTTGCAATATATATTTTTGGGACTGAGAATACATGCGCTTTTATAAATGTTTGATGGAATAGACACAAGTACTCGAAAATTACATTCTATGGTTGGATTATCGAAATCGAATATCGCCCTTCAAGTCTGGTAACCTAAGAATTAGGGAAATGGCCCCTAATTGACGCGAATCCTAAAGATAGATCTATTGGGCCTAACAACCCCCATTCATGTCTATGGATGGCTTTAGTACTTCGAGATTATTATTATACAGACGTCGATGTCTGTGGGGATATTCTATGCATTATGGTTAATGTCGGTTACCAGGTGTTCAATCCATATGAATGATTTTTATGCAGATGGCTATATGGATGCATGATGTTTATGAGAAATGAAAATATGAAATCTTGTGGTCTATTAAAAATGATGGAAATGAATATTAATGATAAACTAATGAACTCACCAACCTTTTGGTTAACACTTTTAAGCATGTTTATTCTCATGTATTAAAGAAATCTTTCGCTTAACATTTGCTCATTTTAAAGATATTACTTGGAGTCATTCATGGCATATTTTAAAAGATGTTGCATTTAAGTTGTAAAGTTCAATAAGTATTATTATTAAGTAAATGGCAAATTAGGTCATTTATAGTTGGATATTATGAAATTGTATGCATGCATGTCAACTTTTGATGTAATGAAAGTTTTTCTTTTAAAACGAATGCAATGTTTGTTAAATGTATCATATAGAGGTCAAATACCTCGCAATGTAACCATATGTTATTGTATTCGTCCTTATGGATTAGGACGGGTCGTCTCATGGTGTTTTTCAGAAACTTCACATTCGAAATATGTAAGTCTAGGAGATAGACGTTATATGTATGTATGTATGTATGTATGTATATATATATATATATATATATATATATATATATATATATATATATATATATATATATATTTATATACTTATATAAATGTTGGCATAGAATTGCTGCGAGATTTGAAATACTGATTGCTAATTCTCAGTAATTGGTATGGCAATTATCGTTACAAGATGCAGATGAGGTTTCAATGAGTACATATAATGATTTTTCGGAGAGGCTTACGCCAAAGAGTAACGAAGTTGCTGGTACATCGGCTGATAATGTGGTGGAATATAAAAGGTTCCCCGGTAACGATTGCGAAAAGACAATGTATATATTAAGGTTATAATAAGGCTAGTCCGAATGAAAAGTCGAAGTTGACTTGCTGGAGCTGTGACAGATTTTGCTACTTTGAAAAGGAATCGCAAAATTATTTTTGGTAATAAATGTCAAAGGATCTGACATGGATATGTGTTAAACTCTTACTTAGGTTCCAGGAGTTTTCCAGGTGCAAGACTATTTACATAAGTTCTTCGTTTCATAGATGACGTGTGGTTGGATCATCCTCTTGGTTGTTTCTAAATTGAGGTGTTTTCAAGAATCATGAAGGGTTTGAACGCAGATTGTAATCGTCAATATATGATGTTCTAGCACAGTTTTGAAGTCAAAGTATAGCTTTGAAAGCTGTAGGGATCTAAGAGTGATGCCTTCTGTTAAATCTTGACTTGGATTTTGATTTGTCAAAATCAGAATATGTAATCAAATTTGGATGAGAATGGTTGTTTTGATTTCTATGAAAGAATGTGTATCGTTGTGAAGGTAGTGAGTATAGTTGATGATTTCTGAATCAGAATCGAAAAATGTACATATTAACTGTGAATTTATATATCTCTCGGGTATTACCTACCCGTTAAAAGTTTCACAAGTAAAATTTTGTACAAGAGAATTTTATTACAGTCTTTATAAAAATATATGTATATCTTCTTCAGATGTAATATAGGTTTAATGAGTTAATATTAGATTAAACTCATTTGATTTTCGGCTGAAATTATGAATAATCTCTAAAAATTTAAAATTTTTGTAATCTTCGCTGAGTATTTCTTCCACTTGAATGAAATTATGAATTACTACTTTTTTATTCATCTATTGATATTTCTTTGATGAATGATGTTGGTGTTCGTGGAATTCTTGTGAACTTCGCAAAGATATAATGATGTTTTCTAGAAAGTTTCGAATACATCGGAAATGAAGGTGTAAAATCAAACATATAATTGAGTAATACAGTTGGCTTATTATGAAATGGAATTCATTGAGTTGAAACAGGGATTGTAGTTAACGATGGTTAAGTTGTTAACGAAGTATATACATCATAGCATATTAGTAATATGAATTTAACAGAGTAGTATCTACCCTTTTTCAATTCATACATAATAGCTTAGTACGAGAAGATTTATTTTTATCTCAAAATTCATATATGTAAAATATACATATAATTTCTTCAGGGAAAATGTGTTCATACTTCATAACACGTTGATACAATATACGCATTGTTGATTAGTGATGATGTTTGGGGTGATTATGGATCTGGTGGAGTTTGTGATGTTGTAGGTGTTGCTGATGCTAACGATGGTACTATTGATGCTGCTGGTAAAACAAGTCTAGCTTGTAAATCATGCACCATTCCGGTTAGGGTTTCATTTCATCATTTCTATTCGCTCACTCATTTGGTTTACAATTAGAACTAGAATATATAATCTCTAAAACTTTTAGAAACTACATATTCTCTGAAGAATATTTCTTCGTTAAATTTATGAATCAATACTTCATTGTTTGTTGTTGTTGATATTCTTTGGTATCTATAGTGCGTATGATATTGATGTTCGAGGTACAGATTGTGATATTTCGACGCGTGATGTGGATGTTGTTGTTGGTGGTGGTAATGGTATTGTTGATGTTGATGATGGTGGTACTGTTGATGCCGGTGATGCTGCTGGTGCTTGTAAACTTCGCACCATATTCTCCAAAGCCAATACTCGAGCGCGAAGCTCGTTGACTTCTTCTATTACACCTGGATGATCGATGGTTCAGACGAGCGGGTGAATAAGATCTAGAGTTTGAGATAGTATATAATCGTGACGAGATATTCCAGAAATGAGAGAGAAAATGGTGTTTCGAATGGGTTAGCCGGTAAGTGCTTCAGGTTCTTCGCCAAGAGGGAAATGTGGTGGATGAAAGGGATCACCTTCTTCTTGTCTTCAATGATTAAGTAGGCTACGAACCCATCCCCAATTCATCCAAAATAGGTGATGGATGATTGGTTGATTCATTCCGATCACACTGCTTTTGGAGCTCGAGTGAAACTCCATATCGGAATAGCTGTCGGAATCCGAGTAACTGGAACTGGTTGCAGGATCCATCTCGTACATAGTAGGGAAATGATTTTTCGATATGAGAAAGATTATAAGACTTAGATTTGGTATTCTTTAATACGTAAATTAGATATGTATATATAATACCAAAATCCCATAAATTACGGAGGAATCTTTGAAATATGTCAGGTAAAGTTTACAGAAACAGATACGTTAAGATATGAATTAGCAGATACACTAGGATACGAATTTTATCTATACACTATTTATGCAATCAATGCAGTAAGATGTGTCTAGACTAAGAATGATAATCATGTAATTTCCGACAAGAAATGATAAGCAAAAATTTTTGACATGCAGCTAAGGTCGAAGTCCAGACTCATTAATGCATCTTAATATCTATCCGTTAGACACACTAATGCAAGACCTGGTTCACTAAGACCACCGCTCTGATACCACATGAGACGACCCATCCTAATCCATAAGGACGAATACAATAACATATGATTACATTGCGAGGTATTTGACCTCTATATGATACTTTTTACAAACATTGCATTTGTTTTTAAAAGACAAACTTTCATTACAACGAAAGTTGACAGGCATGCATACCATCTGATAATGTATCCAAACTATGAATGACTTATTATTAATCTTGATGAACTCAACGACTCGAATGCAACATCTTTCGAAATATGCCATTAATGACTCCAAGTAATATCTTTAAAATGAGCAAATGCACAGCGGAAGATTTCTATAATACCTGAAAATAAACATGCTTACAAGTGTCAACCAAAAGGTTGGTGAGTTCATTAGTTTATCGTAATCAATCATTTCCATAATTTTAATAGACCACAAGATTTCATTTCATTTCTAATAAACATCATGCATGCATATAGTAGTCTGCATAAAAATCATTCATATGGATTGAACACCTGGTAACCGACCTTAACTGGATGCATATAGAATATCCCCATCATTCCAGAACTCTCATCGGATATGATAAATCGAAGTACTAAAGCAGTTCAAATTCTCTTACTGGGGCTTGTTAGTGCCCATAGATCTGTCTTTAGGATTCGCGTCAATTGGTGGCAATTATAATAAACACCAATTCTTAGGCTAACAAGCTAAAAAGGGGCATATTCGGTTCGATAATCCAACCATAGAATGTAGTTTCGATTACTTGTGTCTATTTCATAAAACATTTATAAAAGCAGCGCATGTATTCTCAATCCCAAAAATATATATTTGCAAAAGCATTTAAAAAGGGAACAAATGAAACTCACGATACTGTATTTCGTAGCATTAATACAAATGACAGCATTGAACAAGTGTAGGGTTGGCCTCGGATTCACGAACCTATATTACGTATATATATTTATATGTTGGTCAATATATGTCTAACAATTTAGGTCAAGTCGTAGTGTATCACAATCCATATGCTCGAGATTATCATGCAAAAGTCAACTTGACCCAAAATGACTTTCAAAATCACTACATGTTTATTATAGTCGTTTTATATATTTAAATATATGTATCAGATTTTATTAGAGTAAATAATAAAAGTCATTTATCAATAAAAATTTATATTAAAATTTATATATGATAAAAAAATATGTTTTTATATATCTCAAGTAATAAAATTTATTAAGTTCACATAATATCATAAAAATATAGTGGTATGTATTATTAATGTAATTATATTACGTGTGGTAAAAATATCTTTGTATCACATATTTATTTGATAATATAATATTGATAATAATAATAATGAGTAAAAGTTGTATTATCTTGTAATAATAATAATTATTATTATTCTACTAATAATAATAATAATAATAATAATATTTATATTTACTAATATTAATTATAATAAAATGATAATTCTAATCATGATAACTTTAATAATAACGATATTTTTTAATATTAACTGTAATAATAATATTTTATAAAAATAATAATTCTATTCAAAATGATAATTGTTAATAATGATAATACTAAAATAATAATAATAATGATATTTTATAATAACAATGATATTTCTATTAAAAATGAAAATTTTAATAAAAATGATAGTTTTTAATATTAATGATACTTTTAATAATAATAATAATGATAAAAATAATGAAAATGATATTTTTATCTAAATCAATATCTTACAATATTTTAATTTCATCCTGATAGTTATACTCATTATTTCCTAATCGACTTGTTTAATAGTTTTTAGTCATCTTTTATATCGCATTTATAATAATGATAATAATAATCATAATAATTAGATAATACTAATATTAGTTTTAATGATCATGATACTAATAATAATAATACTAATGATAATACTAATAATTATAATAACAATAATAATAATAATAATAATAATAATAATAATAATAATAATAATAATAATAATAATAATAATAATAATAATAATCTTAGTGACAATAACGATAGTATTAGTAATAACAATTTTAATTATATTACTTATATTGATAACGATAATGATATTAATAATAATAATGATTAGATCATAATAATAATGATGATACCAATAACGACGACAGTAATAATAATAATAATATTAATAATAATTCAGTTGACCTTATCTTTTAATCCGTTCATCGAAATCACATGATTTCTAAATGAAATGTTATTAATTTTTTGCCAGCTTTCTAACGACATGCATATCATATACCTTATCTCAGTAGCATATGTATCAAATTCGTGATTTATCATAAACTATTTAACGACAAAATTTAGCATACAAGCATGCATAATCATAAATACTCGAGCACTAGTCAGGGATGCACTATTATTATATAAAAGATAAGATATGAATGCTTACGTATCAATATTGTGATTCAATATTGCAGGAAAGTACGTAAATGCAACGGAGATGATAACCACTAGATTGAACTCAAGAGCAATACCCTCGAACCATACCCATAACCTCCTTAGCTATAACCCATAATTTCCTTAGCTCTATCTCTCTCGAAAAACCCGTTTGAAAATACTCGCTCATGACCTCGTCATAGTATTTTATGTACAATACTAATAAATAATAATACTACTAATAATAATAATAATACGATTAATAATAATAATATTAATCTTAATAATAATAATATAAATAATAATATATATAATATGTATATAGAGAGAGTTCGTGAGATTGAAAACATTCGAGTGAATTGAAACTGAAACGCGTTCGAACTTTATAGCCCAGTCATGGACCCATGAGCTCCGCGATTGCAATGGGTTTGTGGTATACTGCTCCGCGATCGTGGAGCAGCCCATTCCAGCTCACACATCAATAATTTATGGCTGCCGATGGTTTTTAATTATAATTAATATATAATATATTTAATTTATATAATTAATTATATATAACATAATATTTACGTGTAAAGTGGACTTGTAACTTTTGTCCCAACGATTTGTACGATGACACTCGACTCATGTCCTGCTTCCGGTTTCTCGAACGCATTTTCGTACGCTTAGAAAACTGGTACTTTATATTTCGTGTAATGTATCTTTATACATGAAATGTCCCGTTCTTATTGATTAAAAACGTTCCATATTAATTGATTTCGTTGCGAGGTTTTGACCTCTATATGAGACGTTTTTCAAAGACTGCATTCATTTTTAAAACAAACCATAACCTTTATTTCATAAATAAAGGTTTAAAAAAAAAGCTTTACGTAGATTATCAAATAATGATAATCTAAAATATCCTGTTTACACACGACCATTACATAATGGTTTACAATACAAATATGTTACATCGAAATCAGTTTCTTGAATGCAGTTTTTACACAATATCATACAAACATTGACTCCAAATCTTGTCCTTATTTTAGTATGCAACAGCGGAAGCTCTTAATATTCACCTGAGAATAAACATGCTTTAAACGTCAACAAAAATGTTGGTGAGTTATAGGTTTAACCTATATATATCAAATCGTAACAATAGACCACAAGATTTCATATTTCAATACACATCCCATACATAGAGATAAAAATCATTCATATGGTGAACACCTGGTAACCAACAATAACAAGATGCATATATAAGAATATCCCCATCATTCCGGGACACCCTTCGGATATGATATAAATTTCGAAGTACTAAAGCATCCGGTACTTTGGATGGGGTTTGTTAGGCCCAATAGATCTATCTTTAGGATTCGCGTCAATTAGGGTGTCTGTTCCCTAATTCTTAGATTACCAGACTTAATAAAAAGGGGCATATTCGATTTCGATAATTCAACCATAGAATGTAGTTTCACTTACTTGTGTCTATTTTGTAAATCATTTATAAAACCTGCATGTATTCTCATCCCAAAAATATTAGATTTTAAAAGTGGGACTATAACTCACTTTCACAGATTTTTACTTCGTCGGGAAGTAAGACTTGGCCACTGTTGATTCACGAACCTATAACAATATATACATATATATTAAAGTATGTTCAAAATATATTTACAACACTTTTAATATATTTTGATGTTTTAAGTTTATTAAGTCAGCTGTCCTCGTTAGTAACCTATAACTAGTTGTCCACAGTTAGATGTACAGAAATAAATCGATAAATATTATCTTGAATCAATCCACGACCCAGTGTATACGTATCTCAGTATTGATCACAACTCAAACTATATATATTTTGGAATCAACCTCAACCCTGTATAGCTAACTCCAACATTCACATATAGAGTGTCTATGGTTGTTCCGAAATATATATAGATGTGTCGACATGATAGGTCGAAACATTGTATACGTGTCTATGGTATCTCAAGATTACATAATATACAATACAAGTTGATTAAGTTATAGTTGGAAGAGATTTGTTACCAATTTTCACGTAGCTAAAATGAGAAAAATTATCCAATCTTGTTTTACCCATAACTTCTTCATTTTAAATCCGTTTTGAGTGAATCAAATTTCTATGATTTCATATTGAACTCTATTTTATGAATCTAAACAGAAAAAGTATAGGTTTATAGTCGGAAAAATAAGTTACAAGTCGTTTTTGTAAAGGTAGTCATTTCAGTCGAAAGAACGACGTCTAGATGACCATTTTAGAAAACATACTTCCACTTTGAGTTTAACCATAATTTTTGGATATAGTTTCATGTTCATAATAAAAATCATTTTCTCAGAATAAAAACTTTTAAATCAAAGTTTATCATAGTTTTTAATTAACTAACCCAAAACAGCCCGCGGTGTTACTACGACGGCGTAAATCCGGTTTTACGGTGTTTTTCGTGTTTCCAGGTTTTAAATCATTAAGTTAGCATATCATATAGATATAGAACATGTGTTTAGTTGATTTTAAAAGTCAAGTTAGAAGGATTAACTTTTGTTTGCGAACAAGTTTAGAATTAACTAAACTATGTTCTAGTGATTACAAGTTTAAACCTTCGAATAAGATAGCTTTATATGTATGAATCGAATGATGTTATGAACATCATTACTACCTTAATTTCCTTGGATAAACCTACAGGAAAAGAGAAAAATGGATCTAGCTTCAATGGATCCTTGGATGGCTCGAAGTTCTTGAAGCAGAATCATGACACGAAAACAAGTTCAAGTAAGATCATCACTTGAAATAAGATTGTTATAGTTATAGAAATTGAACCAAAGTTTGAATATGATTATTACCTTGTATTAGAATGATAACCTACTGTAAGAAACAAAGATTTCTTGAGATTGGATGATCACCTTACAAGATTGGAAGTGAGCTAGCAAACTTGAAAGTATTCTTGATTTTATGAAACTAGAACTTTTGGAATTTATGAAGAACACTTAGAACTTGAAGATAGAACTTTTGAGAGATCAATTAGATGAAGAAAATTGAAGAATGAAAGTGTTTGTAGGTGTTTTTGGTCGTTGGTGTATGGATTAGATATAAAGGATATGTAATTTTGTTTTCATGTAAATAAGTCATGAATGATTACTCATATTTTTGTAATTTTATGAGATATTTCATGCTAGTTGCCAAATGATGGTTCCCACATATGTTAGGTGACTCACATGGGCTGCTAAGAGCTGATCATTAGAGTGTATATACCAATAGTACATACATCTAAAAGCTGTGTATTGTACGAGTACGAATACGGGTGCATACGAGTAGAATTGTTGATGAAACTGAACGAGGATGTAATTGTAAGCATTTTTGTTAAGTAGAAGTATTTTGATAAGTGTATTGAAGTCTTTCAAAAGTGTATAAATACATATTAAAACACTACATGTATATACATTTTAACTGAGTCGTTAAGTCATCGTTAGTCGTTACATGTAAGTGTTGTTTTGAAACCTTTAGGTTAACGATCTTGTTAAATGTTGTTAACCCAATGTTTATAATATCAAATGAGATTTTAAATTATTATATTATCATGATATTATCATGTATGAATATCTCTTAATATGATATATATACATTAAATGTCTTTACAACGATAATCGTTACATATATGTCTCGTTTAAAAATCATTAAGTTAGTAGTCTTGTTTTTACATATGTAGTTCATTGTTAATATACTTTATGATATGTTTTCTTATCATAGTATCATGTTAACTATATATATATATCCATATATATGTCATCATATAGTTTTTACAAGTTTTAACGTTCGTGAATCACCGATCAACTTGGGTGGTCAATTGTCTATATGAAACATATTTCAATTAATCAAGTCTTAACAAGTTTGATTGCTTAACATGTTGGAAACATTTAATCATGTAAATATCAATCTCAATTAATATATATAAACATGGAAAAGTTCGGGTCACTACAGTACCTACCCGTTAAATAAATTTCGTCCCGAAATTTTAAGCTGTTGAAGGTGTTGACGAATCTTCTGGAAATAGATGCGGGTATTTCTTCTTCATCTGATCTTCACGCTCCCAGGTGAACTCGGGTCCTCTACGAGCATTCCATCAAACCTTAACAATTGGTATCTTGTTTTGCTTAAGTCTTTTAACCTCACGATCCATTATTTCTACGGGTTCTTCGATGAATTGAAGTTTTTCGTTGATTTGGATTTCATCTAATGGAATAGTGAGATCTTCTTTAGCAAAACATTTCTTTAAATTCGAGACGTGGAAAGTGTTATGTACAGCCGCGAGTTGTTGAGGTAACTCTAGTCGGTAAGCTACTGGTCCGACACGATCAATAATCTTGAATGGTCCAATATACCTTGGATTTAATTTCCCTCGTTTACCAAATCGAACAACACCTTTCCAAGGTGCAACTTTAAGCATGACCATCTCTCCAATTTCAAATTCTATATCTTTTCTTTTAATGTCAGCGTAGCTCTTTTGTCGACTTTGGGCGGTTTTCAACCGTTGTTGAATTTGGATGATCTTCTCGGTAGTTTCTTGTATAATCTCCGGACCCGTAATCTGTCTATCCCCCACTTCACTCCAACAAATCGGAGACCTGCACTTTCTACCATAAAGTGCTTCAAACGGCGCCATCTCAATGCTTGAATGGTAGCTGTTGTTGTAGGAAAATTCTGCTAACGGTAGATGTCGATCCCAACTGTTTCCGAAATCAATAACACATGCTCGTAGCATGTCTTCAAGCGTTTGTATCGTCCTTTCGCTCTGCCCATCAGTTTGTGGATGATAGGCAGTACTCATGTCTAGACGAGTTCCTAATGCTTGCTGTAATGTCTGCCAGAATCTTGAAATAAATCTGCCATCCCTATCAGAGATAATAGAGATTGGTATTCCATGTCTGGAGATGACTTCCTTCAAATACAGTCGTGCTAACTTCTCCATCTTGTCATCTTCTCTTATTGGTAGGAAGTGTGCTGATTTGGTGAGACGATCAACTATTACCCAAATAGTATCAAAACCACTTGCAGTCCGTGGCAATTTAGTGATGAAATCCATGGTAATGTTTTCCCATTTCCATTTCGGGATTTCGGGTTGTTGAAGTAGACCTGATGGTTTCTGATGCTCAGCTTTGACCTTAGAACACGTCAAACATTCTCCTACGTATTTAGCAACATCGGCTTTCATACCCGGCCACCAAAAATGTTTCTTGAGATCCTTGTACATCTTCCCCGTTCCAGGATGTATTGAGTATCTGGTTTTATGAGCTTCTCTAAGTATCATTTCTCTCATATCTCCAAATTTTGGTACCCAAATCCTTTCAGCCCTATACCGGGTTCCGTCTTCCCGAATATTAAGATGCTTCTCCGATCCTTTGGGTATTTCATCCTTTAAATTTCCCTCTTTTAAAACTCCTTGTTGCGCCTCCTTTATTTGAGTAGTAATGTTATTATGAATCATTATATTCATAGATTTTACTCGAATGGGTTCTCTGTCCTTCCTGCTCAAGGCATCAGCTACCACATTTGCCTTCCCCGGGTGGTAACGAATCTCAAAGTCGTAATCATTCAATAATTCAATCCACCTACGCTGCCTCATATTCAGTTGTTTCTGATTAAATATGTGTTGAAGACTTTTGTGGTCGGTATATATAATACTTTTGACCCCATATAAGTAGTGCCTCCAAGTCTTTAATGCAAAAACAACCGCGCCTAATTCCAAGTCATGCGTCGTATAATTTTGTTCGTGAATCTTCAATTGTCTAGACGCATAAGCAATCACCTTCGTTCGTTGCATTAATACACAACCGAGACCTTGCTTTGATGCATCACAAAAAATCACAAAATCATCATTCCCTTCAGGCAATGACAATATAGGTGCCGTAGTTAGCTTTTTCTTCAATAACTGAAACGCTTTCTCTTGTTCATCATTCCATTCAAATTTCTTCCCTTTATGCGTTAATGCAGTCAAGGGTTTTGCTATTCTGGAAAAGTCTTGGATGAACCTTCTGTAGTAACCAGCTAGTCCTAAAAACTGGCGTATGTGTTTCGGAGTTTTCGGGGTTTCCCACTTTTCAACAGTTTCTATCTTTGCCGGATCCACCTTAATACCTTCTTTGTTCACTATGTGACCGAGGAATTGAACTTCTTCCAACCAAAATGCACACTTTGAAAACTTAGCGTACAATTCTTCCTTCCTCAATACTTCTAACACCTTTCTCAAATGTTCACCGTGTTCTTGGTCATTCTTTGAGTAAATAAGTATGTCATCAATGAAAACAATGACAAACTTGTCAAGGTATGGTCCACACACTCGGTTCATAAGGTCCATGAACACAGCTGGTGCATTAGTTAAACCAAACGGCATGACCATAAACTCGTAATGACCGTAACGTGTTCTGAAAGCAGTCTTTGGAATATCATCTTCTTTCACCCGCATTTGATGATACCCGGAACGTAAGTCAATCTTTGAATAAACAGACGAGCCTTGTAGTTGATCAAATAAGTCGTCGATTCTCGGTAGTGGGTAGCGGTTCTTGATGGTAAGTTTGTTCAACTCTCGGTAGTCGATACACAACCTGAATGTACCATCTTTCTTCTTGACAAACAAAACAGGAGCTCCCCACGGTGATGTGCTTGGTCGAATGAAACCACGCTCTAAAAGTTCTTGTAATTGGCTTTGCAGTTCTTTCATCTCGCTGGGTGCGAGTCTGTAAGGAGCACGAGCTATTGGTGCAGCTCCTGGTACAAGATCTATTTGAAATTCAACGGATCGATGTGGGGGTAATCCCGGTAATTCTTTCGGAAATACATCGGGAAATTCTTTTGCAATGGGAACATCATTGATGCTCTTTTCTTCAGTTTGTACTTTCTCGACGTGTGCTAGAACAGCATAGCAACCTTTTCTTATTAGTTTTTGTGCCTTCAAATTACTAATAAGATGTAGCTTCGTGTTGCCCTTTTCTCCGTACACCATTAAGGGTTTTCCTTTTTCTCGTATAATGCGAATTGCATTTTTGTAACAAACGATCTCCGCTTTCACTTCTTTCAACCAGTCCATACCGATTATCACATCAAAACTCCCTAACTCTACTGGTATTAAATCAATCTTAAATGTTTCGCTAACCAGTTTAATTTCTCGATTCCGACATATATTATCTGCTGAAATTAATTTACCATTTGCTAATTCGAGTAAAAATTTACTATCCAAAGGCGTCAATGGACAACTTAATTTAGCACAAAAATCTCTACTCATATAGCTTCTATCCGCACCCGAATCAAATAAAACGTAAGCAGATTTATTGTCAATAAGAAACGTACCCGTAACAAGCTCCGGGTCTTCCTGTGCCTCTACCGCATTAATATTGAAAACTCTTCCACGGCCTTGTCCATTCGTGTTCTCCTGGTTCGGGCAATTTCTAATAATGTGGCCTGGTTTTCCACATTTATAACAAACTACATTGGCATAACTTGCTCCGACACTACTTGCTCCGCCATTACTCGTTCCGACACTATTTGTTCCTTTCGTTCTATTAACCCCTGGTCCGTAGACCTCACACTTCGCCGCGCTATGACCATTTCTTTTACACTTGTTGCAAAATTTGGTGCAGAACCCCGAGTGATTCTTTTCACACCTTTGGCATAGCTGCTTCTGATAGTTGTTGTTGTTGCGGTTATTATTGTTGTTGGGATGATTGTTGTAGTTGCTGTTGTTGTTGTTGTTGTTGTTGTTGGGCCGTTTGTTGTAGTTGCGATTGATGTTGCGATTGTTGGGATAATTGTTGCGATTATTGTTGTAATTGCTGTTGTTGTTGTATTGGTGATTCTTATCACCGTTTTCCTCCCACTTTCTTTTGACTTGCTTCACATTGGCCTCTTCAGCAGTCTGTTCTTTAATTCTTTCTTCAATCTGGTTCACTAGTTTGTGAGCCATTCTACATGCCTGTTGTATGGAGGCGGGCTCGTGTGAACTTATATCTTCTTGGATTCTTTCCGGTAATCCTTTCACAAACGCGTCGATCTTCTCTTCCTCATCTTCGAATGCTCCCGGACACAATAGGCACAATTCTGTGAATCGTCTTTCGTACGTGGTAATATCAAATCCTTGGGTTCGTAACCCTCTAAGTTCTGTCTTGAGCTTATTGACCTCGGTTCTGGGACGGTACTTCTCGTTCATCAAGTGCTTGAATGCTGACCACGGTAGTGCGTACGCATCATCTTGTCCCACTTGCTCTAGATAAGTATTCCACCATGTTAACGCAGAACCTGTGAAGGTATGCGTAGCGTACTTCACTTTGTCCTCTTCAGTACACTTACTTATGGCAAACACCGATTCAACCTTCTCGGTCCACCGTTTCAATCCGATCGGTCCTTCGGTTCCATCAAATTCCAAAGGTTTGCAGGCAGTGAATTCTTTGTAGGTGCATCCTACACGATTTCCTGTACTGCTAGATCCAAGGTTATTGTTGGTATGTAGCGCAGCCTGTACTGCGGCTATGTTTGAAGCTAGAAAAGTACGGAATTCCTCTTCGTTCATATTCGCGGTGTGTCGAGTAGTCGGTGCCATTTCCTTCAAAATAGTTAAATGGAACAAGTTAATCATACAGAATATTAAGAGTAGTTAATAGTATTTCGTAGCATAATATGAACTCATTTATAAAAGCTTTTTCTTCATATTAGCGTTTTATAAGTTTAAATTCGGGTAGTACCTACCCGTTAAGTTCATACTTAGTAGCTAATATACAATTCAACTACTACAATTCTATATGAAAAACTGATTGTAATAATATTTCGCGTTCAAACTTTTATACAATATTTTACAAACTTACAATACCGCTTATTTTACATAAAGCATGAAATATAGCACACAATAACTTTGATACAAGATAGTTGTGAAGACAATTCTAGCTAGTACACAAGTCGTTCGGCAAAGGCAATAAAGACACGTAATTCATACGTCCAGAAACAAGTCATGCATTCTGGTTTTACTAGGACTACTTCCCATCCTTTGTCTTGTGCAACATAACCGTTATGGCCGTTGATAAGACAGCGTGTTGTAACGTCATCAAAGGGACGAGGGTTACGTAATGTCCAACAGTCCCGTAATAATCTAAAAACCTCATTTCTTACCCCAATTACCGACTCCGTCACTTGTGGAAACGTTTTGTTTAATAGTTGTAGCCCGATGTTCTTGTTCTCACTTTGGTGAGAAGCGAACATTACTAATCCGTAAGCATAACATGCTTCTTTATGTTGCATGTTAGCCGCTTTTTCTAAATCACGAAGTCCAATATTCGGATATATTGAGTCAAAATAATTTCTTAACCCGTTGCGTAAAATAGCATTTGGGTTCCCCGCAATATATGCGTCAAAGTAAACACATCGTAACTTATGGGTTTCCCAATGTGATATCCCCCATCTTTCAAACGAAAGTCTCTTATAAACCAAGACATTCTTGGAACGTTCTTCGAATGTCTTACAAACTGATCTCGCCTTAAATAGTTGTGCCGAAGAATTCTGGCCGACTCTAGACAAGATTTCATCAATCATGTCTCCGGGTAGGTCTCTTAAAATATTGGGTTGTCTATCCATTTTGTGTTTTTAAACTGTAAAATAGACAAGAGTTAGTTTCATAAAAAAATACTTATTAATACAAGCAATTTTTACATATATCATAAAGCATAAGAACACTATATTACATATATTACACCACACGAATACAACTATCTTATTCCGACTCGCTCGTTTCTTCTTCTTCGGTTTTGGTTCGTTTTGCCAAGTTTCTAGGGATATATGATGTCCCCCTAATACGAGCCGTCGTTGTCCACATTGGTTTAGAAAAACCTGGTGGTTTAGAGGTTCCCGGGTCATTGTTACAACTTAAGGACTTCGGGGGTTGACAATACATATAAAGTTCATCGGGGTTGGAATTAGATTTCTCTATTTTTATGCCCTTTCCCTTATTATTTTCTTTTGCCTTTTTAAATTCAGTTGGGGTAATTTCTATAACATCATCGGAATTCTCGTCGGAATCCGATTCATCGGAGAATTGGTAATCCTCCCAATATTTTGCTTCCTTGGCGGAAACACCATTGACCATAATTAACTTTGGTCGGTTGGTTGAGGATTTTCTTTTACTTAACCGTTTTATTATTTCCCCCACCGGTTCTATTTCTTCATCCGGTTCCGATTCTTCTTCCGGTTCCGATTCTTCTTCCGGTTCCGACTCTTCTTCCGGTTCCTCTTCGGGAACTTGTGAATCAGTCCACAAATCATTCCAATTTACATTTGACTCTTCATTATTATTAGGTGAGTCAATGGGACTTGTTCTAGAGGTAGACATCTATCACATAATATCAAACACGTTAAGAGATTAATATATCACATAATATTCATATGTTAAAAATATATAGTTTCCAACAAAAATGTTAAGCAATCATTTTTAAAGAAAACACGGTCAAAGTCCAGACTCACTAATGCATCCTAACAAACTCGATAAGACACACTAATGCAAATTTTCTGGTTCTCTAAGACCAACGCTCTGATACCAACTGAAATGTCCCGTTCTTATTGATTAAAAACGTTCCATATTAATTGATTTCGTTGCGAGGTTTTGACCTCTATATGAGACGTTTTTCAAAGACTGCATTCATTTTTAAAACAAACCATAACCTTTATTTCATAAATAAAGGTTTAAAAAAAAAGCTTTACGTAGATTATCAAATAATGATAATCTAAAATATCCTGTTTACACACGACCATTACATAATGGTTTACAATACAAATATGTTACATCGAAATCAGTTTCTTGAATGCAGTTTTTACACAATATCATACAAACATGGACTCCAAATCTTGTCCTTATTTTAGTATGCAACAGCGGAAGCTCTTAATATTCACCTGAGAATAAACATGCTTTAAACGTCAACAAAAATGTTGGTGAGTTATAGGTTTAACCTATATATATCAAATCGTAACAATAGACCACAAGATTTCATATTTCAATACACATCCCATACATAGAGATAAAAATCATTCATATGGTGAACACCTGGTAACCGACAATAACAAGATGCATATATAAGAATATCCCCATCATTCCGGGACACCCTTCGGATATGATATAAATTTCGAAGTACTAAAGCATCCGGTACTTTGGATGGGGTTTGTTAGGCCCAATAGATCTATCTTTAGGATTCGCGTCAATTAGGGTGTCTGTTCCCTAATTCTTAGATTACCAGACTTAATAAAAAGGGGCATATTCGATTTCGATAATTCAACCATAGAATGTAGTTTCACTTACTTGTGTCTATTTTGTAAATCATTTATAAAACCTGCATGTATTCTCATCCCAAAAATATTAGATTTTAAAAGTGGGACTATAACTCACTTTCACAGATTTTTACTTCGTCGGGAAGTAAGACTTGGCCACTGTTGATTCACGAACCTATAACAATATATACATATATATTAAAGTATGTTCAAAATATATTTACAACACTTTTAATATATTTTGATGTTTTAAGTTTATTAAGTCAGCTGTCCTCGTTAGTAACCTATAACTAGTTGTCCACAGTTAGATGTACAGAAATAAATCGATAAATATTATCTTGAATCAATCCACGACCCAGTGTATACGTATCTCAGTATTGATCACAACTCAAACTATATATATTTTGGAATCAACCTCAACCCTGTATAGCTAACTCCAACATTCACATATAGAGTGTCTATGGTTGTTCCGAAATATATATAGATGTGTCGACATGATAGGTCGAAACATTGTATACGTGTCTATGGTATCTCAAGATTACATAATATACAATACAAGTTGATTAAGTTATAGTTGGAATAGATTTGTTACCAATTTTCACGTAGCTAAAATGAGAAAAATTATCCAATCTTGTTTTACCCATAACTTCTTCATTTTAAATCCGTTTTGAGTGAATCAAATTGCTATGATTTCATATTGAACTCTATTTTATGAATCTAAACAGAAAAAGTATAGGTTTATAGTCGGAAAAATAAGTTACAAGTCGTTTTTGTAAAGGTAGTCATTTCAGTCGAAAGAACGACGTCTAGATGACCATTTTAGAAAACATACTTCCACTTTGAGTTTAACCATAATTTTTGGATATAGTTTCATGTTCATAATAAAAATCATTTTCTCAGAATAACAACTTTTAAATCAAAGTTTATCATAGTTTTTAATTAACTAACCCAAAACAGCCCGCGGTGTTACTACGACGGCGTAAATCCGGTTTTACGGTGTTTTTCGTGTTTCTAGGTTTTAAATCATTAAGTTAGCATATCATATAGATATAGAACATGTGTTTAGTTGATTTTAAAAGTCAAGTTAGAAGGATTAACTTTTGTTTGCGAACAAGTTTAGAATTAACTAAACTATGTTCTAGTGATTACAAGTTTAAACCTTCGAATAAGATAGCTTTATATGTATGAATCGAATGATGTTATGAACATCATTAATACCTTAATTTCCTTGGATAAACCTACAGGAAAAGAGAAAAATGGATCTAGCTTCAATGGATCCTTGGATGGCTCGAAGTTCTTGAAGCAGAATCATGACACGAAAACAAGTTCAAGTAAGATCATCACTTGAAATAAGATTGTTATAGTTATAGAAATTGAACCAAAGTTTGAATATGATTATTACCTTGTATTAGAATGATAACCTACTGTAAGAAACAAAGATTTCTTGAGATTGGATGATCACCTTACAAGATTGGAAGTGAGCTAGCAAACTTGAAAGTATTCTTGATTTTATGAAACTAGAACTTTTGGAATTTATGAAGAACACTTAGAACTTGAAGATAGAACTTGAGAGAGATCAATTAGATGAAGAAAATTGAAGAATTAAAGTGTTTGTAGGTGTTTTTGGTCGTTGGTGTATGGATTAGATATAAAGGATATGTAATTTTGTTTTCATGTAAATAAGTCATGAATGATTACTCATATTTTTGTAATTTTATGAGATATTTCATGCTAGTTGCCAAATGATGGTTCCCACATGTGTTAGGTGATTCACATGGGCTGCTAAGAGCTGATCATTGGAGTGTATATACCAATAGTACATACATCTAAAAGCTGTGTATTGTACGAGTACGAATACGGGTGCATACGAGTAGAATTGTTGATGAAACTGAACGAGGATGTAATTGTAAGCATTTTTGTTAAGTAGAAGTATTTTGATAAGTGTATTGAAGTCTTTCAAAAGTGTATAAATACATATTAAAACACTACATGTATATACATTTTAACTGAGTCGTTAAGTCATCGTTAGTCGTTACATGTAAGTGTTGTTTTGAAACCTTTAGGTTAACGATCTTGTTAAATGTTGTTAACCCAATGTTTATAATATCAAATGAGATTTTAAATTATTATATTATCATGATATTATCATGTATGAATATCTCTTAATATGATATATATACATTAAATGTCTTTACAACGATAATCGTTACATATATGTCTCGTTTAAAAATCATTAAGTTAGTAGTCTTGTTTTTACATATGTAGTTCATTGTTAATATACTTTATGATATGTTTTCTTATCATAGTATCATGTTAACTATATATATATATCCATATATATGTCATCATATAGTTTTTACAAGTTTTAACGTTCGTGAATCACCGATCAACTTGGGTGGTCAATTGTCTATATGAAACATATTTCAATTAATCAAGTCTTAACAAGTTTGATTGCTTAACATGTTGGAAACATTTAATCATGTAAATATCAATCTCAATTAATATATATAAACATGGAAAAGTTCGGGTCACTACAATACATAACTAGACTCAAATCAATGAAAAACTATCCCACTCAAAATGTAAGTTATTCATTTGAGTGTTTTGCTCATTTGCTTCTTTAAATCAACTTCTCGTTATTTATATATATGATAATATTAATTTAAATCAAAACGTTTTGTATCTAGTTAATATTATATTTAATCACTTTGTAATATATATATATATATATATATATATATATATATATATATATATATATATATATATATATATATATATATATATATATATATATATATATATATATTCATTTAAAAATATAAATTTGTACATATTATATATTATATATAATTAAAATATTTATTTAATAATATAATATTTAGTTTTTCAAAACTAATTATATTTCAACTTTCATTTATAATCGTTTAAATAATAGAAAATATTATGTCGTACTACGTTTACGTTTTTTAAACTATATATATATATATATATATATATATATATATATATATATATATATATATATATATATATATATATATATATATATATATATATATATATATATATATATATAAAATAAAGCTTTAATTAAATTCTTTTAATTCTATATATATACTTTACCTTTATAAACAACAGGTTAAATAACTCAGTTCTTGAAATTGTTTCCATATGTTTGAAATCAAATCAAATAATATTATAAAGTTTAAAAATATATTTGAAATCGTTTAAATAATAGGAAGTAGTATTTTGTAACGTTTGCATTTTAAAGCTTAAAATTGATATAACTCCTTTATGCACAAACTGTTTATAAAAACATTTTGATAATCAAATTATATTCAGAATATACTAGTAGTAGTTGTTATATTATAACATGTTTTTAATAATAAAAGTCTATTATATTGAAAAATCATTTCGTTTAGGAAAGTAAAAATCATATATAAATCATAATAGGTTTCACGTTTTTAGCTTACAGTTTATTCGTGAATCGTAGGGTTAAGTCTAAAAGATAATCAAACGTATGCAATCATCCTAATGTAACATGTCAAATGGGTTTATCTAGTCGACGAACATTATCCCAATTATTCATTCTATATGATCAATCATTATGAAAGCTAAATAATTAACTTATCAAAAGACATGAGGAAATTATTGTAAAGTATGTATTGGAGATCAAACAAGAATCTCCACTAACTTTTGTCTAGCTTCCGTTATTTGACACTTTGTTCCTACTTATAGATCACTTTATCAATTATTCCGAATATCGTTAAAAGGGAAAGATTTCTTAAATCATAGTGGACCTTACCACAGAGACCCGTAATCATATCATAATGAATCTGATAATTCAATTTTTGATATTATCTTCTAATTCCATCGATAAACATATTTAAACAAATACGTTCATGTAAAGTATTATACATTTAATACTTTGTTAACATTTTCAATTTATAATATACACACACACACACACACACACATATATATATATATATATATATATATATATATATATATATATATATATATATATACACACACATACACATATATATATATATATACACACACACATACACATATATATATAAATATATATACACACATACACACACACACACACACACACATATATATATATATATATATACATATATAATTATATCCATTTATATAATGGTTCGTGAATCGTCAGGCACAGTCAAAGGGTAATTGATTATATGAATATAATTCCAAAACTTTTGTGACTCAATATTACAGACTTTGCTTATCGTGTCGGAAACATATAAAGATTAAGTTTAAATTTGGTCGGAAATTTCTGGGTTGTCACAAACACTTCCCAACGTAAGTTGCAATTTCAGCTTTCATGTTCGGCCACCAATCGAATTCCTTTAAGTCATGGTACATTTTTCCAGACCCTGGATGAATTGAATATCTCGTCTTGTGTGCTTCATCCATCACAAGCTCTCTCAATCCACCAACCTTCGGAATCCAAATTCTGTTTGCAAAATATCAGGTTCCGTCACTCTTAACTTCAAAGTTCTTATCCTTCTCACTAATTCCTTCCTTCTTCACGTTCTCTTCCTTCATAGCTTTCAATTGTGCAGTTTGAATACGAGACACAAGGTTTGTCTGAATAGTCATATTCAATGACCTAACTCTCAGAGGTTTAACCCTTTCTTTGCAACTCAATGCATCAGCTACAATGTTCGCTTTCCCCGGATGATATCGAATATCACAATCGTAATCATTTATAAGTTCCACCCAATGTCTTTGTCACATGTTTAACTATTTCTGATTGAAAATATGCTGAAGACTTTTATGATCTGTATATATGGTACACTTGGTCCCATATAAATAGTGTTGCCATATTTTCAACGCAAACACAATGGTTCCTAACTCTAAATCATGAGTTGTATAATTCTGCTCATGGTTCTTCAGTTGACGAGATGCATACGCAATGACCTTCTGTCGTTGCATTAAAACACATCCTAACCCTTGTCTAGACGCATCACAATAAACCAAAAAATCTTCATTTTCTTCCGGTAGTGATAGTATAGGTGCGGTTGTTAACTTCTGTTTCAACATTTGAAAAGCAGATTTCTGTGCTGAGGACCATTCGAATTTCTTATCGTTGTGTGTTAACACAGTTAGCGGTCTTGCTATCTTGGAGAAATTCTGATTAAATCTTCTATAATATCCAGCAAGTTTAGAAATTGACAAATTTGAGACGGGTTCTTAGGCACTTCCTAATTCTTAATAGATTTAATCTTAGTAGGATCAACATGGATACCTTCTCTATTAACCACATGACCCAAAAATTGGACTGAATCGAGCCAAAAACCACACTTTGAAAATTTAACATATAACTGCTATTTTTCCAAAAGTTGCAAAACTAATCTCAAATGTTGCTCGTGCTCTTCCTTATTCTTGGGGTAGATCAAAATATCATCGATAAACACTATGATGAATTTATCTAGATACGACTTGCATACTCTATTCATCAGATCCATAAATACTGCAGGGGTGTTGGTTAAACCAAACGGCATTACCAAAAATTCATAATAGCCATAGCGTGTTCTGAACGCTGTCTTAGGCACATCGTCCTCTTTGACTCTTAATTGATGGTACCCTGATCTATGGTCGATCTTGGAATAAACACTTGACCCTTGTAATTGGTTAAATAGATCATCTATCCTTGATAACGGGTAACGATTCTTGACTGTAATCTTATTCAGCTCTCGATAATCAATGCACATTCTGAAAGATCCTTCCTTTTTCTTGACAAACAAGATTGGAGCACCCCACGGAGAAACACTAGGTTGAATAAATCCTTTATCTGATAATTATTGGGGTTGATTTGATAGTTCTTGTAGTTCTGAAGGAGCTAATCGATAAGGTGATTTGGCAACTGGTGCGGCTCTGGGAACTAAATCAATCTGGAATTCAACTTGTCTATGCGGAGGTAGTCCTGGAAAATCTTCTGGGAATACTTGAGGAAACTCACGAACAACTGGAACATCCTCCAATCCAATCTCTTTGGTTTTGAGTTCTTTCACGTGTGCGAGAATGGAAGGATATCCCCTCTTTAAATACTTTCGAGCTCTCATACATGAAATAATATTAAGGTTTACCTTACTCTTATCTCCTTGGATGACTAAGTTCTCACCATTCTCAAGAGGTATACGGATAGACTTTTCCGCACAATTAATGTCCGAACGATTCTTAGATAACCAGTCCTTACGAATAACAACATCGAAACTTCCTAACTCAACGGGCATTAAATCAATCTCGAACAGATTGTTTGTTAAATTTAAGGCACAACCTCGCATTTCTACTTTTATCAATTTACCGTTTGCCAATTCTACATCATATCTAGTGTTTAAGGCAGTTAAAGGCCTATTTATCGCAACACTAAAATCCTTAGCTATAAAAATTTTATCAGCGCCGGTACTGAATAAAATAGATGCTAAATGATTATCGATGAGGAACGTACCCTTGACTAACTCTGGGTCCTCACGAGCTTCCTTTGTTGTGATATGAAAAGCTCGGCCCTTAGCTATTTCACCCTTCTTAGCCTTAGGACATTCTTTCTTTAAATGCCCTGCTTGACCACATCCAAAACAAACATTCTGATTGTTCTTATTGTTATTATCATTCCCTGATAAACGAACTCTACAATCTTTTGAAAGATGTCCTTGCTTCTTGCATCGCTCACAAACTACAGTTAAACATCGATATGATGTTTCTTGCACCTGCTGCAGTAGGGTTTCTTTCCTGCATACTTACTATTCGAACTCTCAACCTTGGTAGTTCCTTGCTTCTTGGAATTACCTTCTTGGTTTCCATCCCACTTACGCTTCTCAGTTGTAACCTTCACATCCATCTTAGCATTGATTAATTAACGTCGCACTACTTGCGCCATCAAATCATGCACCATACGAATAGCACTCTGGGTCATTTCAGGCTTGGATGATATAACATTTCCTTGAATGTCTTCTGACAGTCCCCAAATATATCTCTCAATTCTCTTATATTCGGGAGTAACCATGGTTTGGCACATTAAAGCTAACTCAAGCAATCGATTAGTATATCCTGAGATATCCATTCCTTGTAACTTTAAGTTCCATAACTCAGTTTCTAGCCTTTGAATCTCATTCCTCGGGCAGTACTCATCAATCATCTGCTTCTTGAATTCTTCCCCTGGCGTATTATATGCAACATCAATACCCATAGACTTGGCAAAAGAATTCCACCAGGTTAAGGCTCCATCCAAAAGAGTACATGATGCGAACTTCACTCGATCATTTTCTGCTCACTCACTGATTTTGAATACCGATTCTAGTTTTTCAAGCCATCTCATTAACGCTACGGGTCCTTCCGTTCCTGAAAAACTCTGGGGCTTGCAACCCATAAATGCCTTGTAATTGCATCGCTGCTGAACGTTTGCCACTTCGGGTCTCCTTTCATTCGCGGAATTTGCTGCACGTCCTGCTTCAGTGTTAGCAACTGCTTCAGCTACTCTTTGAGTTACCATCTCCTCAATCTGAGCAGCACTCATTTCCATGTTTGGATTTCTCTTCGGAGGCATTTTTCTAACAAAGAAAGATAATTCAAATATTTGAGAAATTATAAGTAACATATATACATAATTGTTCATAATATGAAAATGAACTCAAGCAATCATAATATAAAAGTTATCTATTAAGATAGGTTTTTCAATATTACAAAATTTGGGTATCTAACCTACCAGTTAGTTCCATTCATACATATAAACGACTATTACATTAGTTACTTAACCTATAATATCCGAAATATGAACATCTAAGAGTGTAAGATAGGAAATCAACACTCCTAATCACAAAGGATGAGTCTAAGGTGGTGCAATGGTGTTAACCACCGAAATCACTTCATTCAAACGGATGTTCAAACAAGTAACTTGCTCCGCAAGATCACGATTCCCAGCCGATAAATCATCAACACGATGCTTCAACAACTCAATATCCTCCTGCTGTGTACACTGAACACCCTCGATGTCATTAAAACGGGAATAGTTACCGTCCTGATTCTCCTGAATATACAAATAATCAACCGTCCCTTGAAGTCGTTCAATGCGTCTCTCATGCCTAAACATCCTAGCAAACAAGGTATAAATCGTGTCCTGTTGTGATTGACCCATTAATCCATCCCTACCATTAATAGTCGGAGGCACATTATGTTCATGATAAGGGGTTCCTTCTTATTGGTTCCATCTACCTAGAATTTCCCTAACCCATATCCATCGTCGCCAGAATGGTTGATACATCTCAAACTCATTCCTATTAGAATTGTCGTCAGAATTATCACTAACAATGATAGGTGCAGTCACGGTGTTAGATCCCATAGAACTAGATGATGCCAACTTAACATACACAACACATAAAAGTTAGCCTATAGAATTTCCGACGAGTATAAGTAATAATATATGACTCGAAAAATAGTAGAGACCCGAAATTTTTTGACTCGGTTATAGGTGGGACACACTAATGCAATCCTAGTTGGTCAGGTCTAGACATACTAATGTTGTCCATATTCCTTATAACCCAAGCTCTGATACCATGTCTGTCACAACCCCCATCTCGATTTCCCAAGATGTGGTGTGAACTTTAACATAGTGTCCCAGGTTATAGTCAACGTAGCAGCGGAAACATAAATATTATTACATCACGGTCTCTGTTTTTAGTTTTGGTACATCGTGGTTACAAAATACAAGTACAGACATAGTACAAATACAAATACATCATAATCTAGCCTATTAAAACTAGATTTAACAAAAGACATTTTTAAAACTTCCACGATGCCCGACCTGAAAGTGCTCCAAAAGCTAAGTACCTGAGATAAATACTTAAAAATGTCAATATAAATATTGGTAAGTTCATAGCTTTAGTTATAATGTATAGTTAATGGACATCAAGATTTTCATGTATAAAATAGTTAAAAGATATTCTAGTTCATGAGCTTTCGATATCGAACGTTAACATAAAAGTACCCGAAAACAAGCGTCACTTAAGGTCTAAGTGCATATATGTAGCGACCCGAACTTTTCCATGTTTATATATATTAATTGAGATTGATATTTACATGATTAAATGTTTCCAACATGTTAAGCAATCAAACTTGTTAAGACTTGATTAATTGAAATATGTTTCATATAGACAAATGACCACCCAAGTTGACCGGCGATTCACGAACGTTAAAACTTGTAAAAACGACATGACGATATATATATGGATATACATATGGTTAACATGAGATTATGATAAGTAAGTATCTCCATAAGTATATTAACAATGAGTTATATACATATAAACAAGACTACTAACTTAAGGATTTCGAAACGAGACATATATGTAACGATTATCGTTGTAACGACATTTAAATGTATATATATCATATTAAGATATATTAATATATCATAATATCATGATAATATAATAATTTAACATCTCATTAGATATAATAAACAATGGGTTAACAACATTAATTGAGATCGTTAACTTAAAGGTTTCAAAACAACACTTACATGTAACGACTAACGATGACTTAACGACTCAGTTAAAATGTATATACATGTAGTGTATTTAGATGTATTAAAATAATTTTGGAAGACTTCAAGACATATATCAAAACACTCATACTTAACGAAAATGGTTACAGTTACTTTTCCATTCTTTTCTTTCATCAAGAATTCTAGTCGTATTCTTACCCGTATTATACACAGCTTCAAAACGTACTTACTATGAGTATATACCAATAGGAACTAGCATGGGATTCCACTCTTGATTATGTCATGTATGACTAATCAATTTTAACTTCTACCATGAGCTAGTCAACTAACTAGAACTCCTTTTAACCCCACTCACCACTTACCAATTACCACTCATCATTCACTCCATTTCACTTCCAATTCTCTTTCTAATTCTCTATCAACACACACATACTATTACGAACGTATTTTTCCAGTAGTTAATCATCATATTCATCAAAAATCACTTCAAGAATCAAGCTATAATCATCATAGGAAGAACACTTCAAGAACACTTCAAAAATCCCTTCAAGTTTACTAATTTACTTCCAAGCTTTCTAATCCATTCCAAGTAATCATCTAAGATCAAGAAACCTTTGTTATATACAGTAGGTTATCTTTCTTATTCAAGGTAATATTCATATTTAAACTTTGATTCAATTTCTATAACTATAAACTATCTTAATTCGAGTAAAAATCTTACTTGAACTTGTTTTTGTGTCATGATCCTACTTCAAGAACTTTCAAGCCATCCAAGATCCTTTGAAGCTAGATCATTTCTTGTCACTTCCAGTAGGTTTATCTACTAAACTTGAGGTAGTAATGATGTTCATAACATCATTCGATTCATATATATAAAACTATCTTATTCGAAGGTTTAAACTCGTAATCACTAGAACATAGTTTAGTTAATTCTAAACTTGTTCGCAAACAAAAGTCAATCCTTCTAACTTGACTTTTAAAATTAACTACACTCATGTTCTATATCTATATGATATGCTAACTTAATGATTTAAAACCTGGAAACACGAAAAACACTGTAAAACCAGATTTACGCCGTCGTAGTAATACCGCGGGCTGTTTTGGGTTAGTTAATTAAAAACTATGATAAACTTTGATTTAAAAGTTGTTATTCTGAGAAAATGATTTTTATTATGAACATGAAACTATATCCAAAAATTATGGTTAAACTCAAAGTGGAAGTATGTTTTCTAAAATGGTCATCTAGACGTCGTTCTTTCGACTGAAATGACTACCTTTACAAAAACAACTTGTAACTTATTTTTCCGACTATAAACCTATACTTTTCTGTTTAGATTCAGAAAATAGAGTTCAATATGAAACCATAGCAATTTTATTTACTCAAAACGGATTTAAAATGAAGAAGTTATGGGTAAAACAAGATTGGATAATTTTTCTCATTTTAGCTACGTGAAAATTGGTAACAAATCTATTCCAACCATAACTTAATCAACTTGTATTGTATATTATGTAATCTTGAGATACCATAGACACGTATACAATATTTCGACCTATCATGTCGACACATCTATATATATTTCGGAACAACCATAGACACTCTATATGTGAATGTTGGAGTTAGCTATACAGGGTTGAGGTTGATTCCAAAATATATATAGTTTGAGTTGTGATCAATACTGAGATACGTATACACTGGGTCATGGATTAATTCAAGATAATATTTATCGATTTATTTCTGTACATCTAACTGTGGACAACTAGTTGTAGGTTACTAACGAGGACAGCTGACTTAATAAAATTAAAACATCAAAATATATTAAAAGTGTTGTAAATATATTTTAAACATACTTTGATATATATGTATATATTGTTATAGGTTCGTGAATCAACCAGTGGCCAAGTCTTACTTCCCGACGAAGTAAAAATCTGTGAAAGTGAGTTATAGTCCCACTTTTAAAATCTAATATTTTTGGGATGAGAATACATGCAGGTTTTATAAATGATTTACAAAATAGACACAAGTACGTGAAACTACATTCTATGGTTGAATTATCGAAATCGAATATGCCCCTTTTTATTAAGTCTGGTAATCTAAGAATTAGGGAACATACACCTTAATTGACGCGAATCCTAAAGATAGATCTATTGGGCCTAACAAACCCCATCCAAAGTACCGGATGCTTTAGTACTTCGAAATTTATATCATATCCGAAGGGTGTCCCGGAATGATGGGGATATTCTTATATATATGCATCTTGTTAATGTCGGTTACCAGGTGTTCACCATATGAATGATTTTTATCTCTATGTATGGGATGTGTATTGAAATATGAAATCTTGTGGTCTATTGTTACGATTTGATATATATAGGTTAAACCTATAACTCACCAACATTTTTGTTGACGTTTAAAGCATGTTTATTCTCAGGTGAATACTAAGAGCTTCCGCTGTTGCATACTAAAATAAGGACAAGATTTGGAGTCCATGTTTGTATGATATTGTGTAAAAACTGCATTCAAGAAAATGATTTCGATGTAACATATTTGTATTGTAAACCATTATGTAATGGTCGTGTGTAAACAGGATATTTTAGATTATCATTATTTGATAATCTACGTAAAGCTTTTTAAACCTTTATTTATGAAATAAAGGTTATGGTTTGTTTTAAAAATGAATGCAGTCTTTGAAAAACGTCTCATATAGAGGTCAAAACCTCGCAACGAAATCAATTAATATGGAACGTTTTTAATCAATAAGAACGGGACATTTCAGTTGGTATCCGAGCGTTGGTCTTAGAGAACCCGAAAATTTGCATTAGTGTGTCTTATCGAGTTTGTTAGGATGCATTAGTGAGTCTGGACTTCGACCGTGTTTTCTTTAAAAATGATTGCTTAACATTTTTGTTGGAAACTATATATTTTTAACATATGAATATTATATGATATATTAATCTCTTAACGTGTTTGATATTATGTGATAGATGTCTACCTCTAGAACAAGTCCCATTGACTCACCTAATAATAATGAAGAGTCAAATGTAAATTGGAATGATTCGTGGACTGATTCACAAGTTCCCGAAGAGGAACCGGAAGAAGAGTCGGAACCGGAAGAAGAATCGAAACCGGAAGAAGAATCGGAACCGGAAGAAGAAATAGAACCGGTGGGGAAAATAATAAAACGGTTAAGTAAAAGAGAATCCTCAACCAACCGACCAAGGTTAATTATGGTCAATGGTGTTTTCGCCAAGGAAGCAAAATATTGGGAGGATTACCAATTCTCCGATGAATCGGATTCCGACGAGAATTCCGATGATGTTATAGAAATTACCCCAACTGAATTTAAAAAGGCAAAAGAAAATAATAAGGGAAAGGGCATAAAAATAGAGAAATCTAATTCCAACCCCGATGAACTTTATATGTATCGTCAACCCCCGAAGTCCTTAAGTTGTAACAATGACCCAGGAACCTCTAAACCACCAGGTTTTTCTAAACCAATGTGGACAACGACGGCTCGTATTAGGGGAACATCATATATCCCTAAAAACTTGGCAAAACGAACCAAAACCGAACAAGAAGAAACGAGCGAGTCGGAATAAGATAGTTGTATTCGTGTGGTGTAATATATGTAATATAGTGTGCTTATGCTTTATGATATATGTAAAAATTGCTTATATTAATAAGTATTTTTTTATGAATCTAACTCTTGTCTATTTTACAGTATAAAAACACAAAATGGATAGAAAACCCAATATTTTAAGAGACCTGCCCGGAGACATGATTGATGAAATCTTGTCTAGAGTCGGTCAGAATTCCTCGGCACAACTATTTAAGGCGAGATCAGTTTGTAAGACATTCGAAGAACGTTCCAAGAATGCCTTGGTTTATAAAAGGCTTTCGTTCGAAAGATGGGGGATATCAGATTGGGAAATCCATAAGTTACGATGTGTTTACTTTGACGCATATATTGCGGGGAACCCAAATGCTATTTTACGCAACGGGTTAAGAAATTATTTTGACTCAGTATATCCGAATATAGGACTTCGTGATTTAGAAAAAGCGGCTAACATGCAACATAAAGAAGCATGTTATGCTTACGGGTTAGTAATGTTTGCTTCTCACCAAAGTGAGAACAAGAACATCGGGCTACAACTATTAAACAAAACGTTCCCACATGTGAAGGAGTCGGTAATTGGAGTAAGAAATGAGGTTTTTAGGTTATTACGAGACTGTTGGTCATTACGTAACCCTCGTCCCTTTGACGAAGTTACAACACGCTGTCTTATCAACGGCCATAACGGTTATGTTCCACAAGACCAAGGATGGGAAGTAGTCCTAGTAAAACCAGAATTCATGACTTGTTTCTGGACGTATGAATTACGTGTCTTTATTGCCTTTGCTGAACGACTTGTGTACTAGCTAGAATTATCTTCACAACTATCTTGTATCAAAGTTATTGTGTGCTATATTTCATGCTTTATGTAAAATAAGCGGTATTGTAAGTTTGTAAAATATTGTATAAAAGTTTGAACGCGAAATATTATTATAATCAGTTTTTCATATAGAATTGTAGTAGTTGAATTGTATATTAGCTACTAAGTATGAACTTAACGGGTAGGTACTACCCGAATTTAAACTTATAAAACGCTAATATGAAGAAAAAGATTTTATAAATGAGTTCATATTATGCTACGAAATACTATTAACTACTCTTAATATTCTGTATGATTAACTTGTTCCATTTGACTATTTTGAAGGAAATGGCACCGACTACTCGACACACCGTGAATATGAATGAAGAGGAATTCCGTACTTTTCTAGCTTCAAACATAGCCGCAGTACAGGCTGCGCTACATACCAACAATAACCTTGGATCTGGCAGTACAGGAAATCATGTAGGATGCACCTACAAAGAATTCACTGCCTGCAAACCTTTGGAATTTGATGGAACCGAAGGACCGATCGGATTGAAACGGTGGACCGAGAAGGTCGAATCGGTGTTTGCCATAAGTAAGTGTACTGAAGAGGACAAAGTGAAGTACGCTACGCATACCTTCACAGGTTCTGCGTTAACATGGTGGAATACCTATCTAGAGCAAGTGGGACAAGATGATGCGTACGCACTACCGTGGTCAGCATTCAAGCACTTGATGAACGAGAAGTACCGTCCCAGAACCGAGGTCAATAAGCTCAAGACAGAACTTAGAGGGTTACGAACCCAAGGATTTGATATTACGACGTACGAAAGACGATTCACAGAATTGTGCCTATTGTGTCCGGGAGCATTCGAAGATGAGGAAGAGAAGATCGACGCGTTTGTGAAAGGATTACCGGAAAGAATCCAAGAAGATATAAGTTCACACGAGCCCGACTCCATACAACAGGCATGTAGAATGGCTCACAAACTAGTGAACCAGATTGAAGAAAGAATTAAAGAACAGACTGCTGAAGAGGCCAATGTGAAGCAAGTCAAAAGAAAGTGGGAGGAAAACGGTGATAAGAATCACCAATACAACAACAACAGCAATTACAACAATAATCGCAACAATTATCCCAACAATCGCAAATCAATCGCAACTACAACAAACAGCCCAACAACAACAACAACAACAACAACAACAACAACAACAACAACAGCAACTACAACAATCATCCCAACAACAATAATAACCGCAACAACAACAACAATCAGAAGCAGTTATGCCAAAGGTGTGAAAAGTATCACTCGGGGTTCTGCACCAAATTTTGCAACAAGTGTAAAAGAAATGGTCATAGCGCGGCGAAGTGTGAGGTCTACGGACCAGGGGTTAATAGAACGAAAGGAACAAATGGTGTCGGAATGAGTAATGGCGGAGCAAGTAGTGTCGGAGCAAGTTATGCCAATGTAGTTTGTTATAAATGTGGAAAACCGGGCCACATTATTAGAAATTTCCCGAACCAGGAGAACACGAATGGACAAGGCCGCGGAAGAGTTTTCAATATTAATGCGGCAGAGGCACAGGAAGACCCGGAGCTTGTTACGGGTACGTTTCTTATTGACAATAAATCTGCTTACGTTTTATTTGATTTGGGTGCGGATAGAAGCTATATGAGTAGAGATTTTTGTGCTAAATTAAGTTGTCCATTGACGCCTTTGGATAGTAAATTTTTACTCGAATTAGCAAATGGTAAATTAATTTCAGCAGATAATATATGTCGGAATCGAGAAATTAAACTGGTTAGCGAAACATTTAAGATTGATTTGATACCAGAAGAGTTAGGGAGTTTTGATGTGATAATCGGTATGGAGTGGTTGAAAGAAGTAAAAGCAGAGATCGTTTGTTACAAAAATGCAATTCGCATTATACGAGAAAAAGGAAAACCCTTAATGGTGTACGGAGAAAAGGGCAACACGAAGCTACATATTATTAGTAATTTGAAGGCACAAAAACTAATAAGAAAAGGTTGCTATGCTGTTCTAGCACACGTTGAGAAAGTACAAACTGAAGAAAAGAGCATCAATGATGTTCCCATTGCAAAAGAATTTCCCGATGTATTTCTGAAAGAATTACCGGGATTACCCCCACAGCGATCCGTTGAATTTCAAATAGATCTTGTACCAGGAGCTGCACCAATAGCTCGTGCTCCTTACAGACTCGCACCCAGCGAGATGAAAGAACTGCAAAGCCAATTACAAGAACTTTTAGAGCGTGGTTTCATTCGACCAAGCACATCACCGTGGGGAGCTCCTGTTTTGTTTGTCAAGAAGAAAGATGGTACATTCAGGTTGTGTATCGACTACCGAGAGTTGAACAAACTTACCATCAAGAACCGCTACCCACTACCGAGAATCGACGACTTATTTGATCAACTACAAGGCTCGTCTGTTTATTCAAAGATTGACTTACGTTCCGGGTATCATCAAATGCGGGTGAAAGAAGATGATATTCCAAAGACTGCTTTCAGAACACGTTACGGTCATTACGAGTTTATGGTCATGCCGTTTGGTTTAACTAATGCACCAGCTGTGTTCATGGACCTTATGAACCGAGTGTGTGGACCATACCTTGACAAGTTTGTCATTGTTTTCATTGATGACATACTTATTTACTCAAAGAATGACCAAGAACACGGTGAACATTTGAGAAAGGTGTTAGAAGTATTGAGGAAGGAAGAATTGTACGCTAAGTTTTCAAAGTGTGCATTTTGGTTGGAAGAAGTTCAATTCCTCGGTCACATAGTGAACAAAGAAGGTATTAAGGTGGATCCGGCAAAGATAGAAACTGTTGAAAAGTGGGAAACCCCGAAAACTCCGAAACACATACGCCAGTTTTTAGGACTAGCTGGTTACTACAGAAGGTTCATCCAAGACTTTTCCAGAATTGCAAAACCCTTGACTGCATTAACGCATAAAGGGGAAGAAATTTGAATGGAATGATGAACAAGAGAAAGTGTTTCAGTTATTGAAGAAAAAGCTAACTACGGCACCTATATTGTCATTGCCTGAAGGGAATGATGATTTTGTGATTTATTGTGACGTATCAAAGCAAGGTCTCGGTTGTGTATTAATGCAACGAACGAAGGTGATTGCTTATGCGTCTAGACAATTGAAGATTCACGAACAAAATTATACGACGCATGATTTGGAATTAGGCGCGGTTGTTTTTGCATTAAAGACTTGGAGGCACTACTTATATGGGGTCAAAAGTATTATATATACCGACCACAAAAGTCTTCAACACATATTTAATCAGAAACAACTGAATATGAGGTAGCGTAGGTGGATTGAATTATTGAATGATTACGACTTTGAGATTCGTTACCACCCGGGGAAGGCAAATGTGGTAGCCGATGCCTTGAGCAGGAAGGACAGAGAACCCATTGAAGGTATTTCGTATGCCCGAGAGACATACTAAATTAATGTGGCTGACGTGTTATGATCCAAGTCGGGTCATACCCAATAACAGGCTTACCGACACCTTTATTCGTATTTGATTTTAACGATTGGTTCATTGATCAAATACGCAACACTTGAACTTTAAGAAAGATGGTTTTCTTAAATATTACTTGATGTGTATATATATATATATATATATATATATAAATTATGGAATAATATATATATATTGGATTTAATTATTTATAGGTAAATAATTAATAAGTTTATGTTACATTTTATATAAATGGACTTTATATATTAAAAATGTACATAAAATTATATGGAAGTTTTATAAATTAGATTTTATAAAATCTAACTTTTATAAAAACTAATTCTTTTATAAAACATATTCTATATTATTTGTTGAGGGAGTGGCATTGGAGTCTCAAATATGCATGCATTTGACTAGCATTTTGAGTGGCTACTTGAAGGATTCCCATGTGCATATGTACTTGGATTTCTTGGAGACTCAACACATATTCAAACACATCAAAAGTAATCAAAAAAACTGCATTATTTCCTCTCCCATTCTGCTGTAAAACCGTGGGGTATTAGGGAGAAAAAGGGTTTCTTAATTTGGTTTTTGGAAGCTAAATTCAAGTGTTAATAAATCCTAACCAAAGTACAAGGTGTTGGTGATAAGCTTGGGGTATAACAACTTGAGGTTTCATTGTTTTGGAGCTCCATTCAACATCATCATCTTCATCATTTACTAGCAAGCTTGGAGTAGGTATAATCTCTTTACTTGCTTGTAGTTTGTAAGTATATATCACAACTTGATCCTAATTGGGATTTAACTTTAATTGGTTAAAGATTAACAAGTTTTAAATTGGTAATTAACATGCTTCCGCTTTCATAACGCTTAAAATGGTTTATGAACTTGTTAAATCCCAACAATGGTATCTAGAGCCGAAGTTGTTGAAATATGCTTCGAGATGGTTATTAAACCCACTATAATTTTGCATTCTATGAACATGCATGAAGTAGAATGTAAAATTTTCGGTTTTGGGTGGTTGTCATTTTGGCCAAAATCACTTGTGACTCTGCATTCTGTACTGCCAATCACTTGTGATTCTGTACTGCAAATCACTTGTGATTCTGTACTGCCAATCACTTGTGATTCTGTGTTGCCGATTACTTGTGATTCTGTATTGCAAATCACTTGTGATTCTGTGTTGCAGATCACTTGTGATTCTGTGTTTCCAATCACTTGTGATTCTGTATTGCCTATCACTTATGTCGATGATGTTCACAATCTAAGCCTTGACCTTGTGTTTGGTTGCATGCATGGTTGATTGATATTTATTCAATTGGTTTGTAATAATATTTATTCATTTGGCATGTAATAATTCATTTGGTTATGTAATTTATTTTATATTTGGTATGTAAAATAGATTAGGTTGTAATTTCATTTTTTAGACAAAATGTATTAGGATATATTTTGTAAAATGATGAAGAATGATGAAGACTTGAAGAACACATGAAGAAGCATTTGGATGCAAGGTTAAGTGGGAGACTTGAAATCTCCTACTTTGTGTAATTACCCCTTATCCGGTGGCATTTGTTTTCGGCTAAACAAATGTCTACCAAAATGGCTTGATTGTGAACATATTTGTTTTGCATGCATGGTTGTTTATTGTATGATTGTGGATTGTATGTTTGTATGCTACAAGTTAATCACACAAGTTAACAACAAGCAAAATGGAAATTTAATTGGTTAAATTATACATTAATTAACAACATGCAAAACGACAATTTAATTGGTTAAATTAAAAATGGCTAAAAGGACATTAATAAACGGTTATTAAGATCATGATTAGGATCATATATATAAAATGGTTTATAGACATGAAAATGGATTTTCATAAGGACCATACACTAAATGCATGTTAGTGTATGGCAAATGTTTTCTTAAACTAGAATTTATGAAAACTTAAAATCCCTTAACTAAAATAAGGCAAACAAGTTAAACGCCATCCTTTTTGTGGAAACACTTAGACATATTAGGAATCTCTTGATGGGATAAAGGTCACCTAACCGTCATGAGTGAACTAATGTGAATAAGGTACACTTCGCATACATGTGGGATAAAGGTCACCTAACCACTTGTATGTTAAGTCTACATGTCTACACAAGTAGGACGACTTGATTTGGGAATCATGAACTTAGGGTCACCGAAGCATGAGGAACAAATAGGCGTTGATGGGATTAATATGCCATGCAAAAGGATTGCATGATCCCATAACTTAGAAGTTGCAAAAGGATTGCAATTGTCATTAAGACTACCTAGCTAAATCAAATGACGGGATAAAGGTCACCTAACCGAAATTTGATTTACCGTTGGATTCTAATATTTAATAAAACAAATTAAAAGGGTATTGTTTATTAAATTTGAAATCAATACTTAAAAGAACTTTGTTGAATTTTGTAGATGGCCGCTAATAACAACAACAACATGAACAATGCACCACTTAACCTAAACAACCTATCATTAAGGTCTCTCCTCGAGAAAGACAAACTCAACCATACGAACTTTATGGATTGGTTCCGTAATCTTAGGATTGTCCTCAAACTTGAGGACAAAGCGTATGTGTTGGAGGACCCTATTCCCGACCAACCGGATGAGGAAGATATAGAGGGCATGGCTTATTATGACAAGTATTGCGCCGATTCGGTGCAAGTCGCTTGTCTAATGCTTGGGACTATGATACCCGAACTCCAAAAGGATTTCGAACATCATAGTGCATATGACATGATTACGCAATTGAAGGAGATGTTCCTTCAACAAGCACGTGTCGAGCGCTTCGAAACGGTTCGAGCGCTACATGCATGTCGTATGGATGACACCCAATCCGTCTCCTCTTATGTCCTCAAAATGAAGAGCCTTATTGATCGTGCTAACCGTCTTAACCTAAACATATCAAATGAGTTAGCCACCGATCTTATCCTTAATTCCCTTTCAAAAAGGTTTGATCAATTTGTAATTAATTACAATATGAATGGGATGGATAAGAGCATAGGTGAGCTTCACGGTATGCTTAGAACGGCGGAAACTAGCATGGGTAAAAGGGCTTTACCCGTGTTAGCAATCGATCAAGGTGGGTCCAAAAGTAAGACCTCTAAGCCAAAGGTGGCTAAGAGGAAAGGACCCGCCTATCAAGGCAAAGGGAAGGGGAAGATGGTTACCCCAACCATCAACAAGGCCAAGAAGCAAAAGGTCACCGAGAAGGCAAACCCCAAGGAAGACCCATGTTTCGGTTGCGGTGAGATGGGTCATTGGAAACGAAACTGTCCGGTCTACCTTAAGGAGTTGAAGGACAAGAGGGATGCAGGGCAAACCTCAGGTAATATATATATGGTATATATAGAGCTAAGTATTACTTCTTCTAATACATGGGTATTAGACACTGGATGTGGAACTCATATTTGCAATTCTTTGCAGGGGTTCAAAAGAAGTGATCATAAGGCGGGAACATCAAGTCTCTATATGGGCAATGGTGCAAAGGTGCATGTTAAAGCTCAAGGAGATTTTATTTTGAAGCTTCCAAGCGGATTGGAACTTATTTTAGAAAATGTTTTGTATGCTCCGGATTTGTGTAGAAACATTATTTCTATTTCTCGCTTAAAACAATGTGGTTACGTTGTTAATTTTATTGATGATGATATTCATGTTTCTAAAGATAATGTATTCTATTTCAAGGCTTCGCCTTCAATTGGAATTTATGAATTGGTTCATGATGACACATCTTCTAGTAGCTCAATGTACCATACAAGCACCAAGAAACTCAAAAGGGATTTGAGTGATTCCTACTTATGGCATTGTCGCCTTGGTCACATAAACAAGAACCGAATACATACACTTCAAAAGAATGGACTTTTGAAATCAAATGAAATGGATTCGTTTGAAGTATGTGAATCTTGTTTACAAGGCAAGATGACTAAAGCACCTTTCAAAGGGACCTATGAAAGGGCTAAAGATTTATTGGGATTAATACATTCGGATGTATGTGGACCCTTTAAACCCATGACTAGGAAAGGTGAAAGATACTTTGTTACTTTCATTGATGACTTTAGTCGTTTCGGATATGTCTACTTATTAAGACACAAGGACGAAACGTTTGAAGCATTCAAAGAATATCAAAACGAAGTACAAAATCAACTCAATAAGACAATCAAGGTACTACGTACCGATAGAGGAGGTGAATACCTAAGCGATGCCTTCCAAGATCATCTTAGGAGTTGTGGGATTATCTCACAACTTACTCCACCCGGAACACCCCAACTTAATGGAGTTTCCGAAAGGAGGAACCGAACCCTAATGGATATGGTTCGATCTATGATGGCAAGAAGCTCGTTGCCTCTATCATTTTGGGGTTATTGTCTAAGCTCCGCGGCTCGTATTTTAAATATGGCCCTAACCAAGAAGGTGGAACGAACTCCTCATGAGATGTGGTTTGGAAAACCTCCTTCTCTATCATACTTAAAGGTATGGGGATGTGAAGCTTATCCTAAGCGTTACGTCCCTAATAAGTTGAATGCTCGATCCACGAAGTGTATCTTCATAGGATATCCCAAGGATGATATGGGATATTACTTCTATGATCCATCCGAGCAAACCGTATTTGTTGCTCGGAAAGCGGAATTCCTTGAAACCAAGTTCCTTATGGAAGGTGATGGTGAAAGGAAGATAGATCTTGTAGAGGTACAAGATCAAGCCGATGATACACAATTGGTTAACACTAGTACTCAACATGAGGATGTTGAAAATGATCAAGTGGATGATCAAGGTACACAAGACGTTCGAAGATCTAGTAGGATTAGTAATCCTCCCGAGAGATATGGGTTTCTCGTGGAAGGTTGCTATACGGTTGATTTGGATGAACCGACAAACTACAAAGATGCTTTATCAAGAATTGATAAAGATAAATGGCAGGAAGCCATGAACGCCGAGATGCAATCCATGTATGAAAACCAAGTTTGGGAACTTGTTGTGCAACCTCCTAGCTCCAAGCTAGTTGATTGCAAATGGCTTTTCAAGAAGAAAACCGACATACATGGAAACTTGGATACATACAAAGCTAGACTTGTAGCAAAAGGTTTCACTCAAACTCAAGGGGTTGATTATGATGAAACTTTCTCGCCAGTGGCGATGCTAAAGTCTATTAGGATATTATTTGCCATTGCTGCTCACTATGACTATGAAATATGGCAAATGGATGTCAAAACCGCTTTCCTAAATGGATATCTTGAGGAAGATGTCTATATGGTACAGCCCGAAGGTTTTGTTGATCCGAAAAATCCTAAAAAGGTATGCAAGTTGAAGAAATCAATCTACGGATTGAAACAAGCATCTAGAATGTGGAATCATCGTTTTAATGAAGAGGCAAAGAAATTTGGCTTCATTAAAAATGGTGATGAAGCTTGTGTGTACAAGAAGGCTAGTGGGAGCTCTATTATGTTCCTTGTGCTATATGTGGATGATATATTATTATTTGGGAATGATATTACCACAATGCAAGGAGTCAAAACTTGGCTAAAGAGTTGCTTCTCCATTAAGGATCTTGGAGACGCACAATACATATTGGGGATAGGGATCTATAGGAATAGATCCAAGAGATTGATAGGTTTAAGTCAAAGTACATACATTGATAAAATCTTGAAAAGGTTCAAGATGGAAAACTCTAAGAAAGGTTTGGTACCTATTCAAAGAGGAACCGTTCTCAATTCATCTCAGTGTCCTACCACGAAAGATGAACAAGAGAGAATGAAGAAAGTCCCATACGCATCTGCTATTGGGTCTATCATGTATGCGATGATATGTACTAGACCGGATGTGTCATGCGCTCTAAGCTTGACAAGTAGATACCAGAATAACCCAGGAAACAGTCATTGGATTGCTGTTAAAAGTATATTGAAATACCTTAGGAGAACTAAGGATATGTTTCTAATATATGGGTCTGGTGAGGAGGAACTCGCCGTAAAAGGTTACGTGGACGCGAGTTTCCAAACTGATCGAGATGACTCTCGATCACAATCCGGTTATGTCTTCATGTTGAATGGTGGTGCGGTCTCTTGGAAGAGTTCGAAACAGGAGGTTGTTGCGTTATCCACTACAGAGTCGGAGTACATTGCCGCCTCACTGGCAGCTCAGGAAGCTGCATGGATGAAGAAATTCATCGACGACTTAGGAGTGGTCCCTTCCATTCAGGACCCTCTTGAGATCTTTTGTGACAACGAGGGTGCGATTGCTCAAATCAAGGAACCTCGTGCTCATCAAAAGACTCGTCACATTGAGCGGAGATTCAACTACATCAGGGATGAGGTTGAAAAAGGAAAGATATGTATTCACAAAGTTCACACAGATCATAATGTTGCGGATCCACTCACGAAGCTTTTACATGGGCCAAAACATGAGGGACATGTTTGTGCGTTAGGGCTTCGATATTCTAGTGATTGGAATTGATCTACTTTATGTATTGTAACGGAACGAATTAGTTCAAACTCATTAATATAATTATGGTATTAATTTAATTATGAGTCATGTTCCTATTTTGCATATTTCATCCATGAATAAGCAACTATTCTAAATTCCGTAGTCGATCACATTTGTGGGAACAAGTGTGAGGTTTAGACTATTATGAACTTGGATTGGTATACATTCATAGGTTGAATGTGGGGCAAGGTTGCAACCAAGGTTCATAGATATTTGTGGGAAACAAATATTGGAAGACCCGCTCTCAAGAATTACTGTATAGAGCCTTTGTGGTTGATCACATGTAATCTTGAGTAAAGGCGAATATCATTGTATCCTCTGACCTGAGATACATATTGGGTTCGGATATTCACCAAGTACTGTGCCTTGATTCTTTCCTTCACTATTCTGAAACATGGTAGTACATAAGGAAGAACTCAGGTATATTACAAAGTGTATATCTAGGACGTATGTAGTCAAGATGGAATTTGTCCCTCTTATTCGTTGAGAGTCAGATGTCTAAGGCCTGAAAAGTTAAATCTATAAGAGAGTGATCACTCTGTATCTCTTGGATTTAACATGACATCTAGGACAAAAGGAAATAATGAAAGATTCACCTAATCATATTCGAGATGGGAACTCGAAAGGGATGATGTTATTGAATGGCACAAAGTCATAACATATTAGGGGTGATGGACGGTGTGTTAGGCTGTATCCATCACTTGCATTAATTTCTTATGTTTCTCGTGCAAGTGGGAGATTGAAGGTATTTCGTATGCCCGAGAGACATACTAAATTAATGTGGCTGACGTGTTATGATCCAAGTCGGGTCATACCCAATAACAGGCTTACCGACACCTTTATTCGTATTTGATTTTAACGATTGGTTCATTGATCAAATACGCAACACTTGAACTTTAAGAAAGATGGTTTTCTTAAATATTACTTGATGTGTATATATATATATATATATATATATATATATATAAATTATGGAATAATATATATATATTGGATTTAATTATTTATAGGTAAATAATTAATAAGTTTATGTTACATTTTATATAAATGGACTTTATATATTAAAAATGTACATAAAATTATATGGAAGTTTTATAAATTAGATTTTATAAAATCTAACTTTTATAAAAACTAATTCTTTTATAAAACATATTCTATATTATTTGTTGAGGGAGTGGCATTGGAGTCTCAAATATGCATGCATTTGACTAGCATTTTGAGTGGCTACTTGAAGGATTCCCATGTGCATATGTACTTGGATTTCTTGGAGACTCAACACATATTCAAACACATCAAAAGTAATCAAAAAAACTGCATTATTTCCTCTCCCATTCTGCTGTAAAACCGTGGGGTATTAGGGAGAAAAAGGGTTTCTTAATTTGGTTTTTGGAAGCTAAATTCAAGTGTTAATAAATCCTAACCAAAGTACAAGGTGTTGGTGATAAGCTTGGGGTATAACAACTTGAGGTTTCATTGTTTTGGAGCTCCATTCAACATCATCATCTTCATCATTTACTAGCAAGCTTGGAGTAGGTATAATCTCTTTACTTGCTTGTAGTTTGTAAGTATATATCACAACTTGATCCTAATTGGGATTTAACTTTAATTGGTTAAAGATTAACAAGTTTTAAATTGGTAATTAACATGCTTCCGCTTTCATAACGCTTAAAATGGTTTATGAACTTGTTAAATCCCAACACCCATTCGAGTAAAATCCATGAATATAATGATTCATAATAACCTTACTACTCAAATAAAGGAGGCGCAACAAGGAGTTTTAAAAGAGGGAAATTTAAAGGATGAAATACCCAAAGGATCTGAGAAACATCTTAATATTCGGGAAGACGGAACCCGGTATAGGGCTGAAAGGATTTGGGTACCAAAATTTGGAGATATGAGAGAAATGGTACTTAGAGAAGCTCATAAAACCAGATACTCAATACATCCTGGAACGGGGAAGATGTACAAGGATCTCAGGAAATATTTTTGGTGGCCAGGTATGAAAGCCGATGTTGCTAAATACGTAGGAAAATGTTTGACGTGTTCTAAGGTCAAAGCTGAGCATTAGAAACCATCAGGTCTACTTCAACAACCCGAAATCCCGGAATGGAAATGGGAAAACATTACCATGGATTTCATCACTAAATTGCCAAGGACTGCAAGTGGTTTTGATACTATTTGGGTAATAGTTGATCGTCTCACCAAATCAGCACATTTCCGGCCAATAAGAGAAGATGACAAGATGGAGAAGTTAGCACGACTGTATTTGAAGGAAGTCATCTCCAGACATGGAATACCAATCTCTATTATCTCTGATAGGGATGGCAGATTTATTTCAAGATTCTGGCAGACATTACAGCAAGCATTAGGAACTCGTCTAGACATGAGTACTGCATATCATCCACAAACTGATGGGCAGAGCGAAAGGACGATACAAACGCTTGAAGACATGCTACGAGCATGTGTTATTGATTTCGGAAACAGTTGGGATCGACATCTACCATTAGCAGAATTTTCCTACAACAACGGCTACCATTCAAGCATTGAGATGGCGCCGTTTGAAGCACTTTATGGTAGAAAGTGCAGGTCTCCGATTTGTTGGAGTGAAGTGGGGGATAGACAGATTACGGGTCCGGAGATTATACAAGAAACTACCGAGAAGATCATCCAAATTCAAGAACGGTTGAAAATCGCCTAAATTCGACAAAAGAGCTACGCTGACATTAAAAGAAAAGATATAGAATTTGAAATTGGAGAGATGGTCATGCTTAAAGTTGCACCTTGGAAAGGCGTTGTTCGATTTAGTAAACGAGGGAAATTAAATCCAAGGTATATTGGACCATTCAAGATTATTGATCGTGTCGGACCAGTAGCTTACCGACTTGAGTTACCTCAACAGCTCGCGGCTGTACATAACACTTTCCACGTCTCAAATTTGAAGAAATGTTTTGCTAAAGAAGATCTCACTATTCCGTTAGATGAAATCCAAATCAACGAAAAACTCCAATTCATCGAAGAACCCGTCGAAATAATGGATCGTGAGGTTAAAAGACTTAAGCAAAACAAGATACCAATTGTTAAGGTTCGATGGAATGCTCGTAGAGGACCCGAGTTCACCTGGGAGCGTGAAGATCAGATGAAGAAGAAATACCCGCATCTATTTCCAGAAGATTCGTCAACACCTTCAACAGCTTAAAATTTCGGGACGAAATTTATTTAACGGGTAGGTACTGTAGCGACCCGAACTTTTCCATGTTTATATATATTAATTGAGATTGATATTTACATGATTAAATGTTTCCAACATGTTAAGCAATCAAACTTGTTAAGACTTGATTAATTGAAATATGTTTCATATAGACAATTGACCACCCAAGTTGACCGGCGATTCACGAACGTTAAAACTTGTAAAAACGACATGACGATATATATATATGGATATACATATGGTTAACATGAGATTATGATAAGTAAGTATCTCCATAAGTATATTAACAATGAGTTATATACATATAAACAAGACTACTAACTTAAGGATTTCGAAACGAGACATATATGTAACGATTATCGTTGTAACGACATTTAAATGTATATATATCATATTAAGATATATTAATATATCATAATATCATGATAATATAATAATTTAACATCTCATTAGATATAATAAACAGTGGGTTAACAACATTAATTGAGATCGTTAACTTAAAGGTTTCAAAACAACACTTACATGTAACGACTAACGATGACTTAACGACTCAGTTAAAATGTATATACATGTAGTGTATTTAGATGTATTAAAATACTTTTGGAAGACTTCAAGACATATATCAAAACACTCATACTTAACGAAAATGGTTACAGTTACTTTTCCATTCTTTTCTTTCATCAAGAATTCTAGTCGTATTCTTACCCGTATTATACATAGCTTCAAAACGTACTTACTATGAGTATATACCAATAGGAACTAGCATGAGATTCCACTCTTGATTTATTTCATGCATGACTAATCAATTTTAACTTCTACCATGAGCTAGTCAACTAACTAGAACTCCTTTTAACCCCACTCACCACTCACCAATTACCACTCATCATTCACTCCATTTCACTTCCAATTCTCTTTCTAATTCTCTCTCAACACACACACACACTATTATGAACGTATTTTTCCAGTAGTTAATCATCATCTTCATCAAAAATCACTTCAAGAATCAAGCTATAATCATCATAGGAAGAACACTTCAAGAACACTTAAAAAATCCCTTCAAGTTTACTAATTTACTTCCAAGCTTTCTAATCCATTCCAAGTAATCATCTAAGATCAAGAAACCTTTGTTATATATAGTAGGTTATCTTTCTTATTCAAGGTAATATTCATATTTAAACTTTGATTCAATTTCTATAACTATAAACTATCTTAATTCGAGTAAAAATCTTACTTGAACTTGTTTTTGTGTCATGATCCTACTTCAAGAACTTTCAAGCCATCCAAGATTCTTTGAAGCTAGATCATTTCTTGTCACTTCCAGTAGGTTTACCTACTAAACTTGAGGTAGTAATGATGTTCATAACATCATTCGATTCATATATATAAAACTATCTTATTCGAAGGTTTAAACTCGTAATCACTAGAACATAGTTTAGTTAATTCTAAACTTGTTCGCAAACAAAAGTTAATCATTCTAACTTGACTTTTAAAATTAACTACACACATGTTCTATATCTATATGATATGCTAACTTAATGATTTAAAACCTGGAAACACGAAAAACACCGTAAAACCGGATTTACGCCGTCGTAGTAACACCGCGGGCTGTTTTGGGTTAGTTAATTAAAAACTATGATAAACTTTGATTTAAAAGTTGTTATTCTTAGAAAATGATTTTTATTATGAACATGAAACTATATCCAAAAATTATGGTTAAACTCAAAGTGGAAGTATGTTTTCTAAAATGGTCATCTAGACGTCGTTCTTTCGACTGAAATGACTACCTTTACAAAAATGACTTGTAACTTATTTTTCTGACTATAAACCTATACTTTTCTGTTTAGATTCATAAAATAGAGTTCAATATGAAACCATAGCAATTTGATTCACTCAAAACGGATTTAAAATGAAGAAGTTATGGGTAAAACAAGATTGGATAATTTTTCTCATTTTAGCTACGTGAAAATTGGTAACAAATCTATTCCAACCATAACTTAATCAACTTGTATTGTATATTATGTAATCTTGAGATACCATAGACACGTATACAATGTTTCGACCTATCATGTCGACACATCTATATATATTGCGGAACAACCATAGACACTCTATATGTGAATGTTGGAGTTAGCTATACAGGGTTGAGGTTGATTCCAAAATATATATAGTTTGAATTGTGATCAATACTGAGATACGTATACACTGGGTCGTGGATTGATTCAAGATAATATTTATCGATTTATTTCTGTACATCTAACTGTGGACAACTAGTTGTAGGTTACTAACGAGGACAGCTGACTTAATAAACTTAAAACATCAAAATATATTAAAAGTGTTGTAAATATATTTTAAACATACTTTGATATATATGTATATATTGTTATAGGTTCGTGAATCAACCAGTGGCCAAGTCTTACTTCCCGACGAAGTAAAAATCTGTGAAAGTGAGTTATAGTCCCACTTTTAAAATCTAATATTTTTGGGATGAGAATACATGCAGGTTTTATAAATGATTTATAAAATAGACACAAGTACGTGAAACTAAATTCTATGGTTGAATTATCGAAATCGAATATGCCCCTTTTTATTAAGTCTGGTAATCTAAGAATTAGGGAACAGACACCCTAATTGACGCGAATCCTAAAGATAGATCTATTGGACCTAACAAACCCCATCCAAAGTACCGGATGCTTTAGTACTTCGAAATTTATATCATATCCGAAGGGTGTCCCGGAATGATGGGGATATTCTTATATATATGCATCTTGTTAATGTCGGTTACCAGGTGTTCACCATATGAATGATTTTTATCTCTATGTATGGAATGTGTATTGAAATATGAAATCTTGTGGTCTATTATTACGATTTGATATATATAGGTTAAACCTATAACTCACCAACATTTTTGTTGACGTTTAAAGCATGTTTATTCTCAGGTGAATACTAAGAGCTTCCGCTGTTGCATACTAAAATAAGGACAAGATTTGGAGTCCATGTTTGTATGATATTGTGTAAAAACTGCATTCAAGAAACTGATTTCGATGTAACATATTTGTATTGTAAACCATTATGTAATGGTCGTGTGTAAACAGGATATTTTAGATTATCATTATTTGATAATCTACGTAAAGCTTTTTAAACCTTTATTTATGAAATAAAGGTTATGGTTTGTTTTAAAAATGAATGCAGTCTTTGAAAAACGTCTCATATAGAGGTCAAAACCTCGCAATGAAATCAATTAATATGGAACGTTTTTAATCAATAAGAACGGGACATTTCAATATAGTTGAAGGTTATGCATCCAATAGCCTAGAAGGCCTATCCTGATGTGAGGAGTCATCCTCAAATAGATCTATTCATAATATTCGCGTTTACCAAATCGGTAATTAACGATAACAAAATCGGGCTTTCTAAATTGACCTTTATTACTCAACATAGAATACAGTTGTAAGTACTTGATTCCAATATGTAAAACAGTAAACAAGTATTATCTCATCCCAAAAGTATAAAAGATTGATTAAAAATGGGACTACGAACTCACAAATAATGCGGTGCAAAGCGTTCACGGTAATCGGTCAGATTGTGTTCGGTGTTCCGGGCTTGAGACCTAATGAAATGTTTAATAGGTCAGAGGTTGGTTTCAAAAGTTACTAGTTCATAGTTTTAAGAATAGACTATTTTCGACTAGTTTTATCATGACATAAGTGTAGGTGTTTCTAATGATCTAGACATCCAATTTAAGTGAATTTACTATATCTGGAAAGCTCTTTGAGTGTAGGTTCTAACCATGTAAGGTTAGCCTCTAAACGCAGAACATAAGTTGGTCAAAAGTTCATTTCTTCACAAGTGTTTAAAACAAGTAAGTTTTACACTACAAGATCTTATGCAAGTTTATAAATAGAAAAACTTATCTATTTGATTCAAGATCGTTCCAAAAGTCTTAGCACATATAAAAGTGTTTATTCTCAAAAGGAATAGTCTCCAAGTCTTCATTAACCCTGTCTTTGGAGATAAGGTTTTAGACTAATTTCTGACTTCAATAAAATCTTGTGTCAACTAGATAGGACTATATTTTGAGGATTTCTTACTGGATTTTGGTGATTGTACTGTCCTTGGTTTCCTTATTAAGTGTAATGTTTATATCAAAAGACTTTAGTTCAAGATCTATTTTATATTTTGAGCTATACATGAATCTTTGACACTTGGTCAGATTGCGATGAATCTGAACATGTTTCACCAAATAAAATTCTAAAATGACTTTCCCTTTGAGTTAAATCATGAAACCTTTACTAGAAGTCTCAAACACATATATGAACATCATATAAATGCATGAGTTCCAAGGAGAAACCATAGGTTGGTGTTTAGGTCATTGAATTCAAGTAGAAATTTAGACAGCTCAAAGACAAAATAGTTTTACATAGTTTAACCACTTTGGTTCTTACTTTAACTTCATTTTAAGATATTGGACATATATATATATCTTAAGTATACTGATCTAGTATCAAAATCAAGGTTAGCCATATAGTCATCATTGAGTAATTTAACACTCTAGATCTAGCTTTTACACCATGAAAGTTCTTGATTTTGACTAGAAATGATGAATAGATTTAGTCTAGCTTGTTATACCTTGATGAGATATACTCCTAATGCTTAAAGAAGATTATTAATTACTAGCTTGTGATCTGTATTTTAGATTGGAGAAGTGTTGAGAGAGTGGAGAATGATCAAATGAAAGAATGGAGGATGGAAGTTGGTTTATATACAGGTGATGGTGGTGGGACGTGGCACAAGGAGGGGAGGGGGAGGGAATGACTCACCTTGGATCATTAATGAAGATCATCATGGTGTTTTTCATGAGTTTTACTTAGTGGAGAAGTACTTGGTGAAGGTGTTTTGATGATGGTACATGATGATGATGATGATGATGATGATGATGAATGACGATGGTGATGATGATGGTGTAGGTGTTCTAGTTAATTTTTGGTTTTGCAAGTGTACATGTACTTGTGTAGTCTTTTAATGTGTAAATTCTAAGATGTTTTCTTGTATGTTTAGGGTTTAGGAAGTAAGCGTAGGTTAGGTTCTAATAAAGATAGATCAAGGTTAGTTAAGTGACAGAAATGGCTAAGTACAAAGAAATCAAGACTAATTGTGAAAATGATGAAGTGTAGGAATGTTTTTATCTTATGAACAAATGTTTAAATGAAAATGTTTCAAGTATTTAATCTAAATACTTAGTTAATAAGTTTAGTTATTAGGTTAATATATTTAAAAAAAATTTAATTTACAACTTTAGGGTTTATGGTAATGAACTAGGGTTCATAGTAGTAAACTAGGGTTTATGATGATAAGTTAGAGTTTATGACTTTATGCAAATATGTAATGTAATACCCAATCAAGTAAAACCTAAAATGCATCCTTAGGGTTATACAACCCCTAAAATAAACCAAGACATAGATTAATAAATTTACTCGTCATGTCGGAAATTGTAACTTAAAGAAGTCAAACTAGACAACTTAAGTCGAAAAGCTAGTGTTGTGACACATGGCCATACACAGCAAAGGTATAGAGTACTACAAATGTTGTGCCTTCTAAATATACTTACAATGTTTAAATGATAGTGACTACAAAGGTATAGATCTAGGCCAACCATGTATTATGTATCTCAGTCAGAGTTTCCCTTACAAAAGATCAACTGTCGAAATCTATAAAGTTGGTTGCCTTACTACAACTGTTGTGCCTCTGAAAAACGCACTATGTATCTGACAGAGGTTTCTTACCAAGGGGTGACACATGTAGTGTATTCTGAATCGGGGTACGTGACTTCCCAATAACAGAGCCGATAACCATGTTCTATTAGTTGGAAAAGCGATTGAGAGTAAATTATAATCGGAAAGCGTCTCAACAACATCACATTACACAGTCATAATTTCAGCATCGTAACTGATTACGTCATAACAAACACTTAAGATAACTACTCACTAATATATCATGGAAATAATATATTCTATCATAATAGTAATATGAAGCATTATAACAGATAGAGTAAAGAGATAATAATACCAGTAGATTAGACGAGTTCTGAAAGTATACAAGTGATAGCTTCCACCTCTAGACAGCTTCTAATACGATCTTCAGCAATCGTCTCTGGGTACTAAATTTCCCTCTCGGAGGTGAGAAGGCCTCGAAAGTATTTTATGATAGAATTGAGAAGTATGTAATGAGAAATGTGAAGTGTGTGTTGAAATGTGATACAAATGGACCTATTTATACTAAAAGATCCATGGGCAAGCCGTGTACACGGCCATGCATTTTGTGGTAAAGCCGTGTGCCCTGGCCGTGTAAGGCAGCAGTGTTCATGCCTTGCCCCAACATACTGGACGTGTGACATGATCATGGGCAAGCCGTGTAAACTGGTGATCAGCCATGTGACTTCCTTCCTTGGTCGTTTTTCTGATTCCCGGGATTGTAACTTGGTTTCTGGGATCGTAACTTGATTTTATCGTTTTGGCTATAGATTCTTCGTTTTAAACCCGTGTTCTTTGATTCTTCTTGCGTCATCTTTGTAATCACTTTATCTATAAAATAAAGCAAATAAATACCTAATATGGCAATAAAGTTTATAATTTTATTGTTTTGGACCTTCATATCGGGGGTAAAAACATGACTTATTAGCCGATATCAAATATCCCATACTTAGACTTTGCTTGTCCTCTAGCAAATTTTTGGTTTTTTTACTTCAAGATATCTTTTGAACTTTCCATTCTATTTGTCTAAGCGGTTTGATTTTATTATAATAGCGAAAATAAGGACGAGTCTTCTGTGTTAAGTGAGAAACTATCTCTGCAAGCATGAGAGGAGGTTACACGACTTTTAGGCTATCTCACCTGGGTCACTCAATAACATAATTTTTTGGGGTTCCCTATAGATCTAAAAAATGAATTCACTCAAAGCCAGTCATCTTGCGCTCTTCGTCATAGGCTTGATCAAGACTCAAATTCTTTTAATTACTAGTGCAACAAAGGTGATAACCATAGCTTCTAGGTCCTTCGTAAAATGGTGAATAATGTTGGGTGAAAATGGGTGATTAAAAGAGTAGTGGTGAAGTTGCTTATTTCAGAAAAAGGGTGGAAAAAGTGAAATAGTCTTTTTGAAGACTTTATTGATAAAATAAAAAGGGATAGATAAGAGTGTTGATATTTTTGTGAAGCACTCGTAAGGTTTTGATAAACCCTCTTTCTTCAGGATTTTTCTTCTGAAGAACAAGCATCCTTTTAAGTTTCTTCGGTCTTCCAGCGGTCTTCTTTTTTTGACTTTGTAAGTTCTACTCCTTTGCTTAAAACTTTGAAGAGATGTATCTTGATATCTTTCGAAGTCTTTGCTCTCTTTTTTATATCATCTCTAGGAACTTCCGCTTGTTAGACTTCCAAGTTTTCTGCAACAATGCTTGTGAGTACTATCTTTGAGGATCTTTTTTTGAGGTGATCTCATTTTCTGAGGGTTTATCCATGTATAGTGAACTAGGTGGGTAATGGTGGTGATGATCAAGATTATTAGGGGAAATAAATGGATGATGGTGATGAGGGTGAATGGGTGATAATGTAGGGAAGGAAGGGTTTCCTTGACAACTAGCTAGCTCTTCTCTATGTCACATTTTGCTACTCAAAAATGCAAATCAAGAGCAAGTTCTGATTCCAAGCAGATCGGCACACTCAATAGAAAATAGTGAAGCATTAAAAATGAATGCTTTTCATGATCTTATTTGGGTGCCTTACCACAATCAGATTAGGTCGAATACGCCTAGTCATGCAATGCTCTTTTAGAGAGTCATTTCGTCCCAACAAGATTTATGCCTTAAATAAGCCTTAATTTTTATTAGAAAAGTTTTAGATTTTCGAAAGTACTTATTCACAAACGCTTTCTTTTGTAAACGAATTTTGAAATTTAGCTCAAGGACAGAGAATCTACGAAATGAGCTTATTACGATATGACATTAAAAGGTATTTATACCGCTATCCCACACTTAGACGAACATTGTCCCTAATGTAACTACTGTGGTATCCCACGATTAGGGTTTAAAGATTTTGGGAATATTGTCTAGTGTCTATTGGGTTGGAATCCCACACTTAGTGATAAGCTAGGATGCGATTTATTTAATGTATAAAATCTAGAGCTAGAGTAAAGAAAAACGAGTACTTCCCTATAGAATGGCGAGGATGAGGTTAAAGAAACTTGCTTACTTAAGAAGACAAGTGGTTTCAAAAAACTCATAAGTTCCATCCTTTATTCATAGGTTAAATATTCATCACTTATTATCTTCTGTTCTACTTTATTGCACGGGTTGCCTCCTAAGAAGTGCTTTTGTTTAAGGTCGTTTGCTCAACCGTTGCCAAGTTTTCCATGGAGGTGTAAACATGTCCCTTTGATAGATGTCTTCGTGAAGTAGATGGTGAACATATCTTGGTGGATATATCCTTAAAAAGTGCCGGATCAATATGTTAAGTAGATCCGGGATTTCTCTTGATGATCTTCTGAAGGTGAGAAGAGCTGTTGTTGCTTGTGACAAATCCTAAAGTCTAAGGAGAATAGAATCAATGGCTCTACTGACAGTTCCATGCACGTCGACCATAGAAATGGTGCTTGTAGTAATTGTTTCTCGTCTTAGGTGCTCAATTCTGAGGGTCTTCAAAGAATGCCAAAAATTGTATTTTCATAATCTCGAATCTTTAGATTTTGGATCTCCACAAAAAGAGTTTGTTGTCTTGCACAGATTGCATAAGATTCGGAGCTGGTACGAGGTAAATGATGTTATGCGAGGTGTATATAAAATAGCTTAAATTTTAGCAGGAAATATTATTAAATACGATACAATTTTACACAAGATATTTATTTATTTATAGAATGGATATACTTAAACCTTGCTACAAAACTTATAGGCAGTGTACCTAATCGTACAGTAGTGTAGTTTTTAGTAAGTCCGGTTCGTTCCACTGGGAAAATCTTTTAATCAAAGCTTAACGCTATATTAGTTTAATTTATAAAAATACGAATATATATATAAGTAATATTATTATTTTAAAGGGGGATTTTTACCGTTTAATGACCGGTTTGTCGATTTTAAAACTTTACTCGCAGTTAAAACAAAATGTAAAATATTAAATAAATAAAAGACTTAATTTAAAGCGTAAAGTAAATAACGATAATGAAAGTGCGATAAATAAAAGTGCGCTAAAATAAACTTGCGATAATTAAAAAGTACGATAATTAAAATTGCAATTAAATATAATAACAATAAATAAAAGTGCGATAATTAGAAGTGCAATTAAATATAAAATAAAGGAAATTAAATATGAAATAAAAGAATTATGCTTATTTAAACTTTCCGTAATCATGATGTTTGACGTGTTGATTTTAGTTTTATGCCCATGGGTTAATTGTCCTTTGTCCTGGATTATTTAATATGTCCGTCTGGTTTTTGTCCATAACAGTCCATCAGTCATAAATATAAAGTGCGAGTGTCCTCGTCAAATTATCCTTATACCCGAAGTTTAAATATTCCAACTAATTGGGGACTTAAACTGTAACAAGATTTTAATACTTTGTTTAATAATTACACCAGGATGTCGACTGAGTGTAACCCAAGGTTTTAATACTTTGTTATCAATTATGCCAAGTATCCTTGTACATAATTTCACCCATGTTTTAATAATTCTAGTGGCTATTAATCCATTTCCGTGTCCGGTTAAATGAACGATTATTCGTACATATAAATACCCCGCCCATCGTGTCCGATCGAGTGTATATGGTTATTTATAGGGACGTCCAATTGTAAATCTTTATATTAACATTAACAAACTATCATTTAGTTAAACAAATATAAAGCCCATTAATAGCCCATAGTCTAATTTCTACAAGTGTCGTTCTTTTGTCCAAACCCCAATTATGGTACAAAGCCCAATTACCCAATTTTAATATTTTTAGCCCAACATCATGATTACTTCGGATTAAATAAGCATAATAATAACTTAGCTACGAGACATTAAATTAAAAAGGTTGAACATAACTTACAATGATTAAAAATAGCGTAGCGTTACACGGACAGAATTTCGACTTACACCCTTACAACATTCGCTAACATACCCTTATTATTAGAATTAAAATTAAAATTAAAATTAAAATATAAATATAAATATATACTACGTATATAGATAGAGAGATTGATATTATGGATGAAAAAATGGTGCACCAAAGCTCGATTTTTATAGGCCTGTGATCTGGAAAAGGGGCTCATGCGATCGCATGGATTTATGCCTTCCAGGCCATGCGATCGCATGGCCAGCTGGGGAGAGCCACTTTTGGTTGTTTTCTTCTGCCGACGTTTATTTAAATATAATATAATATATATATTAATTTTAAGAATTAATTATATATTATATTATATTCATATGCATAGTTGACTTGTAATTTTTAGTCCGTTGCGTCGAGCGTTGAGAGTTGACTCTGGTCCCGGTTTCGGATTTTCGAACGTCCTTGCGTACAATTTAATATCTTGTACTTTTCGTTTTGAATCTTGTACTCTTGTAATTTGAGACGTTTCTTATCAATAATTGGAACCTCATTGATTGTATTTTGTACTTTTGAGCTTTTTGGTCGTTTGCTTCTTCAATTCGTCGAATCTGTCTTTTGTCTTCAAATTTTATTATTTAAACGAATATCACTTGTAAATAGGACAATTGCAACTAAAAGCTTGTCTTTCTTGAGGAATAATGCTATGAAATATATGTTCGTTTTTAGCATTATCAGTAAATATGAATCCTAACTCAAGCAGCAATGTAGCTGTCTTGCTGTAAATTTCTCGGCATCTGGATTTGAATGTGAAGCTTAGATCTATGGAATCATTAAAGATACTCCTGAGCTAGTTAGTCACGAATGTGGCTAAGTTGACTTGGGTAGGATCCAAATGAGAGAAAGGATTATTTCATCTTTCCTCTTCCAATACTACCGATCTTAATTTTTTAATAAGTAATGCAGTGTGGTGATCAAGTGTTACGTATAGGCCGTAAAGATTGTCAATCATCTTTGAATTAGTGTAATATGATGGACGTCCATTGGAGCAGTCCATATGTTCGCAGATATAAGTTAGTAGCATCCTTTGCGTAGCTAAGAATGGAAGTGAAAATCTGACTAGGGCGTTATATACCTTAGCGTAGATAGTCTTCTGGTCTCGACAGAACCTTGTTTCGTGAATAGTGAAAACTACTGAGTTGTGTTCTCATTCTCGCTCTTCTCTGTAGATGTGATCGTGAAGTGCTGTGATGAAGTCTTGAATGTGTTCTTCCAATAACTCTTTATCATAGTCTTCTCTTTGTACGTAATGATAATACTCTTCTTTGATAGCCTCAATCTGATCCTTTAATTGAAGTGTGAATTCCATAGTCGAATTATGGATGGCTTCTAATATTTCATCAAACGCATCGTTATCGTTGATGAATGAGATGATATCAGCATGGTTTGATATGATGGGAACCGTGACAGGTTCTTGGATTGATGACCGCGTAAGAGAGCGAGTATCAACAGAAATGTTTTCATGATGGTCTTCCTCCTCGTTCCTACAATTGGCAGTTTGATCTTTAACATCTGGATAGTCGTGAATTTCTACTACTTTAGTTTGCGAACGTTATTGTACTGTATCCAGAGGTCTGGCTACTTTGCTAGCAGGATCAATTTTGATATCTCGTAAGTTGGATGGTTCTTTAGGTTTCGTTCGAAAATGAATAACCATACAATTACTTTGATCTTCCACCTCTAGCTGCATCATTTGTTCACTAGGTTGTTGAGTTTCTGAGCTGAGTTGGGATGTTTCAATTTCTCCTATGAATCCTTCCTCTTCGTCCATATTCTCTTCCTCTTCCATTTCTTCCTCCACTTCCATCTCTTCTTCAGATTCTTCCTTTATTTCTTCTTCGAGATCCTCTTCTTCCATTTCAGGTTCTTTGACGGGTGGCGGAGATTCATCATCGAAAGTGATTTGTCTGGCGAAAATAATAAACATCTCTTCATGTTCAGAGAAATGGGTCGGGCGGTCAATTCTAAATGTTACGCTCTCCCCATGGGCTCGCAAGACCAAGGTTTGATTGTAGACATCGATGATAGTCATAGCCGTGTTCATGAACGGTCTTCCTAAGATGATAGGTGTGTCAAAATCATCCATAAAATCCATTACTAAGAAATCATAGGATATAAGAATCGATTGTCTTTTACCAAGATGTTCTCACATATGCCCTTGGGATATCGAATTGTATGATCACCAAGTTGGATTTTCATTTTGGTTGGTTGATATCGGCTAAAAAGTCACGTTTTCACGCCGGTATTAAGGCCCAAAAACAAGAAAGATTCGAACTTTATCGACAAAATACCCATTTCTTCGATTAGAATTGAAGAACAAGTAATTACGAAGGCGGTGCAAAAAGAATCAAGAGAATCAGAGCTAAAACGAAGATTCTAGAGCGAAAACAGTGAAAGACAAGAAATCAAGTTACGATCCAGGGAATTAAGGCTGACCAGCACACCATACGGCCTGCCATACGGCCTACCATATGGCCTGCCACTATGGATACGGCCTGCCAGATACGTGCCACCAGGTGCCTTCACCATACGGCCTGCCAGCCATACGACCTGCCAAATACGCCCCACCATACGGCCTGCCATACAGCCTGCCAGGCGTATTTTGTCATTTTCCTAGTCTAATGGGTCTTTGTCATTCATTCCAACACACATTTTAATTCACTTCTTTCTCTTTCTTGTACAATATTATTCATATTTTCAAGGCCTTCTCACCTCCGAGCGGGAAATTAAGTACCCAGAGGTGAACGCCGAAAATTGTAATAGGAGCGGGCTAGAGGTTGTCAGCACTTGTAATGGTCCTGATCTCGTCTGTAAACGGTGAACGCTTTCCTTAATTTAATAAATTTATTATCTTGAGTTGCTTTCATCTTGCATGATTATCTATCTGTTACAATTGTTTATCATGTGTTGAATATTTTATCTGAAACTTGTCATATTGTTATGCTAAAACCTTGACGGTTTAGAAGTTTAATTTACGGATCACCCTTTCCGCTTATTCACTTGGCTATAACCTAGTATTAGGACCTGATCAACCCTAGGATACGAGGTAAGTAGTTGTGTGTGCTTAACATCACCATAGGGATATAGTACCTACGTATGAATAACCATTTATTCATCATAGAAGAGCTGCCCATTTAGATTGTGATTAGAGTTAGCAATAGAGAGTTCAGTGAACACTAGCTTACTCAGAAGCATGATTCGCGTCATAAGCAATGTTCTTGAGATATTGTAAGATGATCCGGGGTTGAATAAGTGATTGCAAAGGAGAGACTACTATCTCAATTAGCAGTACCTTAGAATATCTAAGATTGCACATCTGTTAATGTTAAGGCATAGCATAGTGATTTAGTGGTAGGATATTGCTTTAGTTAGACAATTAGGATTAAGAAAAGCTGAGACATTCCTTTATTGGATAAACCACTTTGTTCATGTACCTAGGATTTCATCCATAAGGTCGTTCAAACCTTTCAGGTTAAACGTTGGGAGTAGGGATACCTGTTTTAGCCAGAATCTTCAAAGCCTAAGCTCTTAGTGACAAATCAGTTAGGTTCATAGCCAAGTTGATTGAGGTTTAGTGTTTATCCTAGGAAGTCAAACTCTCGCAATAATTCCCTTTCAGAATTCTATTCTTCGCACCTATCTTTAATTTTATTGTCTAATTACTACTTTATCTAGTTAATCTATCACCTCTTGTCACTAGGGTTAACTATATAGGCACTTTTGTCCCACATTACTGAGCAAACATACAAAAATACGTACCTGAGTTATATTTACCACTTACTCGTTAAAAAGGAAGACAAGTAGGTGAGTTATAGCTTGGAACCCCAGCTAAATATAAATAATAAAACAACCACTACTAGCCCACGTGGCAGCTGATTCTGATGTGCCGCGGCCTAACGACACCGAGAAAATAAAACCGTCCGTTTCGGCCATATCACGAGAGTAAGTAAAGTTTTTGGCGCCGCTGCCGGGGAATTATTTTCTGTTTGTTAAGGTAATCGTTGGTTCTATCAAGATATCTGAGATTCTTGAGTGGTGTCTAAGAAAGACAATTATACACGGACTTGGTTATTGGATTTTTCGAACAGTCTCCAATTATATTGGAACCAAAAGGATCCTGCCTCTTCGTTGTCTGCCTGGCCACTTGTTTCAAAGATAAATTGACAAGAATCACACATGCTTAACAAACAGAGAGTTTGTCGGTATAGGATTTAAAGTCGCCATTATAGTAAACTCTTTTCAGAATTATAAAAACAAAATATTAATTATGGTTTTAATTTATGTAGTTCCCAGTTCAAACTTAACCGACTACGAAGAAAGTGCGAATGGCAGTCGCTCTCCCACAACTTCGGAAACCGGCGAAGTTTTTCTTTATAAACCTAAAACAAATCTAAACCCTAATGAGTCTCATCAAGACTTAGTCCTTGATTCTTGTAGTCCAAGAAGCCGGATAATTTCATCTGACTTAGAGATTTCATTGCTTTTGGATAAGTTTTACTCAAATGACCCAGGATTCAACCCTCTTCACGATCTAAAAGGGAGGCTCAGTCTTAACGAACTCCTGATCATGGAAGATGAGATATGGGAAGAATATCCAACTATTTTCAATTATCCAGACTTGTTCGAATTTAATCCTAAAGAGATACGAAACCCTGATAAAACAAAAGCTCCGTTTATTGGAAATCTGTTAAATCCTAGCAGACGGTTAGACGTCTATAGAGAATTCGTTAGGCACCTCTATTCCTCAGACTTCCCATTTACAACATTTCAAATCAATCTATTAAAAGAGCTGCGTTCTCAGACTCGTTCTCTTCACAAACTGTTAAAATAATGTGGGGATGACCTTTTCGTCAAGTATCGGGATACAGAAATTAATTTCAAATTCAATTTAGAGTCATTCATCAGTTTTCTCCCTCACTTCACTAATAAGGAAATTTCTCCAATTCATATAAACCGTTACGTCTCGGCAATGATCTCTGAATTAGAATTTTGGATTGAAAGCAAGAAACCTAACCCTATTTCAACCTACGGAAACCAAGATTTCTTCTACTTTGATCTAGCCTCATTTCTCATCAAAAGATTAATTGAAGCTTTTCCGGATTCCACCGAGGAAAGAATACATCAGAATTTCTTCGCAAAAAGAAAGGAAGTATATTCGGAACTCGTGCAAATCCTTGCTATGTCAAAATTTCCATTTACAACTTCGCAAAGAAAGATCATTCGAGAAATATCTTCAAACCTTAAATTTACTATCGGTGATCCTGAGTGCACGGAAGATATTTTATTTCAAGACACAGTGGCAAAACTTCTTTTTGAACTTAATTATAGAGATACTGGGCCAAGGGATGGAATTTCAAACACTAAGAAAGTTAAAAGGGCTTTGGTTAAACTTATGGACGATATCGGAGATTTACAGAAGCGCGAGTGCAAGATGTTAAGAGATTTCGAAATATTTTCAATACACTCCGCTGATTTACTCTGGATGGTCAAAGAAGCTTTGAACTTGTCTTTCTTTCCGCGTCATTTCTGAAATTTAGTTGTAGAACCTGTGTAATTTGTGTTTTTAATAAAAATAAAATATTTTAATTTTTAGTTGTCTTTTCTTATTTTAGTTAGTAATATATCTTAGAAAATATAAAAACAAAATAATATAAAACATCCGGATTAAAATCCGAGGTATTATTTTATTTATCTTTTCTTAAAACCCTTTAAATTTTAAAATCATAAAAACTTAAAAACTGTGCAAGTCGGGTCGGGGAAATAAGCCCGCGAGCCACACGGGCCTCTTCTTTTCCCTTCTCCTTCCCTTTTCCTTCCTCTTTCTCCTTTTTTTTTTTTTTTTGATTTTCTTCTTCCCTTTCTGTTTCCCTTCACCGACGGCACCACCACCACCCTAACACACTCAAAATTCAACCAAAATCGACGAATCAAAGCTTAAAACTTGTTCTATCTAGCCTCCTAAACTCGATTCCATCATCAATTTCGCACAAAAGGTATTCTTTCTTGATGAAAATTCGAATTTTCTTATAGGGTCAAATTTTTGACTTTTTAAAAAAACCTTGTTTTTGACTCAATTTTGGATTCCTTTATGCTTAGATAGATAATGTGATTACTTTGTGTTAGTTTTTAGGCTTGATTGAGATATTTTAGATAGTTTTTGGCTCGCGACTAGTTAGTTGAGGTTTTAGGGTAGAATTTGGTGAAATCTTTGGAAATTTGATGTTTTCCTAGCTTAGTTAGGCTTAGTGATTCATTAGGAGTACTTAGAAACTGAATTTGGAACAAAATAGGCTTGTTTGCTTAAATTTGATATTTTGGTCAAACTACACGTAATTAGGACTTCGGTTTTCCTATAGTTAAAACGTTTTTAAAATTTAGGATTGCCTTAAAACTAGTTCAAATGACGAAATCATTGATTTGCTCGTGAAAATGTAGCTTAATCCTTGATTTTCCTTATTTTGTACGTTTTGAACAAAATGATTATTTTTCGGTCAAACGGCCCTAATCTTTGACTTTAACATGTTATATCTCAAGTTTGATGGTTAAAAATATTTAAGGTAATTAAAAATGGTTGTTAGGATCATTGTATGCTTAAAAATCATCACATTTGTTTCAAAATTGCATATTACAACAAAATGGCTATTTATTGCATTATTTATTGTAATCACGGGTAAACTTTGAATTTTGCTCAAATGTAAGTATATAGTTCATTTAAATGTTGTTTGTGGTAATTTTGGCTATATTTGACTATAACAAGAATCTGGAAAATCCCATTTTTAAAGCCCTCATTTCGAATTTTTTTTCGAAAAATATAGGCATTTTTGGATTCTAAGTCTAAATTTTTGGAACATAACCTATTTTACTTGATTTTTGCAGATGGCTAATCGATTACCAAATGGCTACGAGTTACCCCATTATCTTCGCGAGCAAGAAAATCTGGATGATAATGAGCCAGTTATGAGAGTTTGGATTAACAGGAATAAAGCGGGTAACAAATACATCAACTGGACAATATTGGAACAATGTGGTTAGGCTGATGAGCTAAGAGGAATCTTGACCTTCCAAGCCGAGGGTAGAACGCACCGGGTATGGAAACAGTTGTTTGAGTTAAACGAAACGACATACAACGAGCCATATGCAGAGTTTATGGCTACCTGGAGTTTTGATTCGGATGTCGATTCGGAAGATTATAATAATCTAGAGTGCATCCATTTTTGACACCAAAACCACATGTATCACCTGACTCTCGCACGGTTTGCGAGACACTTGGAGTTGTATAAATCATCGCAGCTCACCCGGCCAATATTCAGGAATGGATCTACCACCTTGAATCACATGGATCATCAAGCTTTCTGGAAAGAGCACACCACTGATAACGGGCCATGGCAATCGGGTAAAAAGGCATCCAAATTCGCCAACCCCGTACTCCAAATCCTCCACCACCTAATCACCAAAACCCTCCATCCTAAAGCCAGATTTGGCGGTGTTGTTACGATCAAAGACATGCGTCTGATGCACGGCGTGATGAATAACCAGAATATGCAGGTGGCACATCTCCTAGCTCAGGCTCTCACCAGTGAGAAGAATTCGGCAAACACAGTTGTGCCGGTTTTAGGGGTCGTTGTTACTAGGCTGCTTCGGAACATGCATGTTTTGGGAAGTGTTGAACGGTTTAACTATAGGACTGGGGCCGTGTCAGAGGAAATAGGGTATAAGCTGCTGAGCAGCTGGGATTACATTCGTGTTGAAGGTGAGCAGTTAATCATTCAGGAGAACCCAGAGATACCCGGTTCTGAAGATCGGACGGTGCCAGGGGTGAGAGTTTAGGGATTCAGACCTGATACTAGGACACGGGACGGTAGTAGACGACGAGGTTCTCAGGAACCTATGGATGAGGATGATCCCACAGCACATGGATGGCCCACTGACACTCACCGTCACTCATCAGTTGGCGAGGGTGATCGTCCACGATATCCACCATACCAATACCAGTACCACATGGGGGATATACCAAGACAGGAGAGTTGGTTTTCCCAGCACGCGATCCTTGAGAATTTGGATCACTTTGCGCATTATGCGGGGAGGCAATTCCACATACCACCATACCCACATGAGTACCCGGTAATGACAGCCCACCGTGATCCTAGGGAAGCAGGCCCGAGCCACCAGTTTTCAGGACCTCCACCTACTCATCACTACACGCAGCATACAGTTATCACATCTACGCCACCACCACCACCTCCACAGACCACAGGGGCAGGGGGTTTTGTTGAAGAATTGTTCAGCACTAACCACGGTAACACGTCTACTGAGGCTCAGGAGTTGGTATGGGATCAGGCGTTGCACCGACAGACGACTGCAGGGATTGCACAGGATATCGATAGTATGGACGTTAACCAGCAGTGGGGTAGAGGTAGAGATTATAGGAGGGTATGGGTTGGCAGATATGGCTGATGGTTTATACGAGCACGTCGTCACTAACTGGGTTAATCGCGAGACCGGATGAGATAGAATTTAGAATATCCTCGGGCATGAACACAGAGGAGTTAGCAGACCAGTTTGCCACAGACGAGGAGATGACCAGCAAGGGTCAGTCCAGATTGAGGAACCTAGCCAGGCCCCACACCAGCGTAATCTATTCTCCTCCGTATCCACCACCTCAACCGTAACCATGTTGACTTTTGGAACATTCGTAATATTAGTACTGATGCTACATTACATTATCTTATATATTTGTACGCCCGGTTTTGGGCATAACTACTTTTATGTTTTAGTATGTATGGTTGCTTTTAGAATAAATATTGCATGAATAAACGTCACAAAACAAACGACAATCGAGACCGTACGAGATGGAAACAACTTGGAGCAAGGACGCTTTGAACGAGGATGACGCCGGCACAAGAAATGAAGAATCCATAGTTAACGCGCCATCCAGCTGCACATCTTGAAACCATAGGGGAGTACTACGTCTTCATCACCTTTTCAAATAGAATATACGCATATTACTATACCACTTTAAAAACTAAGTGTGGGATTGGCAACCCCACCAACATAAAATTTTGATAACAAAACGCCTCTAAATCTAAAGTGTGGGATACTCCGAATCCTTAACATTGAGGACAATGTCGTTTTAAAGTGTGGGATAGCAAATGTTGCAAATAACATAGCAATTCTTGTAAAATCCTCAAGTAAACTTTCCGAATTATAAAACACTAAGGATGATAAAATTCTATAAAAGATCAAAAAGTTTTTGCTACAAAATAGACAAAAAGAGTAAAATAAGGCTTTATAAGCACTCATTTTTAGTGCTTCACTATATTTCCGTTGAGCGCGCCGATGTTAACTTCTCGAAATCAGAACTTGCTCTTGAACTACATTTCAGAATCACACATTTTGACGAGAATGACTAAGTTAGAACCTCAGCTATTCGTGAAGACAAAAATAACCTCCGCTACACACTGTCATTTCCATTTTTGCTCCACAAATCCATTTCACCTTTGCTTATTTACTCTATCCGCTTCATAAATAAATCCCGACTAAATCATTCTTTTTCGGGAAAACTTCCAAAATTGCACTAGAAAAATGCGAGCATCCAAGCAAATTATCAAAGAAGATCGCCAAAAGGAGACCTCGAAGAGAAAAGCAAAAGATGCTTTCAAAAAAAAAAAAAACAAACAAACAAACAAACTAGAGCAAAGTCTCTACGAATAAAGGTTCTGAGAAAGGGAGCAGAACCAGTAAAGATTCGAGAAAAGAACTCCTAGCAGTCAAAAAGAAGGATGCTCACCAAGAAATTCCTGATAAAAAGCTAAAGGGATCGCAAAAATCAATCTTTCGAAAAAAAGTAACTCCTGTCTATCAAAACCCTTCGCACTCTAGAAACTTCCAAACCCCCAACTCTTCACAATTCAAGCTGAGTCAATAACCGAAAATTCTCACAAATAAGTGATGGAGATTTGAGTCTTGATCAAGCCTATGACGAAGAATGTAAGCATGACTGGCTAAGAGTGACTTCATTTCTTAGAACTTTAGGACACCCTAAACACTTTAGTGAAATGAGTGACCCGAGTGAGATAGCCTCAGTTATGTAACCTCCTCTCATGCTTGCGGGAAAAGATTCGAGATTAGCAAAAAGAATAAAAACTAAGTTTCTGCTCTTCCGTCTTGCGGAACAAAAACAAATTGATCACTATGGATTAAAGTCCTCACTGTTTTAAGTTCAGAAGTTTTCTTGAGGACAAGCAAAGTCTAAGAGTGGGATATTTGATATCGGCTAAAAAGTCACCTTTTCACCCCGGTATTAAGGCCCAAAAACAAGAAAGATTCGAACTTTATCAGATAAATACCCATTTCATCGGTTAGAATTGAAGAGCAAGTAATTACGAAGGCGGTGCAAAAAGAATCAAGAGAAACGGACGGTTTTTAATTGTGCAGTGTCGTTAGGCCGCGGCTCGCCAGGATCAGCCACTCGTGGGAGAGGGTACAGTTTTAAATTTATATTTAGCGGGGCCTAAATCTTATTACTCCTTATGAGTAAGGGAAGTATGACCTAGAGTCATATTTTTGAGATATCAGTAACATCGAACCTATATTTTAGCCTAAGATAGTTAGGGAGTAGTGAATAATTATTTTGGGATTTTCTAATTTATAAGATAGATAAAGTAAATGCGATAAAATTTGTAACTCAGATAAGGTTAAAGTAAGCGCATACTATGAATTCATCAGTTATTCTGCTGAGATTATGGAATGTTGGCTCATGAATAGGCAGAGGCCTTGTATTCATTACACTGGTCCTAAACGCCCCTGTCATAAGACATGTCACTGGGTACTGCGTTAAGCTTGAAGATTCTGAATAGACAGCAACGTCCCTTACCCCCGACGCCCGTGCAGTCTGACTACAGGCTTACACGTTCAGACGGCTCATCCAATTGAGCGACTCGGTTGGGTGATGTATTAACATTCCAAATTGGTCTAAACTTTCTTAAGCATAATAGAATACATGGTTTACCATATCCAAGAGACGTGATGCGTTTCAATGCTTTCGTTAATGATTGGTAAAAGATAGTTAGGCCCTTAAAAGATTTCAACCATAAAGAACACCATGGCCAAGTCAAGATTACTTCCATGAACACGTTCGGTTATCCTAACGGTCCAATCCTTTATGTGTCTAAACAAACAGTTCCTTAATTAACTAAGAATCCCTCAAACGGGGTGCAATGCTTGAGACCGCATTATGGTGCAGTGTACTGGTCAACACTAACCGTGTTCCATGGCCTTACTTAGCAGAGGTACAGCTTACAACAACCGCTGTGCTTCAGCGTGCACGTACGAAGTTTATATGCTTGGTGACTACACTAGCATGGTATGGGACCAACAATGTACTAGGGGTCTAGTCAGATGTTTCACTACGAAAGAGTTTGCCGTCGAAATCCAAAGCTTGATAGACTAACTACAACCGGTGTGCCTCAGTCAATCTTACGTTGTATCCGATAGACTTCTCTTACCAAGAGGTGACACGGATAGTGTACTCTGAATCGGGGTTCGCGACTTTCCAATAACAGAGCCTATAACTACGTTCTATTAGTTGGAAAAGCGATTGAGTTTAAAGCATAATCGGAAAGCATTTCAACAGCATACACAAACCATAATATTATTCCGGCATTATAACTGCTTACATCATAGCATACACTAAAGATAACTACTCGCTAATCATTACAACAATATAATAAAACATTTATATAAGATAAAGGATAGAGGTACCAGTAGATTAAACGAGTTTCGAATACAAAAGTGACAACTTCAAGACTCCAGACCGCTCCTAATACAATCTTCAGCGTTCACCTTCGGGTACTTAATTTCCCGCTCGGAGGTGAGAAGGCCTTGAAAGTATGACTAATATTGTACAAGAGAGAGAAAGTATAACAACCCAACCCGTAATCTATACGATAAATTTTTTTTATACAACACAATTACATGCCAATTAAATATGTAACCCATTTCACGAGTTCTATTTAAAACGCACAACAATTAATTGTTTACAAAAGGCACGAGGGCCACGAATAAAGTTTAGTACAAGTTTGACCCATTACAAATGATAGTTTATAAACCAAACGACGTTCCGAGCATGGTTTGGGACTAAACTACCCAAAACTAGGCCAACTTCCAAAGCTCCAACATAACAACAACAAGGGACACCTAGTGCCCAACGACCCCCTTGCCCTTGTCCGCGCCTGTATCTAAAAAGATAAAAAACGAGAGGGGTAAGCAAAGCTTAGTGAGTAGAATAAATATATACATGCATATAAGACTTACCCACACGCATCCACGATATCATATAACGCACACAATCGCATAACATCTCGATAAATAAGCTAGTATCGTCAAACCGTACAACTAGCCACATTAATAGCATAAATATCATAATCATAAATCAAATGCTAGCAGCACCAACTATAAACCATGGTTAACCAAAATTCTTCGCAAGGGGAATGACTTTGCGAAACAAGTCATCGATGGTCATAACAACCGTTAGCTCCCAAACCCGGCTATGGTATACGAACCCCCGAGGTGTTCCAAAAAGGGCTATGGCATCACCCCCAAGTGTTCCCAAAAACAGCTATGGCATCACTTGATCAACATGTGAGTAAAACACGGCTATTACTCATAATCTTGTACACAAACACGACTATGTGCACAAATAACACGGATAACAACGTGGGAGTAAAACACGTCTATTACTAGCCACTATATGCACAAACATGGCTATGTGCATAAATAACATACGTAGACAAAAACGGCTACGTCTCGCAACTATGGTCACAAAACGGCTATGTGACACCATCAATACGGCACATAAATCATATACATACATATATAGATATTCCACTCACCTCAAGTCCCTTGTGAAAGCTAACCGATCTTGCAACCCTTCAATGTAACGTACCTAATACATTATGCATTTATTAACATACAATCTAGTTGAATTAAATGCCAACCACTAACCCTTGAGCATTTAATGACCCGTTTGCATTAAATGACTCAACTACACCAAAACTGCCCATTAATGGCCATGCCTCATCATAAATCACTAAAAGCTAGTGATTAGGGTTTAATAACATCAACTAACATAAACTTGGTGTATTTCATAACCATTTCACCCGATTAGGTCAACTAGTGCTCTTTTGACTCTTTGACTCACAAATCAAGTCAAACTTACACAATAACAACTCTTTCATCCTTTTAAAAGTGCATTAATGACTAACAACATCATTTAGCACTTACAACCTCAAATCACAAGACCAAACCCTAGATAATAGCTATTTAGGGTTTCCTTTCAACAATCCAACCCAAAATCCACCCATTTAACCCTCAAATGGGCCAAACAAGTTCCATATGAACCAAACCCTAGCTTAAACTAAATGAAACTCAAAACTTAGAGTTGAGACTTACCAAAACTATCCTCTTGTAGCTAATAACAAGGAGAGCAAATTTAATTATTGCTTCTAGGATTGATTCACAAAACTTCACCTTCAAATCTTGAGTTTAATCTAAGTGGGTTTTAGTATTTGAGAGGAAAATGTGAAAGAAAATGGAAAAGAAATAAGAAATGGAGAACAAGTGGTTGATATTAAAAGCTCCAAACAGATCTACACGCAAAAAGACCAAATTGCCCCTAAACCCTATTTAATTTGAGCAGAATTCGGAGTCAGAACTGCAGAGACGCCGCGGCTCGGCTCCTTTGTCGCGGCGCGACATAAAGAAGGAAAAATGACCCTTCTTAACTCAAGTTCTGATCTAGATTTACTTTGTTTGTCGCGTCGCGACCCCATTCCTCGCGGTGCGGCATTGGCCTGTTCCTGGTCACTTCGACAACAAATCATAAAACGAAGGTTCACACAACTAGCACAACTCGTTCACTATTCCTATGCACGTCTAAGCTTCGCCCTTAAGTCTCACACGACTCAACACCATCGCGACACATACATAAACACGTACACGCACGCATTCAAATATATATATATATATATATATATATATATATATATATATATATATATATATATATATACACACACACACACACACATATACACTTATACGACAACTAAAACCTTAGCTCATTTAATCACATAACGAACAAGTTTTAAGCGTGCTAATAATTAAGGTTGTACCTTTAAACACGCACGGGAAAACGGGGTGTTACAACTCTCCCCCACTTAAATCGGAGCGCGTCCTCGCGATCCAAGCCGCATGACACGAGGGAAGGTAAACCAACACGAATTCTTCGGGCTCCCAAGTAAACTCGGAACCTTTACTACGACGCCATTGGACCATAAAGGTCCGCACCTCTTTGTTACGCAACATTTTTACCTTCTCATCGAGTATAGAAATCGGCTCTTCAACGTATTCTAACTTGTTGTTTAGCTCAATTTCGTCTAAAGGCATCCATGAAGAATCATCTGCAAGACACTTACGGAGGTGAGAAATATGAAATGTGTTATGGATCCCCGCAAGTTCTTCGGGTAATTCCAAACGATACGCGACATCACTAACACGAGCTAAAACCTTAAACGGCCCAATAAACCGAGGAGCTAACTTTCCTCGCTTCCGAAATCGAATAATACCCTTCCATGGTGAAACCTTGAGCATCACCATATCACCTTCTTGGAATTCGATCAAACGTCTACGCTTATCGACGTAAGATTTTTGCCTATCTTACGCCTTTTTCAAATGTTCCCGAATCATATTGATTTTATCATTTGTCTCCAATACCAAGTCGGAGCTCCTGACTTCCCTTTGTCCCACTTCATCCCAACAAATCGGGGTTCGACACCTTCTACCATACAACATCTCATACGGTGGCATTCCAATACTAGAGTGAAAACTATTATTGTACGAGAATTCCACCAAAGGTAAATGTTCATCCCAACTACCACCGAAGTCAATGATACACGCACGTAACATATCCTCCAATCTTTGATTCGTACATTCGGTTTGACCGTCCGTTTAAGGATGGTATGCCGTACTCATATTTACCCTCATACCCATATCTTCATGAAACTTCTTCCAAAATCGAGAAGTAAAACGCGTGTCCCGATCCGAAATGATAGACGCGGGAACGTCGTGTCTTGATATCACCTCTTTAATGAACATCTTCGCAAGTGCCTCCGATGTAATCGCTTCTTTAATAGGAAGAAACAATGCACTTTTCGTCAATCTATCAACAATCGAAAAGCGATTTCTTGCTCGTTCTCCCAATTGAATCTCGTATTCTTCCTTGTCAACTTAGTTAATGGCGAAGCAATCTTGGAAAAGTCTTGGATAAACCGACGATAATAACCAGCCAATCCGAGAAAACTTCGGATTTCCGTAGGCGTAGTCGGTTGTCCCCAACTCTTCACCGTTTCTATCTTCCCCGGATCTACTTGAATACCATCCTTGTTCACAATATGGCCAAGGAATTGAACCTCCTTTAGCCAAAATTCACATTTCGAGAATTTAGCATACAACTTCTCTTTTCTCAACGTCTTTAACACTTCGCGCAAATGGTGTTCATGTTCCTTCATACTCCTAGAATATACAAGAATATCGTCAATGAACACAATTACCGACTTGTCCAACATAGGTTGGCACACTCGGTTCATAAGATCCATGAATGCCGCCGGTGCATTCGTAAGACCAAAAGGCATAACTACAAATTCAAAATGCCCATAACGAGTACGAAAGGCCGTTTTCTCGATATCTTCCTCACGGACCCGCATTTGATGATAGCCGGACCGTAGGTCAATTTTAGAGAAGTACGTAGTGCCTTGAAGTTGGTCGAATAAATCGTCAATCCTAGGCAACGGATAACGATTTTTGATCGTCACTTTATTTAACTCCCGATAGTCGATGCACATACGCATACTACCATCTTTCTTCTTCACGAACAAGACCGGAGCACCCCATGGCGAAGCACTCGGTCGAATAAAACCCTTCTCAAGTAACTCCTGGGTTTGATTTAATAATTCCTGCATTTCCATCGGTGCTAAACGATACAGAGTTTTAGCAATGGGAGTAGCTCCCGGAACCAACTCAATGCGAAATTCAACTTGTCTTTCCGCCGGAACACCCGGTAACTCATCCGGAAAAACGTCTTCAAATTCACTAACCACCGGAATTTCACGAATGGGTGGTGGCTCATTACGAGTATCAACAACATGAGCAAGGAAAGCCATGCCACTGGTAACAACGAGACGACGTGCCCGTGCAAAAGTGCATATCGGCACCGGTCTCCTTCGTTTATCACCATGAATAATTAGCTCTCTCCCACTAGGGGTCTTCACACGAATGGATTTCTCATGGCATGCAATATCGGCCCTATTATGATCGAGCCAATCCATACCAACCACGATATCAAAATCACCCAAGGTCATCGGGATGAGATCAATTTTAAAGTTCTCGGAACCAAACACCACATTACAATCTTTACACACATCAACTACTAGAACCGCCTTGCCATCCGCTATTTCGACTTCTACCCGACGACTTAACTTAGCTAACGGTTTATTAAGTTTAGGCACAAATTTTGGTGACACAAACAATAAATTTGCAACGCTATCAAATAGAATCCTTGCCGAATTAGAGTTAACCATGAAAGTACCTGTGACGACTTCGTTGGATTGTTTGGCTTCATCATTCGTCATCAAGTAGTTACGCCCCTAGCCAACCCCGCCGCCTTCTCTAGCCTCTTTACTTGGTCGTTTGATAATTCGGGACATTCCGTCTTTCGGTGCCCCGTCTTTTGACAATTAAAGCACGTGACCGTCTTGGTCAAACAATCACGAGCGTAATGACCCGGATTCCCACAACTATAACAAGTAGGCGTAAAAGTATTCGAACCACCCTTCTTCATACTTCCTACGCTTTCGGACACACCCTTGCTCTTCTTGTTGGAGTAACTAGGCGCTCCAAATTTTCTTTTGCTCGACCCATAACTAACCGGAACCGGACTCGAAGCTTGTTCTTCAAACCCTTTTGCCACTGCCAAAAGCTTAGCGAAAGTTTCAACATGACCGATACTAATTTTACCCTTTAAATCATCTCTAAGGGTTGCATGAAAGTCTTCCATTAGCATTTGATCATTTCCCGTATACTCGGGGCAAAAACGTGCCTTGGCGAGAAAGTTGGTTTTGAGAGTGTTTAGGTCCAAAGACCCTTGACGCATGTTCCTTAACTTATTTCGCAATTTGGAAAGATCCGCTTGCGTACGATATTCAAGGAAAAACTCTTTCTTGAACTCCGCCCATGATAAACCTACAAAAAGCCGCATCATCCACCATATCAATCTTACCATCGAGCCAATCTTTAGCATGGCCCCTTAACAAACTAGTAGCAAGCCTCGTTTTCTTCTCGGGTGGGCATTCGGTAGTGCGAAAACAACCTTCAACATCGAAAATCCAAGACGCACTTTTCATGGGGTCGGGATCCCCGTGAAAGTGAGGAGGCTTAGTCGCCAAGAAGTTCTTATAGCTAAACTCCAATTCGCCCACATTTTGAGGTCTAGGAAACCTCCTTTCAACTTCTTCTTTGACGGTATTGGTCATTCGTTCTTGAATCATATCGACAATTTGTTCCGAAACCGACTCTTCGAATATTTGTTTAACCCTTCGTGAGAAAACCGAAACATAGTTTTCTAAAGCGGTCTCAATTTTGGTAGTCATCTCATCTTCCTCCACATGAGAGGGACCACCATTGCCATTCGTATTCGTTCCATTTCTCGTCTTCATTTTAAAGATTAAAAATGGATTAGACATCACCAACAATTTAATACACATATATACTTATGCATATGACCGCACACACACCACATCTAGCTCGATACTTGTCGCACATCCTTGCTTGACTTGACTTGTAACCGTAATAGTGGTCGCGACTCCCTATTACGGTCACATGCCGTGCCATGCTCAGACGTATCACAACCATCTTACTCGATGTTCAAAATAATAACACACGATTAGTAACATCATAACATAGCATAGTTGTCCACTTATGCATCAAAGAACTAATCAAACTCCGCACTGACCTGTAATCCTACAAGTCCCGCATATAATTCAATAACATAAAAGTCTAAGTCTAGGCGCCTATCTCAAGTCACCTAAATCCCTTAGACCATGCTCTGATACCACTTGTAACAACCCAACCAGTAATCTATACGATAAATTTTTTTTTTATACAACACAATTACACGCCAATTAAATATGTAACCTATTTCACGAGTTCTATTTAAAACACACAACAATTAATTGTTTACAAAAGGCACGAGGGCCACGAATAAAGTTTAGTACAAGTTTGACCCATTACAAATGATAGTTTATAAACCAAACGACGTTCCGAGCATGGTTTGGGACTAAACTACCCAAAACTAGGCCAACTTCTAAAAGCTCCAACATAACAACAACAAGGGACACCTAGTGCCCAACGACCCCCTTGCCCTTGTCCGCGCCTGCATCTAAAAAGATAACCAACGAGAGGGGTAAGCAAAGCTTAGTGAGTAGAATAAATATATACATGCATATAAGACTTACCCACATGCATCCACGATATCATATAACGCACACAATCGCATAACATCTCGATAAATAAGCTAGTATCGTCAAACCGTACAACTAGCCACATTAATAGCATAAATATCATAATCATAAATTAAATGCTAGCAGCACCAACTATAAACCATGGTTAACCAAAATTCTTCGCAAGGGGAATGACTTTGCGAAACAAGTCATCGATGTTCATAACAACCGTTAGCTCCCAAACCCGGCTATGGTATACTAACCCCCGAGGTGTTCCAAAAATGGCTATGGCATCACCCCCAAGTGTTCCCAAAAACGGCTATGGCATCACTTGATTAACATGTGAGTAAAACACGACTATTACTCACAATCTTGTACACAAACACGGCTATGTGCACAAATAACACGGATAACAACGTGGGAGTAAAACACGGCTATTACTCGCCACTATATGCACAAACACGGCTATGTGCATAAATAACATACGTAGACAAAAATGGCTACGTCTCGCAACTATGGTCACAAAACGGCTATGTGACACCATCAATACGGTACATAAATCATATACATACATATATAGATATTCCACTCACCTCAAGTCCCTTGTGAAAGCTAACCGAGCTTGCAAACCTTCAATGTAACGTACCTAATACATTATGCATTTATTAACATACAATCTAGTTGAATTAAATGCCAACCACTAACCCTTGAGCATTTAATGACCCGTTTGCATTAAATGACTCAACTACACCAAAACCGCCCATTAATGGCCATGCCTCGTCATAAATCACTAAAAGCTAGTGATTAGGGTTTAATAACATCAACTAACATAAACTTGGTGTATTTCATAACCATTTCACCCGATTAGGTCAACTAGTGCTCTTTTGACTCTTTGACTCACAAATCAAGTCAAACTTACACAATAACAACTCTTTCATCCTTTTAAAAGTGCATTAATGAGTAACAACATCATTTAGCACTTACAACCTCAAATCACAAGACCAAACCCTAGATAATAGCTATTTAGGGTTTCCTTTCAACAATCCAACCCAAAATCCACCCATTTAACCCTCAAATGGGTCACACAAGTTCCATATGAACCAAACCCTAGCTTAAACTAAATGAAACTCAAAACTTAGAGTTGAGACTTACCAAAACTATCCTCTTGTAGCTAATAACAAGCAGAACAACTTTAATTCTTGCTTCTAGGATTGATTCACAAAACTTCACCTTCAAATCTTGAGTTTAATCTAAGTGGGTTTTAGGATTTGAGAGGAAAATGTGAAAGAAAATGGAAAAGAAATAAGAAATGGAGAACAAGTGGTTGATATTAAAAGCTCCAAACAGATCTACACCCAAAAAGACCAAATTGCCCCTAAACCCTATTTAATTTGAGTAGAATTCGGAGTCAGAACTACAGAGATGCAGCAGGGCAGCTCCTTTGTCACGACGCGACATAAAGAAGGAAAAATGACCCTCCTTAACTCAAGTTCTGATCTGGATTTACTTTGTTTGTCGCGTCGCGGCCCCATTCCTCGCAGCGCGGCATTGGCCTGTTCCTGGTCACTTCGACAAAAAATCATAAAACGAAGGTTCATACAACTAGCACAACTCGTTCACTATTCCTATGCACATCTAAGCTTCGCCCTTAAGTCTCACACGACTCAACACCATCGCGACACATACATAAACACGTACACGCACGCATTCAAATATATATATATATATATATATATATATATATATATATATATATATATATATATATATATATATATATATATATATATATATATATATATATATATATATATATATATATATATATATATATATATATATATATACACATATACACTTATATGACAACTAAAACCTTAGCTCATTTAATCACATAACGAACAAGTTTTAAGCGTGCTAATAATTAAGGTTGTACCTTTAAACACACACGGGAAAATGGGGTGTTACAGAAAGAAGTGAATTGAAGTATGTGCTGGAATGAATGACAAAGACCCATTAAATAGACTAGGAAAATGCCAAAATACGCCTGGCAGGCCGTATGGTGGGGCGTATTTGGCAGGCCGTATGGCTGGCTGGTTGGCCGTATGGTGAAGGCACCTGATGGCACGTATCTGACAGGCCGTATCCATAGTGGCAGGCCGTATGGTAGGCCGTATGATGTGCTGGTCAGCCTTGATTCCCTGGATCGTAACTTGACTTCTTGTCTTTCACCGTTTTCGCTCTAGAATCTTCGTTTTAGCTCCGATTCTCTTGATTCTTTTTGCACCACCTTCGTAATTACTTGTTCTTCAATTCTAATTGACGAAATGGGTATTTTGCCGATAAAGTTCGAATCTTTCTTGTTTTTGGGCCTTAATACCGGGTGAAAACGTGACTTTTTAGCCGATATCAAATATCCCACACTTAGACTTTGCTTGTCCTCAAGCAAACTCTCATTTTTAAGAATATATTTGATGTTTCTTTTCTAATTGCCTAAGCGGTTTGCTTTTATTATAAGAGCAAAAAGATAAGGTGAGTCATCTATGTTAGGATTGAAATTATCTCAGCAAGCATGTGAGGAGGTTACATGACATAGGCTAGCTTCTACGGGTCACTCAAATCACTCAGGTGTTTAGGGTCCCCTATAGATCTAAGAAATGAAGTACGCTCATAGCCAGTCATGCTGCACCCATCGTCATAGGCTTGATAAAGACTCAAATCCTTGCTGCTAATGCGAGAACGGTAGTAATCTCAGCTTTATAGGTCATTTGTCAATGATGGAAAAGGAATTTTGGAGTGGTAGTGAAGTTGTTTTTGATGGGTGAGATAACGGGTAATGTAGTCTTTATACAGACTTTTATTCGGATAGATAGGAGTGCTGAAGTATTTTGAGAAGCACTTTTGAACTTTTCTTCATTTGATAATCTTTTTCGGTCGAGTTCTCTTCGGCATTTCTCTTATTTAGTTCTGCTCCTTTTTTCAGAACTTCATCAAAATTTTTTTTTTTTTTGAGACTTCATCTCGAGAAACTTTTTGCCAGTAAACTTTTTCAAGACTTTTGTCATGATACTTGAGAGGTTTATAACATCGGATTTTCGGAAGGAATCTCATTTTTTGGGTTTTTCGAGAAATAGTAAAGGTGATGTGGATGTGGTGATGGAGTAGAAGTAGTGGAGTTGTGGAATGAAAGGACCCGTCCTAATCCACCTGGACGAAGTCATCAACATTTGGTCCCATTGCGATGATCGGCTCCAAGTAATGTCCTTATATTGAGCAAATGCACAGCGAAAGACTTAATTCGTACCTGAGAATAAACATGCTTTAAAGTGTCAACCAAAAGGTTGGTGAGTTCATAGGTTTATCATAACAATCATTTCAATATGTTAATAGACCACAAGATTTCATAATCATAAACATAATACACTCGCAAGTGTATGTAAAGCATTCTAAGTGGTTGAGCACTTGGTAACCATACTTAACATTTAATCAACGTCGCATATTCCCTTTATTATGAAATCTCACTACACCGTACCAAGTGTAGTCACCAAAACGAAGTACTGTGCAACCGTTGAATACTGGTCGTCCAGTCCGGTTGGGGTTGTCAGACCCGATAGATCTATCAACAGGATTCGCGTTTACAATACCGCATGTAAATGGTAGTTACCAAGCTATTAGGGAAAAATATGCAAAGTGGTACAACTCAACGTAGAATATGTTTTTAGTACTTGTGTCCATTTCGTAAAACAGTTATAAAACAGTGCATGTATTCTCAGCCCAAAAATATATATAAAAAGGGAGTAATGAAACTCACTTTTGCCTTGAAGGTATTTAATTCGACTTGGTCTCCGATAGATATCACGAACCTAACCATATATATAATATATCAACATATTTTCTTTTTAAGTAATCGTTACATATATATATACTTTTAATACTTTTAATATTTTCTTAGTCCGTAGTTAGCAGTCCGATGTTAGTGGTCCACAATTAGTTGCTTAAATAAAATAAATAAAGACCCCATCGTATTCATATTGATCAGAATTAATCTCGACCCATGGTACCATGTTGTCAAATGATGTGTTGCGTACATAAAGTACCGTGTTGTCAAATTACGTGTTGCGTACAATCATGAGGTCTTATGATTAATCTTCTCGTGTTGTTTACGGGTGGTCCTGAAATATATAAAATCAAATCATAAGTAATTATATATAAAATATCATATTAATTAGAAAATATATGATTAATTTACTTTTTCTCGAAATATTTTCGTAGCTAAACTAGCTTCGGATACCCAATCTTGTTTTAGTCGTAGTTTCTTCATTACAACTCCGTTTTTGTTGGTTCAACTTGCCACTTCCATGGATCGAGTCAATTTTTAAGAATATGAACTGAAAATACCTTAGTTTGTATTCGAAATCATAGGTTATAGGTTAAACTTTGGTGAAACTTATGAAAGTGATCATTTTCCATCATAAAAACAACATTTAATGATCATTTTTCTAAAAATACTTACACTTTGAGTTAAACCATGAAATTTTTATGTGTTAACATATTCATAAGAAATATCATTTTTCCAGAACATGAACTTCCAATTCAAAGTTCAAGATGGTTTTTAATTATCCAACCCAAAACAGCCCCTGGTTGCACTCCGACGACGTAGATTCAGTTTTTAAGATGTTCTTTGTAAAACCAAGTTATATCTTGTTAGGTTAGCATATCATTATGATATATTACAGGTCTTGAAGTGTTTTAAAAGTCAAGTTAGAAGGATCTATTTAGTTTGCGAACAAGTTTGAAATCATTCAAACTATGTTCTTGTTGTTAAAATTTTATACCACAAAATAAGATAGCTATATGAATATGAATTGAATAAGATTATGAACAAGGTTACTACCTCAAGTTACTTGGACAAAGTTACTGCAAAAGATAAGAAATAATCTTGGAATCAAAGAGTGGTGGAGTTAGATTAAAAGGTTGGAAGTAAACTTCTTCAAATGGGTGGTTATTTTGATATGTTCTTGAAAGAGTTTTCTTATGGTGTTTAAGGCTTATAATTGAAGCTAAATGATGGGAAAAATGCTTGGAGATGATCAAGTATGAAGTTAGGAGTATTCTGAGAGAGAAATTAGGGTGTATGTATGAGAAAATGGAGTGAAGAAATGGTGTTCATTTATAAAAACGTTTTTAGTTTATAAAGAAAGAAAAGGATTCCTAATTTTGTTTTCTTACTAATAATTCATACTACTTAACAAATCCTAGTTACCTCATATCTAGGACAGTAATAATGTTGATTAGGATGTTGATTTGATGTGTATATACCAATGGTAAATACGTATAGAAGCTGGGTATGATACGGGCACATATACCCTAGATATACGTATAGAAATCTTGAGGAAACGGAACGAGAATTCAAATATAGCTATCTTTTGTGAATATACTTATATTGTTTTATGTATTTAAGTCCTTAAAAGTGATTAAATACATTATACATACTATACATGTATAAGCATTATAGATTATAAGTATATATATCAAAGAATGTTACGTATAGTTATCGTTTTGAAAACTTAAGTTAGTAGTTTCAAAATATACTTATAACTCATTGTCATTAGTACACATTGAGATGTTAAACGATCCTTAGATCATGTTAAATATATATAGATACATATATATACACAAACGTATAATTATCGTATGTTATATAGTTCGTGATATCATCGGTCATATTGGACGGTCAAACGTTGTGTAAAACTCTTTTCAAAAACACAAGTCTCAACAATTTGGATTGCTTATCATGTTGGTATGGTTTAATTTATGTAAATATTAATCTCATAAGTATAATTTAGTCGAAAAATTTCCGGGTCATTACAGTACCTACCCGTTAAAGAAATTTCATCCCCGAAATTTGATAGTGTGACGACCCGGAAATTTCCGACCAAATTTAAACTTTAATCTTTATATTATTCCGACACGATAAGCAAAGTTTGTTAAGTTAAATCTCAAGAATTTTAAACTGTGTTCATACATTCATTATAAATTCGACCAAATTTCGACGATTCACGAACCGTTATATATAAATAGATATGTTATGTATATATATATATATTATAACTTGAGAATATTAATAAAGTATTCAACGTATAATACTTTACACGAATGTATTTGTTTCAATATGATTTTCCACGAAATTAAAAAATATATATATATTAAATGATTGAATTATCAGAAACATTGAATTATGATTACAAGTCTCTATTGAGAGGTCCACTATGATTTGAGAAAATCTATTCCTCTTAACGATATTCAGAATAATTTGTAAAGCTATTTATAAATAAAAACAAAAAGTGTCATTTACGAAAGTTAGACAAAAGTTAGTGGAGAATTGGTTTCCATAATATTCTAGTAATCTATTTCCAAACGTACAAAGACGTTTTCAGTTTAAAAAGAACTTTATTATTAAAATGTATATAACTTTTATTAATATCTAGAATCACTTTTGACAACTCATTACTTAACCAGTATAATAAATATAACGATATTTATATTTTATTTTATTAAATATATATAACGATTTAAATTAATATTATATATATTTATACGCGTATTATACATATATAGTTTTTATACTTTTACTATACTTTAACTATACCTTTACTTTACTTTTACTTTTACTTTACTTTAACTTTAATAATTCACTTTAATAATTCATACTTTAATAATTCACTTTAATAATTCATACTTTAATAATTCACTTTAATAATTCATACTTTAATAATTCACTTTAATAATTCATACTTTAATAATTCACTTTAATAATTCATAATTTAATAATTCAATTTAATAATTCATACTTTAATAATTCACTTTAATAATTCATACTTTAATAATTCACTTTAATAATTCATACTTTAATAATTCACTTTAATAATTCAAAAATCTATTATAAATAGAATTCAATAGGTTTCATTATTTCATAGAAACTTGAAAATATATTTTTCTAAACTCTATCAATCGATTTATGCATATATATATATATATATATATATATATATATATATATATATATATATATATATATATATATATATATATATATATATATATATATATATATATTGCTCTGTATTATTTCAAGATATTATTAGTATACATAAAATATTACGACGGAGTGCTGTCCGAGTGATTTCAAAATAGTTTTTTTGAATGAGTCGAAGCTAAGAAAATTATGGGTTATAGCTATGGAGGTGATGGGTATGGTTCATGGGTATGCTCGTGAGGTCAATCTAGTGTTTATCATCTCCGTTGCGTCTACGTACTTTCCTGCAATATTGAATCTCAATATTGATACGTTCGTGAATCCGAGGCCAACCTTGCACTTGTTAAATGACGTTATATGTATTTTTACTACGAAATACAGTATTGTGTGTTTCATTTGCTCCCTTTTTATATATTTTTGGGCTGAGAATACATGCGCTGTTTTATAAATGTTTTTACGAAATAGGCACAAGTACTAAAACTAATTCTATGTGGGTTTAAACCAGAAATATACCCTTAGCATGGTAACATTAAATTACTTGTCTATGTACGGTAGGCGCGAATCCTAAAGATATATCTATTGGGCCTGACAAAACCCATCCTGACTATGGGATGCTTTAGTACTTCGAGGTTATTTTAAACACACCTGATCTGGTGTACTTCAGAGGGTAAAACATGAACGTTAAGGCTTGTTACTGGGTGCCTACAACTTATAGAATGCTTTTATACACTTGCGAGTGTACATATATTTATAAACGGAAATCTTATGGTCTATTAATATATTGAAATGATTGTTATGATAAACCTATGAACTCACCAACCTTTTGGTTGACACTTTAAAGCATATTTATTCTCAGGTATTAAAGAAATCTTCCGCTGTGTATTAGCTCATTTTAAGGATATTACTTGGAGTCATTCATGGCATATTTTGAAAGACGTTGCATTCGTGTTATTGAGTTCATCAAGATTATTATTAAGCCAATTATAGTTGGATGTATTATGAAATGGTGTGCATGCCGTCAACTTTCGTTGTAAAGAAAGTTTGTCTTTTAAAAACGAATGCAATGTTTGTAAAATGTATCATATAGAGGTCAAATACCTCGCGATGTAATCAACTATTGTGAATCGTTTATAATGTATATGAACGGGTCCTTTCAGTTGGTATCAGAGCGGTGGTCTTAGTGAACCAGGTCTGCATTAGTGTGTCTAACTGATAGTCGTTAGGATGCATTAGTGAGTCTGGACTTCGACCGTGTCTGCATTTAAAAAGTTTTGCTCATCATTCTTGTCGAAAATTACCTGCTTATCATTCTTAGTCTAGACACATCTTATTGCATTGATTGCATGAATAGTGTATAGACAAAATTCATATCTTAGCGTATCTGCTAATTCATATCTTAGCGTATCTGTTACTGTAAACTTTGCCTGACATATTCCGTAAATTCCTCCGTAATCTACGAAACCTTTTGCTCTATATAATTAGAATACCACCCGATAGCCGGAAAATCATTTCATATCGAAAAATTCTTTATTCAATCGTACGAAATGGAATTCGTCATTAGTTCAAGTCCCTCGGATTCCAAAATGGAATCCCACTCAAGTTCCGAAAGCAGTGTGACCGAAATGAATCAACCAATTAGTCATCATCTATTCTGGATGAATTGAGGATGGGTTCGTAGCCTCCTTAATCATTGGAGACAAGAAGAAGGTGATCCCTTCCATCCACCACATTTCCCTCTTGGCGAAGAACCTGAAGCACTTACCGGCGAACCTATCCGAAACACCATTTTCTCTCTTATTTCTAGAGTATCTCGTCACGATTACATACTACACCAAATTTTAGATTTTATTTATCCGCTCGTCCAAACCGACAATCACCCGATGTAATAGAAGAAGTGAACGAGCTTCGCGCTCGGGTAGTGGCTTTGGAGAATATGGTGCAAAGGTTACAAACACCAGAAGCAGCACCAGCAGCATAAACAGTACCACCATCAGCAACACCAACAGTACCATTACCACCACCAATAACAACATCCACATCCCACACCGTAACATCACAATCTATATCTCAAACATCAACGTCATACCCCCTGTAAATATCCAGGAATATCAACAACAACAACAAACGATGAAGTATTAATTCATAAACTTCATTGAAGATATATCTCTGCGGCAGTTATGTAATCTCCAAAATCTTAGAGATTATTTAATTCTGACCGTAAATCGGATGAGTGAACGGAGATGGTAGAGTAGAAACTTTGATCGAAAATGGTGTACGATTTACAAGCTAGATTTGTTTTACCAACAGCATCAACAGGACCGTAGCATCATCAACACAGTCAGTGCCGTCAGTATCGTCAGAATCAACAGCACCTGTAACATCACAAACTCTGTCAGTTTAAGAATCATTGTGGACATCATTACGAATCAACAACAAATATATTGTATCAACGAGTTATGAAGTATTAACTCATTTCCAATCGAAAGATTTATATGTATATTTTATATGTATAAATTTTTTAAACTATAATAAATCTTCCCATACTAAGCTATTATGTGTGAATCTTAACTACTCAGTTAATTCATATTACAAATATGCAATGATGTACGTCCTTCGTTCGCAACTTAACCATCGTTAATTACAATCTCTGTCTCAATTCAATAAAAATCCAATTCATAATAAATCAAGTGTATTATTCGAATATATGTTTGATTTTACACTTTCATCATCGATGTACTCGAAACTTTTCAAATAACATCATTCGTACCTTGCGAAGTTCACAAGAATTTCACGAAAACCAACAAATAACAAAGTAATGATTCATAATTTTAATATTATTGAAGAAATACTTATGCAATTTATAAAGTTTTAGGGATTACTCAATTCTAGTTCCAACCATAAAACAAATGAGTTTAATTTAATATTAACTCATTAAATCTATATTACATCTAAAGAAAATATATACATATATTTTCATAAAGACTGTAATAAACTTCTTTTGTACAAAATATTAATTGTGAAAAATTTTTAACGGGTAGGTAATACCCGAGAGATATATAAATTCACAATTAATATATTACATTTTTTGAAACTGATTCAGCAATCATCAACTATACTCCCTACTTTCACAACAATATCCATTCTTTCATATAAATCAAAACAATCATACTCATTCAAATTCAATTACATATTCTGATTTTGAAATCGCATAATTCAATTCGAAATATAACCAGTATCATCACTCTTAGATTCCTATATCTTTCATAGCTATACTTTGACTTCAAAACTGTGTTAGAACATCATATGTATTAACGATTACAATATGTGCTCAAACCCTTCGAAATTCCTGAAGACACTTCAACTAAGGAACAATCGAGATGATGATCCAACCACATGTTACCCACAGTTATACACCTAAAAAACTCTCAAAACCCAAGTCATAGTTCGACACGTATCCTGTTAGACCCTTTGGCATTTACTAGCTAAAATAACTTTTCAATTCCGTTTCAAAATAGACAGTTTTGTCACATCTCCAGCAAGTCAACTTCGACTTCTCAATCAAAACAGTCTTATTATAACCTCAATAGATACGTTGCCCTTTCGCCAACGTTACCGGGGAATCGTTTATATTCACCACATTAGCAATAAACTTACCAACAACTTCACTGATCTTTGACTTTCAAAAAAAAAATCATTATAATTATCGAAACCCTATCATATACTCATTCGTACCTTATAACAAGAATTGCCATACCAATTATTGAGAATCAGCAATCAGTATTTTGAAACCACGCAGCATGTCTACATCAACAATTACATATACACACAACGTCTACCTCCAAGACTTACATTCTTTGAATGAGAAATTTCTGAAAAACACCCTAAACTGCGAACCAGTTCTCGAAATTTTGAAAAATGCTGATGAAGCAGCAAAAACTATAAACGACCTTAACAGTAAAAAGTTGGATGATAAAGGATAGTATATTGGCAAAGCTCAGAAAAAGAGAAGCTTTGGAACTGGAAAACGGATTGAGCAAAGTATGAAGGAGGCTGTGGACAAATCACAAAGACTGAACCTGCCTTCAAAGAATCCAAATGATTCAGTACTTGCTGAAGTCATTAACGAATACCTTGCTCCTGACTCTAAATCCCTGCGGATAATATCCTTCATCATCCTCTGATATTAGACATTCTAAGATATCATCGTATCTTTCATTATAAATATCATCCATACTTCTGAAGATATTTTTATAATTATTCTTATCTGAAATCATTTACCTCTTCGCGCTATCTGTATTATATCATAAAAGAAACTATTTTAGTTTCTAAATTCTGAAACATTCGAGTTTAAAATAGGAATATTCTTGAAGAAGTGTTGGGAGCTGAAGCATGAGTTAGTATAATATAATGACACTTGATCAACGTGATTATATTACAGTAATTCATGCTGAGTTTCTAAATGGAACATGATGATTCACAGATCATAACGTCATCATGTGCTATGTTACACGACTCTTGTATTCTCTTTGATCTCTAAATATCAAGAAAATATTTCTTGATGATTCGGCCTTTTCCAAGGTATTCTGGTAATTTGACAAGTCAAGATCGTGTCATTACAATTTCCTTCCTAGAACATTAACAATGTTCATTCCGAAATTTATATCTGCGAATTCTGGACCATTACAAGCGGTGCTTAATCGCAAGAAGAAGAAACGAAAGGACAAAGCTCTGAACTAGAAATGGGAGTATAAATCATAGCAAATAGAAGAGAGCATTAACTGTGGATGACAATGATTATAGAAGAAGCAAGGACTTTGAAATATAAGGGAAGATATAAAACCCAACAACAACCCAGAAATCACAAACCGTATATATCAATGCATATAGCAATATAAAGACACGGGAGAACTAAAAACACTATAAAACCAAGAGTATAGTAGAAGTAAATAGATTCTTCCGGAGGCAGATGAAAAAGAAGAGCGACAGATATGAAAGTGAGGAGTATATCAAGAATCAGCACTGGATGAAGCATATTGACAAATACTTTAAAATATGAGTTGAGAAGGTGTGAGTTGTAAGAAAACAAATGAGGTGGATTTATAGTGAAATATCCGACAGAGAAATCAAAATAGATTATCGCATTAATTCGAAGAGGATCATAATTTCCTTAATTGTCGAATAATCAAATCCAATATAGATTACAAAGATTTTCTTTTCGGAGATCAATCGTGATGACGTTAAAAGATACAACGAATCACTATTATCTTATTTCAATCATTTACGATAACTTCACTCACACGCTTCGAGTAATCGAATTATTTTATCCATTCTTCTTGAACATGATAAAACTCTATAATCGTTATAATAACATTCTCATTGTTAGTCATGACGACCTCTATCAAATTTCGGGGACGAAATTTCTTTAACGGGTAGGTACTGTGGCGACCCGGAAATTTCCGACCAAATTTAAACTTTAATCTTTATATAATTCCAACACGATAAGCAAAGTTTGTTAAGTTAAATCTCAAGAATTTTAAACTGTGTTCATACACTCATTATAAATTCGACCAAATTCCGACGATTCACGAATCGTTATATATAAATAAATATGTTATGTATATATATATATATATATATATATTATAACTTGAGAATATTAATAAAGTATTCAACGTATAATACTTTACACGAACGTATTTGTTTCAATATGATTTTCCACGAAATTAAAAAAATATATATATTAAATGATTGAATTATCAGAAACATTGAATTATGATTACAAGTCTCTGTTGAGAGGTCCACTATGATTTGAGAAAATCTATTCCTCTTAACGATATTCAGAATAATTTGTAAAGCTATTTATAAATAAAAACAAAAAGTGTCATTTACGAAAGTTAGACAAAAGTTAGTGGAGAATTGGTTTCCATAATATTCTATTAATCTATTTTCAAACGTACAAAGACGTTTTCAGTTTAAAAAGAACTTTATTATTAAAACGTATATAACTTTTATTAATATCTAGAATCACTTTTGACAACTCATTACTTAACCAGTATAATAAATATAACGATATTTATATTTTATTTCATTAAATATATATAACGATTTAAATTAATATTATATATATTTATACGCGTATTATACATACATAGTTTTTATACTTTTACTATACTTTAACTATACATTTACTTTACTTTTACTTTTACTTTACTTTAACTTTAATAATTCACTTTAATAATTCATACTTTAATAATTCACTTTAATAATTCATACTTTAATAATTCACTTTAATAATTCACTTTAATAATTCATACTTTAATAATTCACTTTAATAATTCACTTTAATAATTCATACTTTAATAATTCACTTTAATAATTCATACTTTAATAATTCACTTTAATAATTCATACTTTAATAATTCACTTTAATAATTCATACTTTAATAATTCACTTTAATATTTCATACTTTAATAATTCACTTTAATAATTCAAAAATCTATTATAAATAGAATTCAATAGGTTTCATTATTTCATAGAAACTTAAAAATATATTTCTCTAAACTCTATCAATCGATTTATGTATGTATATATATATATATATATATATATATATATATATATATATATATATATATATATATATATATATATATATATTTGCTCTGTATTATTTCAAGATATTATTAGTATACATAAAATATTACGACGGAGTGCTGTCCGAGTGATTTCAAAATAGTTTTTTTGAATGAGTCGAAGCTAAGGAAATTATGGGTTATAGCTATGGAGGTGATGGGTATGGTTCATGGGTATGCTCGTGAGGTCAATCTAGTGTTTATCATCTCCGTTGCGTCTACGTACTTTCCTGCAATATTGAATCTCAATATTGATACGTTCGTGAATCCGAGGCCAACCTTGCACTTGTTAAATGACGTTATATGTATTTTTACTACGAAATACAGTATTGTGAGTTTCATTTGCTCCCTTTTTATATATTTTTGAGCTGAGAATACATGCGCTGTTTTATAAATATTTTTACGAAATAGGCACAAGTACTAAAACTAATTCTATGTGGGTTTAAACCAGAAATATACCCTTAGCTTGGTAACATTAAACTACTTGTCTATGTACGGTAGGCGCGAATCCTAAAGATAGATCTATTGGGCCTGACAAACCCCATCCTGACTATGGGATGCTTTAGTACTTCGAGGTTATTTTAAACACACCTGATCTAGTGTACTTCAGAGGGTAAAACATGAATGTTAAAGCTTGTTACCGGGTGCCTACAACTTATAGAATGCTTTTATACACTTGCGAGTGTACATATATTTATAAACGGAAATCTTGTGGTCTATTAATATATTGAAATGATTGTTATGATAAACCTATGAACTCACCAACCTTTTGGTTGACACTTTAAAGCATGTTTATTCTCAGGTATTAAAGAAATCTTTCGCTGTGCATTAGCTCATTTTAAGGATATTACTTGGAGTCATTCATGGCATATTTTGAAAAAGGTTGCATTCGAGTTATTGAGTTCATCAAGATTATTATTAAGCCAATTATAGTTGGATGTATTATGAAATGGTGTGCATGCCGTCAACTTTCGTTGTAAAGAAAGTTTGTCTTTTAAAAACGAATGCAATGTTTGTAAAATGTATCATATAGAGGTCAAATAGCTCGCGATGTAATCAACTATTGTGAATCGTTTATAATGTATATGAACGGGTCCTTTCAGATAGAGGTTGTTATGGATAACAATAAGAAGGTTTTCATGACAAATATAAGGTGATAATGGAGTTTTATCATCATTGAGTAATGTAGATAAAACGATTCGATTATGCGAAGAATATAAATGAGACTATCGTAAAAGAGTGAGATGAGTAAAATATATTCGTCTTAACCGATGACGTAGTTATGATTGATTTCCTGGATTTAAGGGATTTAAAGAGAATCTTACGTAATAAGATTTGGTTCTTTGGTGATTAAGGAAATCAGGATCTTCTTTGATTATATGCAATAATCTGTTTCGATTGCTCTGTCGGATATTTCACTATAAATTCAACCCTTCGTTTCCTTATTTTCCACGACTCACACCTTCTATTCTTTCTCCCTTGATTCTTACTTTAAAGCATTCATCAATATGCTCCATCCAGTCCTGATTCTTGATATACTCCTAAATTTTATATCTGTCATTCTTCTTTTTCATCTACCACCAGAAGAATCTATTTACTTCTACTATACTCTTGTGTTTATAGTGTTTCTAATTCTCCCGTGTCTCTATATTGCTATCTGCATCGATATACACGGTTTGTAATTTTGGGGTTATTATCGGAGTTTATATTCTTCATTATTTTTCGGAGCTTCATGCTTTCGTTTTCTCTTCCCGACTTCGAGTCAAGCGAGTAATGGTCCGGAATTCATAGATATGAAATTCAGAATGAACATAGCTAATGCTCTAAGAAGAAAATGGTAATAGAACGATTTTGATTTGTTAAATTACCAGAATACCCTGGAGAAGACCGAGTCATCCAGAAAAATATTCTCTTGATATGTTTAGGGATTAGATAGAATGTAAGAGTCGTGTAAATGACACATGATGACGGTACTGTGAATCATCATGCTTCATTAGAAACTCAGCATGACTTACTGTAATATAATGACGTTAATCAAGTGTCATTATATTATACTAATCCATGCTTCAGTTCCCAACACTACTTCAAAACATTCATATTTTAAACTCGAAGGTTTCAGAATTTAGAAACTAACACAGTTTCTTTTATGTTGCAGATATTACGGAGAGATAAATGATCTCAGATAAGAATAGTTGTGAAAATATCGCCAGAAATATGGAGGATATTTATAATAGAACATACGAGAATATCTTAGAATTTCTAATATCAATGGATGATGAAGAAGATTTATCTGTGAAGGTTTAGAATGAGAAATAAGATGTTTGCTAACGATTTCAGCAGGCACAGAATCATTTGGATTCTTTGAAGGCAAACTTATTCTTTGTGATTTGTCCACGGCTTTCTTCATAGTTTCGCATAATCCGCTTTTCGGTACTAAATTTTCTATCGAGCGTTCCTAACACTCCTTTCTTTATCATCAAACTTTTGGCCATTAAGATCATCTACAACATGCTGCTTCGTTAGCATTTTCAAAGTTAACTGATCTGGGTCATCGGTTATCAAACCGAGGTAGTTTCAGGAGAATTGTGTTTTTTTAGAATGATTAATCACTGATGGTAATATTGTGGAATATAAAAGGTTCCCCAGTAACAATAAAGAGTAGGCATATATATCGCGGTTATAATAAAGTTGTTTCAGGTGAAAAGTCGGAGGTGACTTGCTGGAGCTGTGACAAAATTAGCTACTTTGGAAAGGGATTGCAAAACGATCTTCAGTAATAACAATGTCAAAGGAACTAGAACAGATACGTATCAAACGTTTACTCAGTTTCCGAGGGTTTTTCAGGTGCATAACTATATGAATTAATATTTTCTTCCGTAGATGAAGTGCGGTTGGTTTATCCTCTCGATTGAGGTGTTTTTAAGAATCATGATAGATTTGAACGCTGATTGTAATCGTTGAGATACAATGAGGTTTAAGATGAAATCAAGTGGCAATCTTGAAGAAATGTTTAGTTTCATATGTTATAATCAATATTTTAATTCATTTTAATTGTCCAATGTCATTAGTTCACAGTCGATAGTCCACAGTAACAGTCCAATAATTCATATATAGTTTAATATATAATATACGAATTAATTAATACGCGTCGTGACCCGTATACGTCTCAGACTCGATCACAACTCAAACTATATATATTATTGTAGAATCAACCTCAACCCTGTATAGAGAACTCGATCATTACTGCATATAGAGTGTCTATGGTGATTCCAAATAATATATATAGATGCGTCGATATGATATGTCAAAACATTGTATACGTGTCCCGATATTTAAAGTGCGTAAAATAATTACAGAAATTAAATGGCGATAAATAAAAGTGCGATAATTAAATTGCGATAAATAAACTGCGATAAATAAAATGTAATCAGTTAGCTAGGAACAGTTAGCTGGAACAGTTAGCGTGGATTCTTAACAACATTTTTCATAGTTAATTTGTTTGTTTCTAAAAGATTTTATTTTGTCATATGTTTTCTTCATATGCCACTTGTTTGATTCTGGGAAGTCAAAATCCAAATATGAAATTGAATGAAAATGGTTATTCTGCGGTGAACGGATACGTATATCGGTGGTTGTAAGTAGGATAGTAAATGACTGTTGAATCAGCTTCGACGAATGTACAATGTAACTTATTAAGATGAAATCTAATTATTCCTCGGGTATTACCTACCCGTTAAAAAAAATTCACCATTAATATTTTGTACAAAAGAACTTTTAATTACAATCTTTATGAAAACATATATACATATATATTTTCTTCAGATGAAATCATGAATTTAATGAGTTAATATGATATTAATCTCATTTGCTTTTCGGTTTGAGCTAGAATAAGAAATCTCTAAAACTTTTTGAAACCACATATTCTTCGCAGAATATCAATGAAGTTATGGATCAATACTTCATCGTTCATTATTGTTGGTACTCCTTGGTATCTATGGTGCGTATGATGTTGATGTTTGTGGGACAGATTATGATGTCGAGACGTGTGATGCGGATGTTGCTTGTTAGTGGTGATGATGGTATTGTTGATGTTATTGATGGTGGTGCTGATTATGTTGCTGGTGTTTGCAACCTTCGCACCATGTTCTCCAAAGCTGTCACGCGAGCGCGAAGTTCGTTAACTTCTGCTAGTACACCGGGATGATTGGCGGTTGGAGCGAGCGAATGAACAAGATTTGTAATATGGGATAGTATATAATCGTGACGAGATACTCTAGAAATGAGAGAGAAAATGGTGTTTCGAATAGGTTCGCCGGTAAGTGCTTCAGGTTCATCGCCAAGAGGGCAATTTGGTGGATGGAATGGATCACCTTCTTCTTGTCTCCAGTGATTTAGTATATTACGAACCCATCCCCAATTCATCCAGAATAGATGATGGGAAATTGGTTGATCCATTCCGGTGACGCTGCTTTCAGAGCCCGAATGGAAATCCATATCGGCATAACTGTCGGAATCTGAAGAATTCGAACTAGATGCGGAATCCATCTTGTATAATGGGGAAAATGAATTTTTGGTATGGAATAGATTATAGGATTTAGATTTGGTACTCTTCAATATATAATTTACATATGTATATATAATACCAAAATCCCGTAAATTACGGAGAATCTTTGAAAAGGTATCAGTCAAAGTTCGCAATAACAGATATGCTAAGATAAGAATTCGTCTATACACTATCAATGAAGTAAATGCAGTAAAACATGTCTAGACTTATGAATGATAAGCAGGTAATTTCCTAAGGATGATAAGCAGATGATTTTCGACTAGAAATGATAAGAAAAACTTTTGACATGTAGACACGGTCGAAGTCCAGACTCATTAATGCATTCTAACAACTACTAGTTAGACACACTAATGCAAGACCTGGTTCACTACGACCACCGCTCTGATACCAACTGAAAGGACCCATCCTAATCCACCTGGACGAAGTCATCAACATTTGGTCCCATTGCGATGATCGGCTCCAAGTAATGTCCTTATATTGAGCAAATGCACAGCGGAAGACTTAATTCGTACCTGAGAATAACATGCTTTAAAGTGTCAACCAAAAGGTTGGTGAGTTCATAGGTTTATCATAACAATCATTTCAATATGTTAATAGACCACAAGATTTCATAATCATAAAAATAATACACTCGCAAGTGTATGTAAAGCATTCCAAGTGGTTGAGCACTTGGTAACCATACTTAACATTTAATCAACGTCGCATATTCCCTTTATTATGAAATCTCACTACACCGTACCAAGTGTAGTCACCAAAACGAAGTACTGTGCAACCGTTGAATACTGGTCGTCCAGTCCGGTTGGGGTTGTCAGGCCCGATAGATCTATCAACAGGATTCGCGTTTACAATACCGCATGTAAATGGTAGTTACCAAGCTATTAGGGAAAAATATGCAAAGTGGTACAACTCAACGTAGAATATGTTTTTAGTACTTGTGTCCATTTCGTAAAACAGTTATAAAACAGTGCATGTATTCTCAGCCCAAAAATATATATAAAAATGGAGTAATGAAACTCACTTTTGCCTTGAAGGTATTTAATTCGACTTGGTCTCCGATAGATATCACGAACCTAACCATATATATAATATATCAACATATTTTCTTTTTAAGTAATCGTTACATATATATATACTTTTAATACTTTTAATATTTTCTTAGTCCGTAGTTAGCAGTCCGATGTTAGTGGTCCACAATTAGTTGCTTAAATAAAATAAATAAAGACCCCATCGTATTCGTATTGATCAGAATTAATCTCGACCCATGGTACCATGTTGTCAAATGACGTGTTGCGTACATAAAGTACCGTGTTGTCAAATGACGTGTTGCGTACAATCATGAGGTCTTATGATTAATCTTCTCGTGTTGTTTACGGGTGGTCCTGAAATATATAAAATCAAATCATAAGTAATTATATATAAAATATCATATTAATTAGAAAAGATATGATTAATTTACTTTTTCTCCAAATATTTTCGTAGCTAAACTAGCTTCGGATACCCAATCTTGTTTTAGTCGTAGTTTCTTCATTACAACTCCGTTTTTGTTGGTTCAACTTGCCACTTCCTTGGATCGAGTCAAATTTTAATAATATGAACTGAAAATACCTTAGTTTGTATTCGAAATCATAGTTTATAGGTCAGACTTTGGTGAAACTTATGAAAGTGATCATTTTCCATCATAAAAACAACATTTAATGATCATTTTTCTAAAAATACTTACACTTTGAGTTAAACCATGAAATTTTTATATGTTAACATATTCATAAGAAATATCATTTTTCCAGAACATGAACTTCCAATTCAAAGTTCAAGATGGTTTTTAATTATCCAACCCAAAACAGCCCCCGGTTGCACTCCGACGACGTAGATTCAGTTTTTAAGATGTTCTTTGTAAAACCAAGTTATATCTTGTTAGGTTAGCATATCATTATGATATATTATAGGTCTTGAAGTGTTTTAAAAGTCAAGTTAGAAGGATCTATTTAGTTTGCGAACAAGTTTGAAATCATTCAAACTATGTTCTTGTTGTTAAAATTTTATACCACAAAATAAGATAGCTATATGAATATGAATTGAATAAGATTATGAACAAGGTTACTACCTCAAGTTACTTGGACAAAGTTACTGCAAAAGATAAGAAATAATCTTGGAATCAAAGAGTGGTGGAGTTAGATCAAAAGGTTGGAAGTAAACTTCTTCAAATGGGTGGTTATTTTGATATGTTCTTGAAAGAGTTTTCTTATGGTGTTTAAGGCTTATAATTGAAGCTAAATGATGGGAAAAATGCTTGGAGATGATCAAGTATGAAGTTAGGAGTATTCTGAGAGAGAAATGAGGGTGTATGTATGAGAAAATGGAGTGAATAAATGGTGTTCATTTATAAAAACGTTTTTAGTTTATAAAGAAAGAAAAGGGTTCCTAATTTTGTTTTCTTACTAATAATTCATACTACTTGACAAATCCTAGTTACCTCATATCTAGGGCAGTAATAATGTTGATTAGGATGTTGATTTGATGTGTATATACCAATGGTAAATACGTATAGAAGCTGGGTATGATACGGGTACATATACCCTAGATATACGTATAGAAATCTTGAGGAAACGGAACGAGAATTCAAATATAGCTATCTTTTGTGAATATACTTATATTGTTTTATGTATTTAAGTCCTTAAAAGTGATTAAATACATTATACATACGATACATGTATAAGCATTATAGATTATAAGTATATATATCAAAGAATGTTACGTATAGTTATCGTTTTGAAAACTTAAGTTAGTATTTTCAAAATATACTTATAACTCATTGTCATTAGTACACAATGAGATGTTAAACGATCCTTAGATCATGTTAAATATATATAGATACATATATATACACAAACGTATAATTATCGTATGTTATATAGTTCGTGATATCATCGGTCATATTGGACGGTCAAACGTTGTGTAAAACTCTTTTCAAAAACACAAGTCTCAACAATTTGGATTGCTTATCATGTTGGTATGGTTTAATTTATGTAAATATTAATCTCATAAGTATAATTTAGTCGGAAAATTTCCGGGTCATTACATGGAAGGTTTATGTTTGACAAATGAGTAGCTATTTTGATTACAACCGAACCACGTTTTGCTTCTTGGAGATGTAGATCTAAAGCAAGTTCTGATTCTGAGCACAGACATCGGCACTCTCAATGGAAAATAGTGAAGCATTAAAAATGAATGCCGGTCTTATTTGGGGTGCCTCACCATAATCAATTTAGGTCGATAATGCCTTAGTCATGCAATGCTCTATTAGAGATTTCAATCTAACAAGAATTCCACCTTACTTAAGCCTTATTTTTATTGACAAACATTTTAGGTTTTCAAAAATACTCTTTCGAAAAGGGTTTCGTTTGCAAAAATTTTGAAATTTGGCTTAAGGACTTGGAATCTTCGTAATGGTTTATTATAATACAGCATAAAAAGATACCAACATCCCACACTTAGATGAACACTGTCCTCAATGTTCCTAGTGTATCCCACACTTAGGGGTTTTAGTTAAAGATTTGGGAGTATTTTTCTAGTGTTTTGATTTGGGTGTTATCCCACACTTAGTGATAAGCTAGGATGTGGCATATTTTGAATTTTGAGCTAGTAGCGAAAAGAAAGAAATACCCCTAGCAGATGCAGTTGGCTTCCTTGCTTCTTTATCGGCTCATTTGTCATCCTTTATTCTTCTACTCTACTTTATTGTACGGGTTGCCTCCCGAGAAGCGCTTTTGTTTAAGGTCATTGGCTCGACAGTAGTGATGCTTTAAAAAGCGAACATTTCTCGCTGATGGTTGTGATCTTGGTCTTCTCGAGGGAACGTGAGTCTTGGTGGATAAGTCCTGAGAAAGTGTCGGACCAATAATGGTAACAAATCCGGTACTTCTCTTGAAGATCTTCTGAAAGATAAGTAGTGCGCAGTTTTGGCTCTTGATAAGTCTTGAAGTCCGATGAGAATATGATCCACAGCCCTGCTGGTTGACCCATGAATGTCAATCATAGAAGCAGTACTGGTGTTAATGATTTCTCTGATGGGATGCTCATTTCGGAGGTCTTCAAATAATGTTAGAAACTGTATCTTTAGAATTTCGAAGTCTTCGGAACGGTGATCTCCACAGTAGGAGTCGGTTGCTTTGCACAAATTAGTTAAGAGACAAAGTTGGAAAGAAGTGAACAGCAATCCTGATCCGAGTATTAATTTCACCGACTTTGAGTATATCTCCCGACATCCAGCTTTAAATGTGAAACTAGGATCCGTGGACTCGTGGAAGATACGTGATAGCTGCTTCGTAACATAGGTGGCAATGTTGACTCGATCTGGTTCAAGATGAGAGAACGGGTTGTTTCGCCTTGCTTCCTTCATAACAGCGCCTTGTAACTCTTTGATAATCAGATCAGCGTGGTGATCAATTGTTACATAAATCACTAGTCTGTCTGGTGTGCTTTCGAAATTATCTCTTTCCAAGAGAGCGAAAAAGCTGTGAATATCCTCGATCATTTGAAAATCAGAGTGATAAGTCGGGCGGCCGGTGGAAAGATCCATGTGCTTCCAGATGAGAGTCAGTAGTGCTCGTTGGTTTCGTGAGAACGGAAGTGCAGATCTGGTTAAGGCGTTATAAACCCTAGAGTAAATGATCTTCTGATCTCGACAGAATCTTATTTCAAGAATAATACGAACTACTGAGTTATGCTCTCGTTGTCTTTCTTCGTGATAGATATGATCGTGAAGAGAATTGATAAAGTCTTGAATGCGTTCTTCTAGGATTTCAACATCATTATCTTCTCTTCGGAGATAGAGGTGGTGCTCTTCTCTGATAGCCATGATTCATTCTGTTAAGCATAGCGAAAAGTCAATGGTTGAATTTCGGATAGCTTCAAGAATGTCTTCAAATTCATCGGTATCATTGATGAAGGTAATCATGTCTGCATGTGTGGATATAACTGTAATTCAATCCGAAGAAGAGTCTGGCTCCCCTTGATCTGATTCGGTTGGAGAGTGTGAGTTAGTCAGAATGTCTTCATGATGCTCTTCCTCGTCATCATCGGTATCTTGCTCTGATGAACGAGTTTCTTAAGTATTCTGATTCTCCACTTTGATACTAACAGATCAATTTCTATATCCTTAACCTCAGCCTTGTCGATCTTCTTCTTGAAGCGAATGATTAAACTGTGATCTGCCGTCTCAAGCCTCATTATTTCTTCATGACGCTCAGTGCTTAGAACGGGTACTGTCGTAGTTTCTTTTACGTCCTCCATTTCCTCTTCCTCCTCAGATTCTTCCTCTTCCTCTATTACTTCGCTGGGATCCTCTTCTTCCATTTCTGGGTCATTTACAGACTGTGATTCGACACCCATTTCGACATCATCGGCTAGTGGTGAAGACTCATCATCAGAAGTGATCCGTCTAGTGGAAATAGCAAACATCTCTGCCTGTCCAGAAAGATCGGTTGGTCGGTCAATTTTGAAGGTAACGCTCTCCCCATGCGATCGTAAGATCAAGGTTTGATTGTACACATCAATGACAGTCTTAGCCGTATTCATGAAAGGTCTTCCTAACACTATTGGGGTGTGTAGGTCTTCCTTGATATCCATCACTACGAAATCTGTAGGATACAAGAATTTGTCGACTTTCACCAAGACGTTCTCAACTATGCCCTTAGGATATCGAATTGTATGATCGGCAAGTTGGATTGTCATTTTGGTTGGTGACAAGTCTCTAACTCTAATCTCTTGTAGAGAGAGTAGGGGATTAGGTTGATACTTACTCCTAAATCTGCTAGCGCATGAATGGTTCCAGATTAGTAGATTGAACATGGGAAAACGAATCAGCCCGTATCTCCTAGCTTAGGTGGTAGAGAGTTTCTGAGCAATGCAGAGCATTCTTCACTGAGTGGAATTTTGTTAGAGTCTGGTATCATCTCCTTTGTAGAAAGAAGCCTTCGGATGTATCTCTTCTGGTTGGGAACTTTGGACATGGTGTCCAAGAATCTTCCGTCAAGTTTGAAGGAATCAAGCTTGGATGGTTCTTCTTGTAGCCTTCCAGGATAAGGTACGCGAACTGGAGTTTCAGGGGTCAGCTTCTGAGTATATGTCGATTTGTTCTTGAGCCTAGCTGATCTTCTCCTTGGTTCTTCCTCTGGGATTACGGAATCCATTTGCTTTACTTCTTCTATGTGGGGATTTTGGATAGTATTACTTGGCAATCTTCCCTGCGGTCGGGTTTCAAGGCGTTGTGATAACTGCCTGAGCTGCGTTTCCAAACTTTTGAGCAGAGCCAATTGATTTTTCATTAGTATCTCTGTCTGATCTTGTCTGGTTGCAGTTCTCTGATTTAGCTGTTGTTGTCCTTGGATGAACTGAGTTACCTGATCATCAGCTCCGAGAGTGGAGTTAGCTGCTTTTGTAATCTGGGTGGTAGGGGAATTTTCCTCAATTGGGGGACCAGTGAGTGGAAGTGGTTGATCGTAGGTCGATTGAGATTGCTGGGATGGATAAGGTGGATAGCGATAGCGAAAAGGTTGATTGCTTCGCTGAAATTGATTAACCCTAGGTGGTTGATTGAATCCGGGATATGGTGGACGAGCTGGGTATTGGACGCAACAGACTGAACCGTCAGGGTTTTCGTACTCAACTTGATAATCTTCAGTAGGTTGCGGGTTGGTACAATTAACACAAGCCTGAGCTTGGTTAACCTGCTGCGGCTGCGTCTTCAATTCTCCGAGTTGTTTGGCAAGAGATTCCATCTTATCTGTGATGGATTTGATGGCCTCCGTTTGATTATTAAGTGCAGAGAGTAGGGCAGATGATGAAGTTGTTTCACCACTGTTCCAGTCATGATGATGCATCGTCATGTTCTCGAGCAATTCCCATGCTTCGTCTGCGGTTTGGTTCATCAGATTCCCTTGAGCTGCTGCATCGATCGTCGTCCTATGATTTACCGTAAGACCATTGTAGAAGGTACAGATTTGGCGGACCGTTCTAGCTGGTGATTAGGGCATTTCTTTAGCAGGGTTTTGAAACGCTCCCATGCGGTGTAAAGAGATTCATCGTAACTTTTTTTGAAGTTAATGATGTTATTCTTCAGTTTGGTTTGTTTAGAAGGAGGGAAATATTTGGTTAGGAATTTGGTAGCCATCTCCGTCCATGACGCGATGGAATCTTTTTCCAATCCTTCAAACCAAGTTTGAGCATGATGAGTGAGAGAATAGGGGAACAAGTAAAGTCGGACTATATCTTGTCCTATCCCTGGCTGTTTGTAGGACTTCGAAAGAGATATGAATTTATCAATGTGAGAATTAGGATCGTCATTCGGTAATCCGTGAAATTGACAGCTATTCTGGATGAGCTGGATGATGTGATGTTTTAACTCGAACGAGTGTCCTTGAATCTATGGAAATCTGATTGGTTCTCCTCGACCTTCAATCGAGGGTTTGGTATTTTCTGCTAAAGTAACGCGTAACGCCATTTAGTTTCTGATTCTTGCTTCCTTGTGTGCTTTAGAGATTATTGCGTCTGGATCAGGTACGAATAACAACGGCCCTGGTCTAGATCGGGTTTGGGTCATACACTAGGTATGTCTTGTTGTTTTTAATTTTTCGCAAATAAGCTAAATTATAATAAGCTAAACTAATCTAATCTAATCTAATTTTAATCTAAGGTAGTCTAAAGTAATCTAATCTAAGGTAATCTAAGGTAATCTAAGGTAATTAACTAACTATCCTATGGTGGAATATGTTTTTGGTTCTGGCTACTGATTCCCTGGTATTTCAGTAACAGAGCTTCGCACGAACTATTCAACAAACCAAGTGGCCAGGCCGACTACGGAGAGGCAGGATCCTTTTGGTCCCAATATAATTGGCGACTGTTCGGAAAATCCAATAACCAAGTGCGTGTATAATTGTCTTTCTTAGACACCACTAAATGCTTGTGAATAAGTTTGATAGAGAGCAGTATTGCCTGATACCAGTTCCCCGGCAGCGGCGCCGAAAACTATATATATCTCCTGATATGGCCGAAACGGACAGTTTTTATTTGCGCGGTGTCCTTAGGCCGCGGCTCGCCAGGATCAGCCACTCGTGGGAGAGGGTATAGTTTTAAATTTATATTTAGCTGGGCCTAAATCTTACTACTCCTTATGAGTAAGGGAAGTATGACCTAGAGTCGTATTTTTGAGATATCAGTAACATCGAACCTATATTTTAGCCTAAGATAGTTAGGGAGTAGTGAATAATTATTTTGGGATTTTCTAATTTATAAGATAGATAAAGTAAATGCGATAAAATTTGTAACTCAGATAAGGTTAAAGTAAGCGCATACTATGACTTCATCAGTTATTTTGCCGAGATTATGGAATGCTGGCTCATGAATAGGCAGGGGCCTTGTATTCATTACACTGGTCCTACTCGCCCCTGTCAAAAGACATGTCACTGGGTACTGCGTTAGGCTTGAAGATTCTGAATAGCAACGTCCCTTACCCCCGACGCCCGTGCAGTCTGACTACAGGCATACACGTTCAGACGGCTCATCCAATTGAGCAACTCGGTTGGGTGACGTAATAGAATGGTCTAAACTTTCTTAAGCTTAATAGAATACATGGTTTACCATATCCGAGAGACGTGATGCGTTTCAATGCTTTCGTTAATGATTGGTAAAAGATAGTTAAGCCCTTAAAAAGAGTTCAACCATAAAGAACACCATTGCCAAGTCAAGATGACTTCCATGAACACGTTCGGTTATCCTAACGGTCCAATCCTTTATGTGTCTAAACAAACAATTCCTTAATTAACTAAGAATCTCTCAAGCGGGGTGCAATGCTTGAGACCGCGTTATGGTGCAGTGTACTGGTCAACACTAACCGTGTTCCATGGCCTTACTTAGCAGAGGTACAGCTTACAACAACCGCTGTGCTTCAGCGTGCACGTACAAAGTTTATATGCTTGGTGACTACACTAGCATAGTCTGGGACTGACAATGTACTAGGGGTCTAGTCAGATGTTTCACTACGAAAGAGTCCTCAGTCGGAATCCAAAGCTTGATAGACTTACTACAACCGGTGTGCCTCAGTCGATCTTACGTTGTATCCGATAGACTTCTCTTACCAAGGGGTGACACAGATAGTGTACTCTGAATCGGGGTTCGCGACTTCTCAATAACAGAGCCTATAACTACGTTCTATTAGTTGGAAAAGCGATTGAGTTTAAAGCATAATCGGAAAGCATTTCAACAGCATACACAAACCATAATATTATTCCGGCATTATAACTGCTTACATCATAGCATACACTAAAGATAACTACTCGCTAATCATGGCAACAATATAATAAAACATTTATATAAGATAAAGGATAGAGGTATCAGTAGATTAAACGAGTTCCGAATACAAAAGTGACAACTTCAAGACTCAAGATCGCTCCTAATACAATCTTCAGCGTTCGCCTCCGGGTACTTAATTTCCCGCTCGGAGGTGAGAAGTCCTTGAAAGTATGACTAATATTGTACAAGAGAGAGAAAGAAGTGAATTGAAGTGTGTGTTGGAATGAATGACAAAGACCCATTAAATAGACTAGGAAAATGCCAAAATACGCCTGGCAGGCCGTATGGCAGGCCGTATGGTAGGGCGTATTTGGCAGGACGTATGGTGAAGGCACCTGGTGGCACGTATCTGGCAGGCCATATCCATAGTAGCAGGCTGTATGGCAGGCCATATGGCAGGCCGTATGGTGTGCTGGTCAGCTTTGACTCCCTGGATCGTAACTTGATTTCTTGTCTTTCACCGTTTTCGCTCTAGAATCTTCGTTTTAGCTCCGATTCTCTTGATTCTTTTTGCACCGCCTTCATAATTACTTGTTCTTCAATTCTGACAGACGAAATGGGTATTTTACCGATAAAGTTTGAATCTTTCTTGTTTTTGGGCCTTAATACCGGGGTGAAAACGTGACTTTTTAGCCGATATCATTATTGTTAAGTCACCTAGCTCCAATCTCTTGAAAAGAGAATAAGGCATAAGTTTATTACTTGCTCCTAAATCACCTAAAGCTAGAATGGTTCTAAATTGGTAGATTGAACATGGGAATGTAAATCGTCCCGTATCTCTTAGCTTCTTAGGTATAAAGTTTTTGAGTAATGCTGAGCATTCTGCAACCAGTGGAATTTTATTGGAATCTAGCATCCTTTCCTTTATAGAGAGAAGTTTTCGTATATATCTATTCTGGCTTAGTGTTTTGGATACGGCATCCAAGAATTGTCCATTGAGCTTGAAAGTTCCGAGTTTCTCCGGATTGTTCTTGAGTCTTTCAGGATATGGTATATGAACTGGATTCGACTGGAGTGGGTTTTGCGTAGCAGCTGACTTCTTCTTAAGTCTAGCTGAACTTCTCCGAGGGGCAGATTGTTCCTTCAGGATAATGGAATACATTTTATTTCTTCTTCTATGTGGGGGTTTTGGATAGTATTACTTGGTAGTCTCCCCTGTGGTTAGGTTTCAAGGCGTTAGGATAACTGTCCGAGCTGCGTCTTTAGACTCTTTGGTAATGCTAATTCTCATGAGCACTTTCGTCTGATCTTGTTTAGATGCAGTTCTCTTATTTAGCTATTGTTGTCCTTGGATGTACTAGCATAACTGATCTTTAGTCTCGAGACCTGAGATGGTTGCTTTTGTAATCTGATAAACATGATGGTTTTCTTCTGTAGGTCCATTGAGTGACAGTGGTTGTTCGTAATTTAATAGAGCTTGTTGAGGATAAGGGGGTAACGATAACGAGGTTGAAAATGATGGTTATCTCTTTGAAACTGAGTACCTCTGGATTGCTGATTAAATACAGGGTTTTGCTCACGAGCAAGGTATTGAACGTAACAGCCTGATCTGTCAGGGTTCTTGTACTCAACTTGATTTTTTTATTGGTTGCGGGCTAGTATAATTGGTACAGGTTTGTACTTAGTTAACCTACTACGGTTGCATCTTCATATCTTCGAGTTACTTGGCAAGAGACTCCATCTTTTCTGTGAGGGTTTTGATGGCATTCATTTGATTGTTAAGTGCAGAGAGTAGAGCGGATGATGAACATTGTTCACCACTATTCCAGTCATGATGATGCATTTCATGTTTTCGAGAAAATCCCATACTTAATTTACGGTTTGATTCATCAGATTCCCTGAGCTACATCATCAATTGTCGTCCTATGATTTACCGTAAAACCATTGTAGAAGGTACATATTTGAGCTGGCCGTTCTAGCTGGTAATTTGGGCATTTCTTCAGTAAGGTCTTGAATCGCTCCCATGCGGTCTAAAAAGATTCATCATAACTTTGTTTGAAGTTATTGATGTTGTTTTTAAACTTGGTTTACTTAGAAAGGTGAAAGTACTTGTTTAGAAACTTCGTAGCCATCTCCTTCCATGAAGTATTAAAATCATTTTCTAATCCTTCAAACCACGTCTGCACATGATGAGTGAGAGAGTAGGGGAACATGCGTAGTCGAACTATATATTGGATTACTCTTTATTGTTTATAGGACTTCGACAGAGAGATGAACTTGTCAAGGTGAGAGTTAGGGTCGTCATCCAATAATCCATGGAATTGACGGTCATTTTGGATAAGCTGTACAATATGATGTTATAACTCGAACAATTTTCCTTGTATCTCTAGATATCTAATTGGTCCTTCTCGACCTTCATTCGAGGGTTTAGTGTTTTCAGCTAGGGTAACACATAATGCCATAAGAGCTTTGAATCTTTCTTCCATGCGTGATTTAGATAGTATCGATTCTGGATCAGGCACGAATATCAGCTGTCCTGGTCTGGATTGGGTTTGGGTCATAAACTAGGTATGCCTAATTAGTTATTATAAGGAATCCTAAAGGATTCTATATTATATAGAAATATATTATCCTAGAGGAGTCTAACTAAAATGAAGTTTTGGTTCTTACTGCTGTTTCCCTGATATTTCGATAACAGAGTTTCTTTCAACCTATTTCACAAACCGAGTGGCCAGATCGACTACGGAGAGACAGGATCCTTTTGGTTCCAATATAATTGGAGTCTGTTTAGAAAATCCAACAATCAAGTCCGTGTATAATTAATCTTCTTAGACACCACTATAAGCTTGTAAAAAGATCCATAAACAATATTTCCTAAAATCAGTTTCCCGGCAGCGGCCAAAAACTAGGTTCCCTACTGATAAGGCCAAAATGGACAATTTATTATGGGGTGGTGTCGTTAAGTTGCCAGCCGTCTATCGAGGTTCATCAGAGGGAATCTGGGTTTTTAATTTATAAAAATAAAATTTGTAATTCAGATAAGGCTAAAGTGTAACAACCCGACTTTTTCCATTAAATACTTAACGGCCAATAGTTGAATTCTATGACTTTCTACGCCAAATTTTTTATATATAAACATTTAATAATATACTAGATTAATATGTTTTATATATTAAAGGAAAAACATGCTTCGAATTGGAAGTACTTAAGAAACACAAATAAAAAAAACATACGGTTAGCGAGAACTGGAAAAACGTCTTTAAGACAACGAAACAAGTGATAATTCACTTTTAAAAATTATTTATATAATTATTATGCTTTAAAAATACTTTTATTTTATTAGAATATTTATAAATTAAATGCGCGAAGAATTCGTTAAACGCTCGGTTAACGTTCCGGTTCTCGGTTTCGGTTAACGACACTTAGCAACGAATTAATAATTAAATAATTATTAAGTAAAATAATTATTCTATATAATTTATGAAAATTAGAATTCTTTTATTAATTAATAGAAATTAATTTAGTTTAAGAATCCGATAGAATCAACGTTTAGTAATTCGATTCGCATTTCCGTTCGAGTTTCCATTCGCCACTTAATGGGTTTACTTAGAAAACTTAACTATCAACAAAATGAGTCCATAAACTCTTCTTGGACCCCTTTTGGTCGAAATCCCCCTTCCCCTTGTGCCCATTCGTTTTATTTTGGCCCGAGCTCGTTTATTAAACCTTACATGTAACGATTTGATCCCTTAATTTTCACGATCGGTGCAGTCCCAAATACTCCATAGCCATCGCCATTCTTCAAGGATCAAGAACGGATAGATTACTCGCTTTCCCGATTACATATTTTTGCTCCTCTCGTTTGAAATGTCCCGTTCTTATTGATTAAAAACGTTCCATATTAATTGATTTCGTTGCGAGGTTTTGACCTCTATATGAGACGTTTTTCAAAGACTGCATTCATTTTTAAACAAACCATAACCTTTATTTCATCAATAAAGGTTTAAAAAGCTTTACGTAGATTATCAAATAATGATAATCTAAAATATCCTGTTTACACACGACCATTACATAATGGTTTACAATACAAATATGTTACAACAAAATAAGTTTCTTGAATGCAGTTTTTACACAATATCATACAAGCATGGACTCCAAATCTTGTCCTTATTTAAGTATGCGACAGCGGAAGCTCTTAATAATCACCTGAGAATAAACATGCTTAAAACGTCAACAAAAATGTTGGTGAGTTATAGGTTTAACCTATATATATCAAATCGTAACAATAGACCACAAGATTTCATATTTCAATACACATCCCATACATAGAGATAAAAATCATTCATATGGTGAACACCTGGTAACCGACAATAACAAGATGCATATATAAGAATATCCCCATCATTCCGGGACACCCTTCGGATATGATATAAATTTCGAAGTACTAAAGCATCCGGTACTTTGGATGGGGTTTGTTAGGCCCAATAGATCTATCTTTAGGATTCGCGTCAATTAGGGTGTCTGTTCCCTAATTCTTAGATTACCAGACTTAATAAAAAGGGGCATATTCGATTTCGATAATTCAACCATAGAATGTAGTTTCACGTACTTGTGTCTATTTTGTAAATCATTTATAAAACCTGCATGTATTCTCATCCCAAAAATATTAGATTTTAAAAGTGGGACTATAACTCACTTTCACAGATTTTTACTTCGTCGGGAAGTAAGACTTGGCCACTGGTTGATTCACGAACCTATAACAATATATACATATATATCAAAGTATGTTCAAAATATATTTACAACACTTTTAATATATTTTGATGTTTTAAGTTTATTAAGTCAGCTGTCCTCGTTAGTAACCTACAACTAGTTGTCCACAGTTAGATGTACAGAAATAAATCGATAAATATTATCTTGAATCAATCCACGACCCAGTGTATACGTATCTCAGTATTGATCACAACTCAAACTATATATATTTTGGAATCAACCTCAACCCTGTATAGCTAACTCCAACATTCACATATAGAGTGTCTATGGTTGTTCCGAAATATATATAGATGTGTCGACATGATAGGTCGAAACATTGTATACGTGTCTATGGTATCTCAAGATTACATAATATATAATACAAGTTGATTAAGTTATGGTTGGAATAGATTTGTTACCAATTTTCACGTAGCTAAAATGAGAAAAACTATCCAATCTTGTTTTACCCATAACTTCTTCAATTTAAATCCGTTTTGAGTGAATCAAATTGCTATGGTTTCATATTGAACTCTATTTTATGAATCTAAACAAAAAAAGTATAGGTTTCTAGTCGGAAAAATAAGTTACAAGTCGTTTTTGTAAAGGTAGTCATTTCAGTCGAAAGAACGACGTCTAGATGACCATTTTAGAAAACATACTTCCACTTTGAGTTTAACCATAATTTTTGGATATAGTTTCATGTTCATAATAAAAATCATTTTCTCAGAATAACAACTTTTAAATCAAAGTTTATCATAGTTTTTAATTAACTAACCCAAAACAGCCCGCGGTGTTACTACGACGGCGTAAATCCGGTTTTACGGTGTTTTTCGTGTTTCCAGGTTTTAAATCATTAAGTTAGCATATCATATAGATATAGAACATGTGTTTAGTTGATTTTAAAAGTCAAGTTAAAAGGATTAACTTTTGTTTGCGAACAAGTTTAGAATTAACTAAACTATGTTCTAGTGATTACAAGTTTAAACCTTCGAATAAGATAGCTTTATATGTATGAATCGAATGATGTTATGAACATCATTACTACCTTAAGTTCCTTGGATGAACCTACTGGAAAAGAGAAAAATGGATCTAGCTTCAATGGATTCTTGGATGGCTCAAAGTTCTTGAAGCAAAATCATGACACGAAAACAAGTTCAAGTAAGATCATCACTTGAAATAAGATTGTTATAGTTATAGAAATTGAACCAAAGTTTGAATATGATTATTACCTTGTATTAGAATGATAACCTACTGTAAGAAACAAAGATTTCTTGAGGTTGGATGATCACCTTACAAGATTGGAAGTGAGCTAGCAAACTTGAAAGTATTCTTGATTTTATGAAACTAGAACTTTTGGAATTTATGAAGAACACTTAGAACTTGAAGATAGAACTTGAGAGAGTTCAATTAGATGAAGAAAATTGAAGAATGAAAGTGTTTGTAGGTGTTTTTGGTCGTTGGTGTATGGATTAGATATAAAGGATATGTAATTTTGTTTTCATGTAAATAAGTCATGAATGATTACTCATATTTTTGTAATCTTATGAGATATTTCATGCTAGTTGCCAAATGATGGTTCCCACATGTGTTAGGTGACTCACATGGGCTGCTAAGAGCTGATCATTGGAGTGTATATACCAATAGTACATACATCTAAAAGCTGTGTATTGTACGAGTACGAATACGGGTGCATACGAGTAGAATTGTTGATGAAACTGAACGAGAATGTAATTGTAAGCATTTTTGTTAAGTAGAAGTATTTTGATAAGTGTATTGAAGTCTTTCAAAAGTGTATAAATACATATTAAAACACTACATGTATATACATTTTAACTGAGTCGTTAAGTCATCGTTAGTCGTTACATGTAAGTATTGTTTTGAAACCTTTAGGTTAACGATCTTGTTAAATGTTGTTAACCCAATGTTTATAATATCAAAAGAGATTTTAAATTATTATATTATCATGATATTATGATGTACGAATATCTCTTAATATGATATATATACATTAAATGTCGTTACAACGATAAACGTTACATATATGTCTCGTTTCAAAATCATTAAGTTAGTAGTCTTGTTTTTACATATGTAGTTCATTGTTAATATAATTAATGATATGTTTACTTATCATAATATCATGTTAACTATATATATAACCATATATATGTCATCATATAGTTTTTTTTACAAGTTTTAACGTTCGTGAATCACCGGTCAACTTGGGTGGTCAATTGTCTATATGAAACCTATTTCAATTAATCAAGTCTTAACAAGTTTGATTGCTTAACATGTTGGAAACATTTAATCATGTAAACATCAATCTCAATTAATATATATAAACATGGAAAAGTTCGGGTCACTACAGTACCTACCCGTTAAATAAATTTCGTCCCGAAATTTTAAGCTGTTGAAGGTGTTGACGAATCTTCTGGAAATAGATGCGGGTATTTCTTCTTCATCTGATCTTCACGCTCCCAGGTGAACTCGGGTCCTCTACGAGCATTCCATCGAACCTTAACAATTGGTATCTTGTTTTGCTTAAGTCTTTTAACCTCACGATCCATTATTTCAACGGGTTCTTCGATGAATTGGAGTTTTTCGTTGATTTGGATTTCATCTAACGGAATAGTGAGATCTTCTTTAGCAAAACATTTCTTCAAATTTGAGACGTGGAAAGTGTTATGTACAGCCGCGAGTTGTTGAGGTAACTCAAGTCGGTAAGCTACTGGTCCGACACGATCAATAATCTTGAATGGTCCAATATACCTTGGATTTAATTTCCCTCGTTTACCAAATCGAACAACGCCTTTCCAAGGTGAAACTTTAAGCATGACCATCTCTCCAATTTCAAATTCTATATCTTTTCTTTTAATGTCAGCGTAGCTCTTTTGTCGACTTTGGGCGGTTTTCAACCGTTGTTGAATTTGGATGATCTTCTTGGTAGTTTCTTGTATAATCTCCGGACCCGTAATCTGTCTATCCCCCACCTCACTCCAACAAATCGGAGACCTGCACTTTCTACCATAAAGTGCTTCAAACGGCGCCATCTCAATGCTTGAATGGTAGCTGTTGTTGTAGGAAAATTCTGCTAACGGTAGATGTCGATCCCAACTGTTTCCGAAATCAATAACACATGCTCGTAGCATGTCTTCAAGCGTTTGTATCGTCCTTTCGCTCTGCCCATCAGTTTGTGGATGATAGGCAGTACTCATGTCTAGACGAGTTCCTAGTGCTTGCTGTAATGTCTGCCAGAATCTTGAAATAAATCTGCCATCCCTATCAGAGATAATAGAGATTGGTATTCCATGTCTGGAGACGACTTCCTTCAAATACAGTCGTGCTAACTTCTCCATCTTGTCATCTTCTCTTATTGGTAGGAAGTGTGCTGATTTGGTGAGACGATCAACTATTACCCAAATAGTATCAAAACCACTTGCAGTCCTTGGCAATTTAGTGATGAAATCCATGGTAATGTTTTCCCATTTCCATTCCGGGATTTCGGGTTGTTGAAGTAGACCTGATGGTTTCTGATGCTCAGCTTTGACCTTAGAACACGTCAAACATTCTCCTACGTATTTAGCAACATCGGCTTTCATACCCGGCCACCAAAAATGTTTCTTGAGATCCTTGTACATCTTCCCCGTTCCAGGATGTATTGAGTATCTGGTTTTATGAGCTTCTCTAAGTACCATTTCTCTCATATCTCCAAATTTTGGTACCCAAATCCTTTCAGCCCTATACCGGGTTCCGTCTTCCCGAATATTAAGATGCTTCTCCGATCCTTTGGGTATTTCATCCTTTAAATTTCCCTCTTTTAAAACTCCTTGTTGCGCCTCCTTTATTTGAGTAGTAATGTTATTATGAATCATTATATTCATAGATTTTACTCGAATGGGTTCTCTGTCCTTCCTGCTCAAGGCATCGGCTACCACATTTGCCTTCCCCAGGTGGTAACGAATCTCAAAGTCGTAATCATTCAATAATTCAATCCACCTACGCTGCCTCATATTCAGTTGTTTCTGATTAAATATGTGTTGAAGACTTTTGTGGTCGGTATATATAATACTTTTGACTCCATATAAGTAGTGCCTCCAAGTCTTTAATGCAAAAACAACCGCGCCTAATTCCAAATCATGCGTCGTATAATTTTGTTCGTGAATCTTCAATTGTCTAGACGCATAAGCAATCACCTTCGTTCGTTGCATTAATACACAACCGAGACCTTGCTTTGATGCATCACAATAAATCACAAAATCATCATTCCCTTCAGGCAATGACAATATAGGTGCCGTAGTTAGCTTTTTCTTCAATAACTGAAACGCTTTCTCTTGTTCATCATTCCATTCAAATTTCTTCCCTTTATGCGTTAATGCAGTCAAGGGTTTTGCTATTCTGGAAAAGTCTTGGATGAACCTTCTGTAGTAACCAGCTAGTCCTAAAAACTGGCGTATGTGTTTCGGAGTTTTCGGGGTTTCCCACTTTTCAACAGTTTCTATCTTTGCCGGATCCACCTTAATACCTTCTTTGTTCACTATGTGACCGAGGAATTGAACTTCTTCCAACCAAAATGCACACTTTGAAAACTTAGCGTACAATTCTTCCTTCCTCAATACTTCTAACACCTTTCTCAAATGTTCACCGTGTTCTTGGTCATTCTTTGAGTAAATAAGTATGTCATCAATGAAAACAATGACAAACTTGTCAAGGTATGGTCCACACACTCGGTTCATAAGGTCCATGAACACAGCTGGTGCATTAGTTAAACCAAACGGCATGACCATAAACTCGTAATGACCGTAACGTGTTCTGAAAGCAGTCTTTGGAATATCATCTTCTTTCACCCGCATTTGATGATACCCGGAACGTAAGTCAATCTTTGAATAAAGAGACGAGCCTTGTAGTTGATCAAATAAGTCGTCGATTCTCGGTAGTGGGTAGCGGTTCTTGATGGTAAGTTTGTTCAACTCTCGGTAGTCGATACACAACCTGAATGTACCATCTTTCTTCTTGACAAACAAAACAGGAGCTCCCCACGGTGATGTGCTTGGTCGAATGAAACCACGCTCTAAAAGTTCTTGTAATTGGCTTTGCAGTTCTTTCATCTCGCTGGGTGCGAGTCTGTAAGGAGCACGAGCTATTGGTGCAGCTCCTGGTACAAGATCTATTTGAAATTCAACGGATCGATGTGGGGGTAATCCCGGTAATTCTTTCGGAAATACATCGGGAAATTCTTTTGCAATGGGAACATCATTGATGCTCTTTTCTTCAGTTTGTACTTTCTCGACGTGTGCTAGAACAGCATAGCAACCTTTTCTTATTAGTTTTTGTGCCTTCAAATTACTAATAAGATGTAGCTTCGTGTTGCCCTTTTCTCCGTACACCATTAAGGGTTTTCCTTTTTCTCGTATAATGCGAATTGCATTTTTGTAACAAACGATCTCCGCTTTCACTTCTTTCAACCAGTCCATACCGATTATCACATCAAAACTCCCTAACTCTACTGGTATCAAATCAATCTTAAATGTTTCGCTAACCAGTTTAATTTCTCGATTCCGACATATATTATCTGCTGAAATTAATTTACCATTTGCTAATTCGAGTAAAAATTTACTATCCAAAGGCGTCAATGGACAACTTAATTTAGCACAAAAATCTCTACTCATATAGCTTCTATCCGCACCCGAATCAAATAAAACGTAAGCAGATTTATTGTCAATAAGAAACGTACCCGTAACAAGCTCCGGGTCTTCCTGTGCCTCTACCGCATTAATATTGAAAACTCTTCCACGGCCTTGTCCATTCGTGTTCTCCTGGTTCGGGCAATTTCTAATAATGTGGCCTGGTTTTCCACATTTATAACAAACTACATTGGCATAACTTGCTCCGACACTACTTGCTCCGCCATTACTCGTTCCGACACTATTTGTTCCTTTCGTTCTATTAACCCCTGGTCCGTAGACCTCACACTTCGCCGCGCTATGACCATTTCTTTTACACTTGTTGCAAAATTTGGTGCAGAACCCCGAGTGATTCTTTTCACACCTTTGGCATAGCTGCTTCTGATTGTTGTTGTTGTTGCGGTTATTATTGTTGTTGGAATGATTGTTGTAGTTGCTGTTGTTGTTGTTGTTGTTGTTGTTGTTGGGCCGTTTGTTGTAGTTGCGATTGATGTTGCGATTGTTGGGATAATTGTTGCGATTATTGTTGTAATTGCTGTTGTTGTTGTATTGGTGATTCTTATCACCGTTTTCCTCCCACTTTCTTTTGACTTGCTTCACATTGGCCTCTTCAGCAGTCTGCTCTTTAATTCTTTCTTCAATCTGGTTCACTAGTTTGTGAGCCATTCTACATGCCTGTTGTATGGAGGCGGGCTCGTGTGAACTTATATCTTCTTGGATTCTTTCCGGTAATCCTTTCACAAACGCGTCGATCTTCTCTTCCTCATCTTCGAATGCTCCCGGACACAATAGGCACAATTCTGTGAATCGTCTTTCGTACGTGGTAATATCAAATCCTTGGGTTCGTAACCCTCTAAGTTCTGTCTTGAGCTTATTGACCTCGGTTCTGGGACGGTACTTCTCGTTCATCAAGTGCTTGAATGCTGACCACGGTAGTGCGTACGCATCATCTTGTCCCACTTGCTCTAGATAGGTATTCCACCATGTTAACGCAGAACCTGTGAAGGTATGCGTAGCGTACTTCACTTTGTCCTCTTCAGTACACTTACTTATGGCAAATACCGATTCAACCTTCTCGGTCCACCGTTTCAATCCGATCGGTCCTTCGGTTCCATCAAATTCCAAAGGTTTGCAGGCAGTGAATTCTTTGTAGGTGCATCCTACACGATTTCCTGTACTGCTAGATCCAAGGTTATTGTTGGTATGTAGCGCAGCCTGTACTGCGGCTATGTTTGAAGCTAGAAAAGTACGGAATTCCTCTTCATTCATATTCACGGTGTGTCGAGTAGTCGGTGCCATTTCCTTCAAAATAGTTAAATGGAACAAGTTAATCATACAGAATATTAAGAGTAGTTAATAGTATTTCGTAGCATAATATGAACTCATTTATAAAAGCTTTTTCTTCATATTAGCGTTTTATAAGTTTAAATTCGGGTAGTACCTACCCGTTAAGTTCATACTTAGTAGCTAATATACAATTCAACTACTACAATTCTATATGAAAAACTGATTGTAATAATATTTCGCGTTCAAACTTTTATACAATATTTTACAAACTTACAATACCGCTTATTTTACATAAAGCATGAAATATAGCACACAATAACTTTGATACAAGATAGTTGTGAAGACAATTCTAGCTAGTACACAAGTCGTTCGGCAAAGGCAATAAAGACACGTAATTCATACGTCCAGAAACAAGTCATGCATTCTGGTTTTACTAGGACTACTTCCCATCCTTGGTCTTGTGCAACATAACCGTTATGGCCGTTGATAAGACAGCGTGTTGTAACGTCGTCAAAGGGACGAGGGTTACGTAATGTCCAACAGTCCCGTAATAATCTAAAAACCTCATTTCTTACCCCAATTACCGACTCCGTCACTTGTGGAAACGTTTTGTTTAATAGTTGTAGCCCGATGTTCTTGTTCTCACTTTGGTGAGAAGCGAACATTACTAATCCGTAAGCATAACATGCTTCTTTATGTTGCATGTTAGCCGCTTTTTCTAAATCACGAAGTCCAATATTCGGATATATTGAGTCAAAATAATTTCTTAACCCGTTGCGTAAAATAGCATTTGGGTTCCCCGCAATATATGCGTCAAAGTAAACACATCGTAACTTATGGGTTTCCCAATGTGATATCCCCCATCTTTCAAACGAAAGTCTCTTATAAACCAAGACATTCTTGGAACGTTCTTCGAATGTCTTACAAACTGATCTCGCCTTAAATAGTTGTGCCGAAGAATTCTGGCCGACTCTAGACAAGATTTCATCAATCATGTCTCCGGGTAGGTCTCTTAAAATATTGGGTTGTCTATCCATTTTGTGTTTTTAAACTGTAAAATAGACAAGAGTTAGATTCATAAAAAAAATACTTATTAATACAAGCAATTTTTACATATATCATAAAGCATAAGAACACTATATTCCATATATTACACCACACGAATACAACTATCTTATTCCGACTCGCTCGTTTCTTCTTCTTCGGTTTTGGTTCGTTTTGCCAAGTTTCTAGGGATATATGATGTTCCCCTAATACGAGCCGTCGTTGTCCACATTGGTTTAGAAAAACCTGGTGGTTTAGAGGTTCCCGGGTCATTGTTACAACTTAAGGACTTCGGGGGTTGACGATACATATAAAGTTCATCGGGGTTGGAATTAGATTTCTCTATTTTTGTGCCCTTTCCCTTATTATTTTCTTTTGCCTTTTTAAATTCAGTTGGGGTAATTTCTATAACATCATCGGAATTCTCGTCGAAATCCGATTCATCGGAGAATTGGTAATCCTCCCAATATTTTGCTTCCTTGGCGGAAACACCATTGACCATAACTAACTTTGGTCGGTTGGTTGAGGATTTTCTTTTACTTAACCGTTTTATTATTTCCCCCACCGGTTCTATTTCTTCATCCGATTCCGATTCTTCTTCCGGTTCCGATTCTTCTTCCGGTTCCGACTCTTCTTCCGGTTCCTCTTCGGGAACTTGTGAATCAGTCCACAAATCATTCCAATTTACATTTGACTCTTCATTATTATTAGGTGAGTCAATGGGACTTGTTCTAGAGGTAGACATCTATCACATAATATCAAACACGTTAAGAGATTAATATATCACATAATATTCATATGTTAAAAATATATAGTTTCCAACAAAAATGTTAAGCAATCATTTTTAAAGAAAACACGGTCGAAGTCCAGACTCACTAATGCATCCTAACAAACTCGATAAGACACACTAATGCAAATTTTCTGGTTCTCTAAGACCAACGCTCGGATACCAACTGAAATGTCCCGTTCTTATTGATTAAAAACGTTCCATATTAATTGATTTCGTTGCGAGGTTTTGACCTCTATATGAGACGTTTTTCAAAGACTGCATTCATTTTTAAACAAACCATAACCTTTATTTCATCAATAAAGGTTTAAAAAGCTTTACGTAGATTATCAAATAATGATAATCTAAAATATCCTGTTTACACACGACCATTACATAATGGTTTACAATACAAATATGTTACAACAAAATAAGTTTCTTGAATGCAGTTTTTACACAATATCATACAAGCATGGACTCCAAATCTTGTCCTTATTTAAGTATGCGACAGCGGAAGCTCTTAATAATCACCTGAGAATAAACATGCTTAAAACGTCAACAAAAATGTTGGTGAGTTATAGGTTTAACCTATATATATCAAATCGTAACAATAGACCACAAGATTTCATATTTCAATACACATCCCATACATAGAGATAAAAATCATTCATATGGTGAACACCTGGTAACCGACAATAACAAGATGCATATATAAGAATATCCCCATCATTCCGGGACACCCTTCGGATATGATATAAATTTCGAAGTACTAAAGCATCCGGTACTTTGGATGGGGTTTGTTAGGCCCAATAGATCTATCTTTAGGATTCGCGTCAATTAGGGTGTCTGTTCCCTAATTCTTAGATTACCAGACTTAATAAAAAGGGGCATATTCGATTTCGATAATTCAACCATAGAATGTAGTTTCACGTACTTGTGTCTATTTTGTAAATCATTTATAAAACCTGCATGTATTCTCATCCCAAAAATATTAGATTTTAAAAGTGGGACTATAACTCACTTTCACAGATTTTTACTTCGTCGGGAAGTAAGACTTGGCCACTGGTTGATTCACGAACCTATAACAATATATACATATATATCAAAGTATGTTCAAAATATATTTACAACACTTTTAATATATTTTGATGTTTTAAGTTTATTAAGTCAGCTGTCCTCGTTAGTAACCTACAACTAGTTGTCCACAGTTAGATGTACAGAAATAAATCGATAAATATTATCTTGAATCAATCCACGACCCAGTGTATACGTATCTCAGTATTGATCACAACTCAAACTATATATATTTTGGAATCAACCTCAACCCTGTATAGCTAACTCCAACATTCACATATAGAGTGTCTATGGTTGTTCCGAAATATATATAGATGTGTCGACATGATAGGTCGAAACATTGTATACGTGTCTATGGTATCTCAAGATTACATAATATATAATACAAGTTGATTAAGTTATGGTTGGAATAGATTTGTTACCAATTTTCACGTAGCTAAAATGAGAAAAACTATCCAATCTTGTTTTACCCATAACTTCTTCAATTTAAATCCGTTTTGAGTGAATCAAATTGCTATGGTTTCATATTGAACTCTATTTTATGAATCTAAACAAAAAAAGTATAGGTTTCTAGTCGGAAAAATAAGTTACAAGTCGTTTTTGTAAAGGTAGTCATTTCAGTCGAAAGAACGACGTCTAGATGACCATTTTAGAAAACATACTTCCACTTTGAGTTTAACCATAATTTTTGGATATAGTTTCATGTTCATAATAAAAATCATTTTCTCAGAATAACAACTTTTAAATCAAAGTTTATCATAGTTTTTAATTAACTAACCCAAAACAGCCCGCGGTGTTACTACGACGGCGTAAATCCGGTTTTACGGTGTTTTTCGTGTTTCCAGGTTTTAAATCATTAAGTTAGCATATCATATAGATATAGAACATGTGTTTAGTTGATTTTAAAAGTCAAGTTAAAAGGATTAACTTTTGTTTGCGAACAAGTTTAGAATTAACTAAACTATGTTCTAGTGATTACAAGTTTAAACCTTCGAATAAGATAGCTTTATATGTATGAATCGAATGATGTTATGAACATCATTACTACCTTAAGTTCCTTGGATGAACCTACTGGAAAAGAGAAAAATGGATCTAGCTTCAATGGATTTTTGGATGGCTCAAAGTTCTTGAAGCAAAATCATGACACGAAAACAAGTTCAAGTAAGATCATCACTTGAAATAAGATTGTTATAGTTATAGAAATTGAACCAAAGTTTGAATATGATTATTACCTTGTATTAGAATGATAACCTACTGTAAGAAACAAAGATTTCTTGAGGTTGGATGATCACCTTACAAGATTGGAAGTGAGCTAGCAAACTTGAAAGTATTCTTGATTTTATGAAACTAGAACTTTTGGAATTTATGAAGAACACTTAGAACTTGAAGATAGAACTTGAGAGAGTTCAATTAGATGAAGAAAATTGAAGAATGAAAGTGTTTGTAGGTGTTTTTGGTCGTTGGTGTATGGATTAGATATAAAGGATATGTAATTTTGTTTTCATGTAAATAAGTCATGAATGATTACTCATATTTTTGTAATCTTATGAGATATTTCATGCTAGTTGCCAAATGATGGTTCCCACATGTGTTAGGTGACTCACATGGGCTGCTAAGAGCTGATCATTGGAGTGTATATACCAATAGTACATACATCTAAAAGCTGTGTATTGTACGAGTACGAATACGGGTGCATACGAGTAGAATTGTTGATGAAACTGAACGAGAATGTAATTGTAAGCATTTTTGTTAAGTAGAAGTATTTTGATAAGTGTATTGAAGTCTTTCAAAAGTGTATAAATACATATTAAAACACTACATGTATATACATTTTAACTGAGTCGTTAAGTCATCGTTAGTCGTTACATGTAAGTATTGTTTTGAAACCTTTAGGTTAACGATCTTGTTAAATGTTGTTAACCCAATGTTTATAATATCAAAAGAGATTTTAAATTATTATATTATCATGATATTATGATGTACGAATATCTCTTAATATGATATATATACATTAAATGTCGTTACAACGATAAACGTTACATATATGTCTCGTTTCAAAATCATTAAGTTAGTAGTCTTGTTTTTACATATGTAGTTCATTGTTAATATAATTAATGATATGTTTACTTATCATAATATCATGTTAACTATATATATAACCATATATATGTCATCATATAGTTTTTTTTACAAGTTTTAACGTTCGTGAATCACCGGTCAACTTGGGTGGTCAATTGTCTATATGAAACCTATTTCAATTAATCAAGTCTTAACAAGTTTGATTGCTTAACATGTTGGAAACATTTAATCATGTAAACATCAATCTCAATTAATATATATAAACATGGAAAAGTTTGGGTCACTACATCGTTCTCATCTACGCATCTATACCACCAGTTTCTTACTAGGGTAAGATTTCTAAAATTTGATTGTTCATAAACTTCATCTTTTATGGTTGATTAAGGGTGTATGTTGGTCTAGAGCTCAAGTCCTTATTTGTTTGTACACGAATTTGAGTTTAATCAATTATTTGAGTGCTTTTTGTATAATCACGAATTGGAACTGATTATAACTCATTCTCACATGCTATTTTCAGTTAATATTAGTACATGGTTGGATTGCTCTTGAAAATAAATAGCTATTCATTTAGGTTTCAAATGATTTCGATAAACGGTTGGAAAACTACAACCGCTTAGGTTTTTGATTCAAATTCATTTTTGAAACAGGCCGTCACTGAACTTCTAGTATATATTCTTTAAGTTATTATTACTTTGGAAATTTCTCGAAAAATTATTAAGCATACGTTTACGAATCACATGTTTTCGATACACGGTTTGTTCGTTATGATCGGTTAAAGTTTTCGGTTTGGTTGTTGTGTAAAATAGTTTTCTGGAATGATTGACTTGAGAATTGAAATTTGATATTGTCATAAAAAGATATCTCGTAAAAAAATTATGCAAATTACACTTAGATATCACACGAATCAGATACATAAATGACCCGTTATGCTTGATTAAAAATTGGTAACATCTATTGTTGGATGCATTTAAAAACAGGTCTAAAGGCAACTTTAAATGAGTTCTGGAACTTAAAATTTTGAAATCTGTAAAATTATGTTTCATACATCACTTTTCGTGTGGGATATGTATTTTGAATATTTATACTTTTTGAAATAATCGCATGCGAAAACAGACACTCGAAATTGGACCGAATCTGTCCCGAGTCCATAGCAAAATGGCATGACATAAATTGTATGTTGTTTTAAGACTTTCCCTTCATGGAAATGAATAATTACATGTTTAGGAGCATATTTTAATTGTATGCTAACTTGTGAAATTTGATGCATAAGGTGCTATAAGGGTCACAACATGCTAATTCTAGAATATGTCCAAATCAGAACACCAGACTTCTGAGGCAAAACTATACGAATTTTCTACACAAAATGCTTAGACCTTTTGACAGGTGAAACTTTGGGGTGTCCTTGACCAATTCCAATTGGCCCTATATATTTTTCATTTTTCTAGAATAAATGGTAAAATTTAAAAAACTAATGCATTGCTGAAACTGTTACGTGCAATGTGTGACTGTAAATGTGTTTCTACGAATGTGTGGACCATATGGACTAGGTTTCTAGAGTGGTATGAACCCTAAATACTGACATGTAAAGCACCATAGGCATACATTACTTGCTTTCTTTTTTATGAAACTCTATTTGGTCATTGTCGGACAAATTATACGACACTAACCGGAAACTGTTGAAACTATAAAACTGAAATCTGAAAGTGGTCAATTGAACTTAGTTTAAATTATTGACCAAAATTGCATAACCTACTACTGTTTTTGACTTAGGTTGACCATCATGACCAAGTTTGACTTTTGTTGACTTGCATGAGCTTTGTTGACTATGTGTTGACTATTACTACATAATCGAGTCGGACTGAGCAATAGGACAACTTATACTATGGATCAACTACTATTTGGAATAAAATTATGTGACAACCTATTAGATGCATATAGGTTGCTTTACACGGTTGTAACCATCTAGTTTACTTGTGCTTATTGCATTACTTCACTGAGCACTTAAGGTGAGTCTACAGTCCCATATCCAATTTTACATTTGGGATGAGATAACATGCTACTTTCAAACTATTTTACAAGTTAGAAAAGAACACCAAAAAATTATACATACCTAACGGTTCAGAAAGCCCGTAGCTTGAATGCTATAGTTACTTTTGTAAGCGCGAATCATAGGGATGGAATCGTTAGGTTTGACAGCTTCACTGATACATACTGAAATGTCCCGTTCTTATTGATTAAAAACGTTCCATATTAATTGATTTCGTTGCGAGGTTTTGACCTCTATATGAGACGTTTTTCAAAGACTGCATTCATTTTAAAACAAACCATAACCTTTATTTCATCAATAAAGGTTTAAAAAGCTTTACGTAGATTATCAAATAATGATAATCTAAAATATCCTGTTTACACACGACCATTACATAATGGTTTACAATACAAATATGTTACAACAAAATAAGTTTCTTGAATGCAGTTTTTACACAATATCATACAAGCATGGACTCCAAATCTCGTCCTTATTTAAGTATGCGACAGTGGAAGTTCTTAATAATCACCTGAGAATAAACATGCTTAAAACGTCAACAAAAATGTTGGTGAGTTATAGGTTTAACCTATATATATCAAATCATAATAATAGACCACAAGATTTCATATTTCAATACACATCCCATACATAGAGATAAAAATCATTCATATGGTGAACACCTGGTAATCAACATTAACAAGATGCATATATAAGAATATCCCCATCATTCCGGGACACCCTTCGGATATGATATAAATTTCGAAGTACTAAAGCATCCGGTACTTTGGATGGGGTTTGTTAGGCCCAATAGATCTATCTTTAGGATTCGCGTCAATTAGGGTGTCTGTTCCCTAATTCATAGATTACCAGACTTAATAAAAAGGGGCATATTCGATTTCGATAATTCAACCATAGAATGTAGTTTCACGTACTTGTGTCTATTTTGTAAATCATTTATAAAACCTGCATGTATTCTCATCCCAAAAATATTAGATTTTAAAAGTGGGACTATAACTCACTTTCACAGATTTTTACTTCGTCGGGAAGTAAGACTTGGCCACTGGTTGATTCACGAACCTATAACAATATATACATATATATCAAAGTATGTTCAAAATATATTTACAACACTTTTAATATATTTTGATGTTTTAAGTTTATTAAGTCAGCTGTCCTCGTTAGTAACCTACAACTAGTTGTCCACAGTTAGATGTACAGAAATAAATCGATAAATATTATCTTGAATCAATCCACGACCCAGTGTATACGTATCTCAGTATTGATCACAACTCAAACTATATATATTTTGGAATCAACCTCAACCCTGTATAGCTAACTCCAACATTCACATATAGAGTGTCTATGGTTGTTCCGAAATATATATAGATGTGTCGACATGATAGGTCGAAACATTGTATACGTGTCTATGGTATCTCAAGATTACATAATATACAATACAAGTTGACTAAGTTATGGTTGGAATAGATTTGTTACCAATTTTCACGTAGCTAAAATGAGAAAAATTATCCAATCTTGTTTTACCCATAACTTCTTCATTTTAAATCCGTTTTGAGTGAATCAAATTGCTATGTTTCATATTGAACTCTATTTTATGAATCTAAACAGAAAAAGTATAGGTTTATAGTCGGAAAAATAAGTTACAAGTCGTTTTTGTAAAGGTAGTCATTTCAGTCGAAAGAACGACGTCTAGATGACCATTTTAGAAAACATACTTCCACTTTGAGTTTAACCATAATTTTTGGATATAGTTTCATGTTCATAATAAAAATCATTTTCTCAGAATAACAACTTTTAAATCAAAGTTTATCATAGTTTTTAATTAACTAACCCAAAACAGCCCGCGGTGTTACTACGACGGCGTAAATCCGGTTTTACGGTGTTTTTCGTGTTTCCAGGTTTTAAATCATTAAGTTAGCATATCATATAGATATAGAACATGTGTTTAGTTGATTTTAAAAGTCAAGTTAGAAGGATTAACTTTTGTTTGCGAACAAGTTTAGAAGTAACTAAACTATGTTCTAGTGATTACAAGTTTAAACCTTCGAATAAGATAGCTTTATATGTATGAATCGAATGATGTTATGAACATCATTACTACCTTAAGTTCCTTGGATAAACCTACTGGAAAAGAGAAAAATGGATCTAGCTTCAACGGATCCTTGGATGGCTCGAAGTTCTTGAAGCAGAATCATGACACGAAAACAAGTTCAAGTAAGATCATCACTTGAAATAAGATTGTTATAGTTATAGAAATTGAACCAAAGTTTGAATATGATTATTACCTTGTATTAGAATGATAACCTACTGTAAGAAACAAAGATTTCTTGAGGTTGGATGATCACCTTACAAGATTGGAAGTGAGCTAGCAAACTTGAAAGTATTCTTGATTTTATGTAACTAGAACTTGTAAAATATATGAAGAACACTTAGAACTTGAAGATAGAACTTGAGAGAGATCAATTAGATGAAGAAAATTGAAGAATGAAAGTGTTTGTAGGTGTTTTTGGTCGTTGGTGTATGGATTAGATATAAAGGATATGTAATTTTGTTTTCATGTAAATAAGTCATGAATGATTACTCATATTTTTGTAATTTTATGAGATATTTCATGCTAGTTGCCAAATGATGGTTCCCACATATGTTAGGTGACTCACATGGGCTGCTAAGAGCTGATCATTGGAGTGTATATACCAATAGTACATACATCTAAAAGCTGTGTATTGTACGAGTACGAATACGGGTGCATACGAGTAGAATTGTTGATGAAACTGAACGAGGATGTAATTGTAAGCATTTTTGTTAAGTAGAAGTATTTTGATAAGTGTCTTGAAGTCTTTCAAAAGTGTATGAATACATATTAAAACACTACATGTATATACATTTTAACTGAGTCGTTAAGTCATCGTTAGTCGTTACATGTAAATGTTGTTTTGAAACCTTTAGGTTAACGATCTTGTTAAATGTTGTTAACCCAATGTTTATAATATCAAAAGAGATTTTAAATTATTATATTATCATGATATTATGATGTACGAATATCTCTTAATATGATATATATACATTAAATGTAGTTACAACGATAATCGTTACATATATGTCTCGTTTCAAAATCATTAAGTTAGTAGTCTTGTTTTTTACATATGTAGTTCATTGTTAATATACTTAATGATATGTTTACTTATCATAATATCATGTTAACTATATATATAACCATATATATGTCATCATATAGTTTTTACAAGTTTTAACGTTCGTGAATCACCGGTCAACTTGGGTGGTCAATTGTCTATATGAAACATATTTCAATTAATCAAGTCTTAACAAGTTTGATTACTTAACATGTTGGAAACATTTAATCATGTAAATATCAATCTCAATTAATATATATAAACATGGAAAAGTTCGGGTCACTACAGCACCTACCCGTTAAATAAATTTCGTCCCGAAATTTTAAGCTGTTGAAGGTGTTGACGAATCTTCTGGAAATAGATGCGGGTATTTCTTCTTCATCTGATCTTCACACTCCCAGGTGAACTCGGGTCCTCTACGAGCATTCCATCGAACCTTAACAATTGGTATCTTGTTTTTCTTAAGTCTTTTAACCTCACGATCCATTATTTCGACGGGTTCTTCGATGAATTGAAGTTTTTCGTTGATTTGGATTTCATCGAGACGTGGAAAGTGTTATGTACAGCCGCGAGTTGTCGAGGTAACTCTAGTCGGTAAGCTACTGGTCCGACACGATCAATAATCTTGAATGGTCCAATATACCTTGGATTTAATTTCCCTCGTTTACCAAATCGAACAACGCCTTTCCAAGGTGCAACTTTAAGCATGACCATCTCTCCAATTTCAAATTCTATATCTTTTCTTTTAATGTCAGCGTAGCTCTTTTGTCGACTTTGGGCGGTTTTCAACCGTTGTTGAATTTGGATGATCTTCTCGGTAGTTTCTTGTATAATCTCCGGACCCGTAATCTGTCTATCCCCCACTTCACTCCAACAAATCGGAGACCTGCACTTTCTACCATAAAGTGCTTCAAACGGCGTCATCTCAATGCTTGAATGGTAGCTGTTGTTGTAGGAAAATTCTGCTAACGGTAGATGTCGATCCTAACTGTTTCCGAAATCAATAACACATGCTCGTAGCATGTCTTCAAGCGTTTGTATCGTCCTTTCGCTCTGCCCATCAGTTTGTGGATGATAGGCAGTACTCATGTCTAGACGAGTTCCTAATGCTTGCTGTAATGTCTGCCAGAATCTTGAAATAAATCTGCCATCCCTATCAGAGATAATAGAGATTGGTATTCCATGTCTGGAGACAACTTCCTTCAAATACAGTCGTGCTAACTTCTCCATCTTGTCATCTTCTCTTATTGGTAGGAAGTGTGCCGATTTGGTGAGACGATCAACTATTACCCAAATAGTATCAAAACCACTTGCAGTCCTTGGCAATTTAGTGATGAAATCCATAGTAATGTTTTCCCATTTCCATTCCGGGATTTCGGGTTGTTGAAGTAGACCTGATGGTTTTTGATGCTCAGCTTTGACCTTAGAACACGTCAAACATTCTCCTACGTATTTAGCAACATCGGCTTTCATACCCGGCCACCAAAAATGTTTCTTGAGATCCTTGTACATCTTCCCCGTTCCAGGATGTATTGAGTATCTAGTTTTATGAGCTTCTCTAAGTACCATTTCTCTCATATCTCCAAATTTTGGTACCCAAATCCTTTCAGCCCTATACCGGGTTCCGTCTTCCCGAATATTAAGATGCTTCTCTGATCCTTTGGGTATTTCATCCTTTAAATTTCCCTCTTTTAAAACTCCTTGTTGCGCCTCCTTTATTTGAGTAGTAAGGTTATTATGAATCATTATATTCATAGATTTTACTCGAATGGGTTCTCTGTCCTTCCTGCTCAAGGCATCGGCTACCACATTTGCCTTCCCCGGGTGGTAACGAATCTCAAAGTCGTAATCATTCAATAATTCAATCCACCTACGCTGCCTCATATTCAGTTGTTTCTGATTAAATATGTGTTGAAGACTTTTGTGGTCGGTATATATAATACTTTTGACCCCATATAAGTAGTGCCTCCAAGTCTTTAATGCAAAAACAACCGCGCCTAATTCCAAATCATGCGTCGTATAATTTTGTTCGTGAATCTTCAATTGTCTAGACGCATAAGCAATCACCTTCGTTCGTTGCATTAATACACAACCGAGACCTTGCTTTGATGCATCACAATAAATCACAAAATCATCATTCCCTTCAGGCAATGACAATATAGGTGCCGTAGTTAGCTTTTTCTTCAATAACTGAAACGCTTTCTCTTGTTCATCATTCCATTCAAATTTCTTCCCTTTATGCGTTAATGCAGTCAAGGGTTTTGCTATTCTGGAAAAGTCTTGGATGAACCTTCTGTAGTAACCAGCTAGTCCTAAAAACTGGCGTATGTGTTTCGGAGTTTTCGGGGTTTCCCACTTTTCAACAGTTTCTATCTTTGCCGGATCCACCTTAATACCTTCTTTGTTCACTATGTGACCGAGGAATTGAACTTCTTCCAACCAAAATGCACACTTTGAAAACTTAGCGTACAATTCTTCCTTCCTCAATACTTCTAACACCTTTCTCAAATGTTCACCGTGTTCTTGGTCATTCTTTGAGTAAATAAGTATGTCATCAATGAAAACAATGACAAACTTGTCAAGGTATGGTCCACACACTCGGTTCATAAGGTCCATGAATACAGCTGGTGCATTAGTTAAACCAAATGGCATGACCATAAACTCGTAATGACCGTAACGTGTTCTGAAAGCAGTCTTTGGAATATCATCTTCTTTCACCCGCATTTGATGATACCCGGAACGTAAGTCAATCTTTGAATAAACAGACGAGCCTTGTAGTTGATCAAATAAGTCGTCGATTCTCTGTAGTGGGTAGCGGTTCTTGATGGTAAGTTTGTTCAACTCTCGGTAGTCGATACACAACCTGAATGTACCATCTTTCTTCTTGACAAACAAAACAGGAGCTCCCCACGGTGATGTGCTTGGTCGAATGAAACCACGCTCTAAAAGTTCTTGTAATTGGCTTTGCAGTTCTTTCATCTCGCTGGGTGCGAGTCTGTAAGGAGCACGAGCTTTGGTGCAGCTCCTGGTACAAGATCTATTTGAAATTCAAAGGATCGATGTGGGGGTAATCCCGGTAATTCTTTCGGAAATACATCGGGAAATTCTTTTGCAATGGGAACATCATTGATGCTCTTTTCTTCAGTTTGTACTTTCTCGACGTGTGCTAGAACAGCATAGCAACCTTTTCTTATTAGTTTTTGTGCCTTCAAATTACTAATAAGATGTAGCTTCGTGTTGCCCTTTTCTCCGTACACCATTAAGGGTTTTCCTTTTTCTCGTATAATGCGAATTGCATTTTTGTAACAGACGATCTCTGCTTTCACTTCCTTCAACCAGTCCATACCGATTATCACATCAAAACTCCCTAACTCTACTGGTATCAAATCAATCTTAAATGTTTCGCTAACCAGTTTAATTTCTCGATTCCGACATATATTATCTGCTGAAATTAATTTACCATTTGCTAATTCGAGTAAAAATTTACTATCCAAAGGCGTCAATGGACAACTTAATTTAGCACAAAAATCTCTACTCATATAGCTTCTATCCGCACCCGAATCAAATAAAACGTAAGCAGATTTATTGTCAATAAGAAATGTACCCGTAACAAGCTCCGGGTCTTCCTGTGCCTCTGCCGCATTAATATTGAAAACTCTTCTGCGGCCTTGTCCATTCGTGTTCTCCTGGTTCGGGCAATTTCTAATAATGTGGCCCGGTTTTCCACATTTATAACAAACTACATTGGAATAACTTGCTCCGACACTACTTGCTCCGCCATTACTCGTTCCGACACCATTTGTTCCTTTCATTCTATTAACCCCTGGTCCATAGACCTCACACTTCGCCGCGCTATGACCATTTCTTTTACACTTGTTGCAAAATTTGGTGCAGAACCCCGAGTGATTCTTTTCACACCTTTGGCATAGCTGCTTCTGATTGTTGTTGTTGTTGCGGTTATTATTGTTGTTGGGATGATTGTTGTAGTTGCTGTTGTTGTTGTTGTTGTTGTTGTTGTTGTTGTTGGGCCGTTTGTTGTAGTTGCGATTGATGTTGCGATTGTTGGGATAATTGTTACGATTATTGTTGTAATTGCTGTTGTTGTTGTATTGGTGATTCTTATCACCGTTTTTCTCCCACTTTCTTTTGACTTGCTTCACATTGGCCTCTTCAGCAGTCTGTTCTTTAATTCTTACTTCAATCTGGTTCACTAGTTTGTGAGCCATTCTACATGCCTGTTGTATGGAGGCGGGCTCGTGTGAACTTATATCTTCTTGGATTCTTTCCGGTAATCCTTTCACAAACGCGTCGATCTTCTCTTCCTCATCTTCGAATGCTCCCGGACACAATAGGCACAGTTCTGTGAATCGTCTTTCGTACGTGGTAATATCAAATCCTTGGGTTCGTAACCCTCTAAGTTCTGTCTTGAGCTTATTGACCTCGGTTCTGGGACGGTACTTCTCGTTCATCAAGTGCTTGAATGCTGACCACGGTAGTGCGTACGCATCGTCTTGTCCCACTTGCTCTAGATAGGTATTCCACCATGTTAACGCAGAACCTGTGAAGGTATGCGTAGCGTACTTCACTTTGTCCTCTTCAGTACACTTACTTATGGCAAACACCGATTCGACCTTCTCGGTCCACCGTTTCAATCCGATCGGTCCTTCGGTTCCATCAAATTCCAAAGGTTTGCAGGCAGTGAATTCTTTGTAGGTGCATCCTACACGATTTCCTGTACTGCTAGATCCAAGGTTATTGTTGGTATGTAGCGCAGCATGTACTGCGGCTATGTTTGAAGCTAGAAAAGTACGGAATTCCTCTTCATTCATATTCACGGTGTGTCGAGTAGTCGGTGCCATTTCCTTCAAAATAGTCAAATGGAACAAGTTAATCATACAGAATATTAAGAGTAGTTAATAGTATTTCGTAGCATAATATGAACTCATTTATAAAAGCTTTTTCTTCATATTAGCGTTTTATAAGTTTAAATTCGGGTAGTACCTACCCGTTAAGTTCATACTTAGTAGCTAATATACAATTCAACTACTACAATTCTATATGAAAAACTGATTATAATAATATTTCGCGTTCAAACTTTTATACAATATTTTACAAACTTACAATACCGCTTATTTTACATAAAGCATGAAATATAGCACCCAATAACTTTGATACAAGATAGTTGTGAAGATAATTCTAGCTAGTACACAAGTCGTTCAGCAAAGGCAATAAAGACACGTAATTCATACGTCCAGAAACAAGTCATGCATTCTGGTTTTACTAGGACTACTTCCCATCCTTGGTCTTGTGCAACATAACCGTTATGGCCGTTGATAAGACAGCGTGTTGTAACGTCGTCAAAGGGACGAGGGTTACGTAATGTCCAACAGTCCCGTAACAATCTAAAAACCTCATTTCTTACTCCAATTACCGACTCCGTCACTTGTGGGAACGTTTTGTTTAATAGTTGTAGCCCGATGTTCTTGTTCTCACTTTGGTGAGAAGCAAACATTACTAATCCGTAAGCATAACATGCTTCTTTATGTTGCATGTTAGCCGCTTTTTCTAAATCACGAAGTCCAATATTCGGATATATTGAGTCAAAATAATTTCTTAACCCGTTGCGTAAAATAGCATTTGGGTTCCCCGCAATATATGCGTCAAAGTAAACACATCGTAACTTATGGGTTTGCCAATGTGATATCCCCCATCTTTCAAACGAAAGTCTCTTATAAACCAAGACATTCTTGGAACGTTCTTCGAATGTCTTACAAACTGATCTCGCCTTAAATAGTTGTGCCGAAGAATTCTGACCGACTCTAGACAAGATTTCATCAATCATGTCTCCAAGTAGGTCTCTTAAAATATTGGGTTGTCTATCCATTTTGTGTTTTTATACTGTAAAATAAACAAGAGTTAGATTCATAAAAAAAAATACTTATTAATACAAGCAATTTTTACATATATCATAAAGCATAAGCATACTATATTACATATATTACACCACACGAATACAACTATCTTATTCCGACTCGCTTGTTTCTTCTTCTTCGGTTTTGGTTCGTTTTTCCAAGTTTCTAGGGATATATGATGTTCCCCTAATACGAGCCGTCGTTTTCCACATTGGTTTAGAAAAACCTGGTGGTTTAGAGGTTCCCGGGTCATTGTTACAACTTAAGGACTTCGGGGGTTGACGATACATATAAAGTTCATCGGGGTTGGAATTAGATTTCTCTATTTTTATGCCCTTTCCCTTATTATTTTCTTTTGCCTTTTTAAATTCAGTTGGGGTAATTTCTATAACATCATCGGAATTCTCGTCGGAATCCGATTCATCGGAGAATTGGTAATCCTCCCAATATTTTGCTTCCTTGGCGGAAACACCATTGACCATAATTAACCTTGGTCGGTTGGTTGAGGATTCTCTTTTACTTAACCGTTTTATTATTTCCCCCACCGGTTCTATTTCTTCTTCCGGTTCCGATTCTTCTTCCGGTTCCGATTCTTCTTCCGGTTCCGACTCCTCTTCCGGTTCCTCTTCGGGAACTTGTGAATCAGTCCATGAATCATTCCAATTTACATTTAACTCTTCATTATTATTAGGTGAGTCAATGGGACTTGTTCTAGAGGTAGACATCTATCACATAATATCAAACACGTTAAGAGATTAATATATCACATAATATTCATATGTTAAAAATATATAGTTTCCAACAAAAATGTTAAGCAATCATTTTTAAAGAAAACACGGTCGAAGTCCAGACTCACTAATGCATCCTAACAAACTCGATAAGACACACTAATGCAAATTTTCTGGTTCTCTAAGACCAATGCTCGGATACCAACTGAAATGTCCCGTTCTTATTGATTAAAAACGTTCCATATTAATTGATTTCGTTGCGAGGTTTTGACCTCTATATGAGACGTTTTTCAAAGACTGCATTCATTTTAAAACAAACCATAACCTTTATTTCATCAATAAAGGTTTAAAAAGCTTTACGTAGATTATCAAATAATAATAATCTAAAATATCCTGTTTACACACGACCATTACATAATGGTTTACAATACAAATATGTTACAACAAAATAAGTTTCTTGAATGCAGTTTTTACACAATATCATACAAGCATGGACTCCAAATCTCGTCCTTATTTAAGTATGCGACAGCGGAAGCTCTTAATAATCACCTGAGAATAAACATGCTTAAAACGTCAACAAAAATGTTGGTGAGTTATAGGTTTAACCTATATATATCAAATCATAATAATAGACCACAAGATTTCATATTTCAATACACATCCCATACATAGAGATAAAAATCATTCATATGGTGAACACCTGGTAACCGACATTAACAAGATGCATATATAAGAATATCCCCATCATTCCGGGACACCCTTCGGATATGATATAAATTTCGAAGTACTAAAGCATCCGGTACTTTGGATGGGGTTTGTTAGGCCCAATAGATCTATCTTTAGGATTCGCGTCAATTAGGGTGTCTGTTCCCTAATTCATAGATTACCAGACTTAATAAAAAGGAGCATATTCGATTTCGATAATTCAACCATAGAATGTAGTTTCACGTACTTGTGTCTATTTTGTAAATCATTTATAAAACCTGCATGTATTCTCATCCCAAAAATATTAGATTTTAAAAGTGGGACTATAACTCACTTTCACAGATTTTTACTTCGTCGGGAAGTAAGACTTGGCCACTGGTTGATTCACGAACCTATAACAATATATACATATATATCAAAGTATGTTCAAAATATATTTACAACACTTTTAATATATTTTGATGTTTTAAGTTTATTAAGTCAGCTGTCCTCGTTAGTAACCTACAACTAGTTGTCCACAGTTAGATGTACAGAAATAAATCGATAAATATTATCTTGAATCAATCCACGACCCAGTGTATACATATCTCAGTATTGATCACAACTTAAACTATATATATTTTGGAATCAACCTCAACCCTGTATAGCTAACTCCAACATTCACATATAGAGTGTCTATGGTTGTTCCGAAATATATATAGATGTGTCGACATGATAGGTCGAAACATTGTATACATGTCTATGGTATCTCAAGATTACATAATATACAATACAAGTTGACTAAGTTATGGTTGGAATAGATTTGTTACCAATTTTCACGTAGCTAAAATGAGAAAAATTATCCAATCTTGTTTTACCCATAACTTCTTCATTTTAAATCCGTTTTGAGTGAATCAAATTGCTATGGTTTCATATTGAACTCTATTTTATGAATCTAAACAGAAAAAGTATAGGTTTATTGTCGGAAAAATAAGTTACAAGTCGTTTTTGTAAAGGTAGTCATTTCAGTCGAAAGAACGACGTCTAGATGACCATTTTAGAAAACATACTTCCACTTTGAGTTTAACCATAATTTTTGGATATAGTTTCATGTTCATAATAAAAATCATTTTCTCGGAATAACAACTTTTAAATCAAAGTTTATCATAGTTTTTAATTAACTAACCCAAAACAGCCCGCGATGTTACTACGACGGCGAAAATCCGGTTTTACGGTGTTTTTCGTGTTTCCAGGTTTTAAATCATTAAGTTAGCATATCATATAGATATAGAACATGTGTTTAGTTGATTTTAAAAGTCAAGTTAGAAGGATTAACTTTTGTTTGCGAACAAGTTTAGAAGTAACTAAACTATGTTCTAGTGATTACAAGTTTAAACCTTCGAATAAGATAGCTTTATATGTATGAATCGAATGATGTTATGAACATCATTACTACCTTAAGTTCCTTGGATAAACCTACTGGAAAAGAGAAAAATGGATCTAGCTTCAACGGATCCTTGGATGGCTCGAAGTTCTTGAAGCAGAATCATGACACGAAAACAAGTTCAAGTAAGATCATCACTTGAAATAAGATTGTTATAGTTATAGAAATTGAACCAAAGTTTAAATATGATTATTACCTTGTATTAGAATAATAACCTACTGTAAGAAACAAAGATTTCTTGAGGTTGGATGATCACCTTACAAGATTGGAAGTGAGCTAGCAAACTTGAAAGTATTCTTGATTTTATGTAACTAGAACTTGTAAAATATATGAAGAACACTTAGAACTTGAAGATAGAACTTGAGAGAGATCAATTAGATGAAGAAAATTGAAGAATGAAAGTGTTTGTAGGTGTTTTTGGTCGTTGTTGTATGGATTAGATATAAAGGATATGTAATTTTGTTTTCATGTAAATAAGTCATGAATGATTACTCATATTTTTGTAATTTTATGAGATATTTCATGCTAGTTGCCAAATGATGGTTCCCACATGTGTTAGGTGACTCACATGGGCTGCTAAGAGCTGATCATTGGAGTGTATATACCAATAGTACATACATCTAAAAGCTGTGTATTGTACGAGTACGAATACGGGTGCATACGAGTAGAATTGTTGATGAAACTGAACGAGGATGTAATTGTAAGCATTTTTGTTAAGTAGAAGTATTTTGATAAGTGTCTTGAAGTCTTTCAAAAGTGTATGAATACATATTAAAACACTACATGTATATACATTTTAACTGAGTCGTTAAGTCATCGTTAGTCGTTACATGTAAATATTGTTTTGAAACCTTTAGGTTAACGATCTTGTTAAATGTTGTTAACCCAATGTTTATAATATCAAAAGAGATTTTAAATTATTATATTATCATGATATTATGATGTACGAATATCTCTTAATATGATATATATACATTAAATGTAGTTACAACGATAATCGTTACATATATGTCTCGTTTCAAAATCATTAAGTTAGTAGTCTTGTTTTTACATATGTAGTTCATTGTTAATATACTTAATGATATGTTTACTTATCATAATATCATGTTAACTATATATATAACCATATATATGTCATCATATAGTTTTTACAAGTTTTAACGTTCGTGAATCACCGGTCAACTTGGGTGGTCAATTGTCTATATGAAACATATTTCAATTAATCAAGTCTTAACAAGTTTGATTGCTTAACATGTTGGAAACATTTAATCATGTAAATATCAATCTCAATTAATATATATAAACATGGAAAAGTTCGGGTCACTACACATATTGTGGTGCTTATTACTTCATAAAATGTACACATGAATAAGTGTTTGATTAGATGGGGTAAAAGAAATTGCGTAGTTTTATAATACTTGTGGTGTTAAGCTTTGTATTCAAGTTCTCATAAGAATGTATATACCTTTGAAATGTTTTGTACTAAATCTCGTGGTCTAATACTGATAATTGAATACTTAAACCTGTAGATACACCAATATTATTGTTGACTCATTATTCATGTTTTATCTCAGGTCCATAGATGTATAGCTTCCGCTCATACTAGAGGTGCATGGCATATTGTTGGAGTTCACACGCTTTCATAAAGACTATATTATTATTCGCGTTTAAAAGTGTTCCTTTTATTAACTACTATTGATCTTTTACTATGGTACTATTGGTATTTAATTACTTGTTGGAGACTTACTTTTTAAGTCAATGTTTCATTAAAATAAATGCGAATACTTTTGAAAAATGTCTCATTTAGAGGGTGTAACTGTTACTGTGGGAACCGATGATTAACGCACTGTCAAAAGGAATTTAGCGGGTTATTAGATAAAGCAAGTGCATTTATGATTTCATCAGTTACATAGCTGAAGATGTGTGACGTCGGCTCATGAATAGGCGATAACCTCAAACCTGTATACTTGTCCTACCGCCCCTTTCAGTACACTGACATGTCATTGGGTAAATACGTTAGGCTTAAAGATTCTGAATAGACAGCAATGTCCCATAACCCCGATGCCCATGAAACATGAACTACATGCAAACACTGATGGCTCATCAATAGGAGCGACCCGGTGATGTGACATATTAACGATCATTAAGGTCTAAACTTTCTTAAGTATAAGAAAAGATAGAAGACATCCCTGATCCGAGAGACATGATGTGTTTTCGACGCTATCATTAGTGAATGGATTTAATAAATCAATTAGGCCCTTAATTAAAAGAGAATAACCATAAATAACACCATGGCCAAGTTATAGAGTAACCTTCATGAACACATTCGGTTATCCTAATGGTCCAATCCTTTATGGGTGTACCAAACAGTTCCTGAATTAAATAAGAATCCCACAAGGGGTGTGCAATGCTTGAGACCGCGTTATGTTGCAATTTACTATATCCGTACTGAAGATTAGCTTCCATGGCCGTACATGGCAGAGGTATAGAGTACTACAACCGTTGTGATGTTTAACTACTAGTGACTACACAGGCATAGCTCAAGGGCCATGTGCTACGTATCTCAGTCAGAGTTTCCATTACAAAAGATCAACTGTCGGAATCCATAGCATAGGTTGCCTTACTACAATCATTATGCCTATGACAAACGCATTATGTATCCGATAGAGGTTTCTTACCAAGGGGTGACACAGATAGTGTACTCTGAATTGGAGTTCGCGACTTCTCAATAACAAAGCCGATAACCACGTTCTATTAGTTGGAAAAACGATTGAGTTTAATTCATAATCGGAAAGCGTCTCAACAACATCACATTACACAGTCATAATTTCAGCATCGTAACTGATTACATCATAACAAACACTCAAGATAAATACTCGCTAATCATGGCAATAATATCATCTATCATAATAGTAATAGGAAGCATTATAATAGATGGAGTACAGGGATAAAAGTACCAGTAGATTAGACGAGTTCCGAAAGTACAAAAGTGAAAACTTCCACCTCTAGACAGCTCCTAATACGAGCTTCAACGTTCGCCTCTGGGTACTAAATTTCCCGCTCATAAATGAGAAGGCCTCGAAAGTATTCAAAGATAGATTTTAGAAGCACGTAATGAGAAGTGTGAAGTGCGTGTTGAATGTGATATAAATGAACCAATTTATACTAAAAAATCCATGGGCAAGCCGTGTACACGGCCATGCATTTTGTGGTCAAGACGTGTGCCCTGGACGTGTAAGGAAGGCTTACGCATGCCTTGCCCGGGCACATTGGCCGTGTGACAGGATCATGTGCAAGCTGTGTAAACTGGTGACCAGTCGTGTGACTTCCTTTCTTGGTATTTTTTTGCTGATTCTCGGGATTGTAACTTGGTTTCCGGGGCTGTAACTTGAGTATCATCGTTTTCGCTATAGATTCTTCGTTTAAAGCCCGTTTACTTCGATTCTTCTTGCACCGTCTTCATAATCACTTGATCTATCAAATAAAGCAAATAATTAATTTGGTGATAAAGTGTATAAGGTTATTGTTTTGGGCCTTAATATCGGGGTAAAAACATGACTTTTTAGCTAAGATCACGTACCGATAGAGGTAGTGAATACTATGACCCAGTTTATTTCCAATCAATAAGTATAATTCACCAAACAACGGCTCCTTATACACCACAATAAAATGGTGTAGCTGAAAGGAAGAATAATTCTCTTAAAGAAATGGTTAATTCAATGATGTTCTATTCGGGTTTGAGTGAAGGGTTTTAGGGGAAGCCATGTTAACGTCTTGTTATATTTTGAATAGAGTTCCAAACAAGAAGAGGAAAAACACACCTTATGAACATTGGTATAATAATAAAAGATGACCCAACTTGCGTTACTTGTGTGTTTGGGGATGTCGGGCGATCGTAAGACTACCGGAACTCAAGAGGAAAACATTGGGTGAGAAAGTTATTTATTGCATCTTCATTGGGTATGCCAAGCATTCCAAGGCCTATAGGTTCTATGTTATTGAACTTAATGACTCGATTTCGGTTAACACTATGATAGAGTCTAGAGATGCTGCTTTTTATGAATCCCAGTTTACATCAATACCTAGGCCAAAGGATGTGGTACCTATTTCGAATGAAACCTCCCAAGGAGATCAATTGGAAGAAATTCCTAGTGAGATAAATGAACCTCGTAGAGAGTAGAACTAGAACTCCTAAATCATACGGTTCTTATTTTCAACTATATCTAGCTGAAGGATCTAGAGATTGTGTCCAATCTCAATTCTATTATTATAATAAAATAGAGAAAGATCCTAGAATCTATAATGAAGCTATGAGATCGCGTTATGTTGCTTTTTGGAAAGAAGTTGTCCGTGTCGAGATGGATTCTATTATGGAAAATAACACTTGAGTTTTAGTTGACTTGCCACTAGGTGTAAACCATTGGGTAATAAATGGATCTTTAAAAGAAAGGAGAAGGTTGATGGGATGATTGATAAGTTAAAAGCTCAATTGGTCATCCAAGGCTTTAGAAAAAAGGAAGGCATAGATTACTTTGATACCTATGCACCAGTTGCTCGTATTACCATTATTAGATTGTTGATTATGCTTGCATCGACTCATAATCTAGTGATCCACCAAATGGATGTGAAAATAGCCTTTATATATGGTGATTTGGAAGGAGAGGTATACATGAAACAACCGAAAGGTTTTGTAATGCAAGGGAAAGAGACAAAGGTGTGTAAGTTGAGTAAGTCATTGTATGGACTTTATAAGCACCTAAACAATGGAATCAAAAGTTTGATGATATGGTATTATCTCATTGCTTTATGTTAAATCAGTTGGATAAATGTGTGTATAGCAAATTTGATCACATGGGTAAAGGAGTGATCATTTACTTGTATGTTGATGACATGTGGATCTTTGGTACCGATCAAGGTCAAGTAGATAAAATAAAACAATTTTTGTCATCGCAATTTTCAATGGAGGACATAGGGGTGGCTGATGTAATTCTTGACATAAGGATTAAATGTGAAGACAAAGTTATCACAATCACACAGTCTCACTATTTTGAGAAAATCTTGAAGAAATTCAAACATGAGAACTGCTCCCCGGTAAATACTCCCATTGATCCAAATGTGAAGCTTATGCCTAATACGGGTAAAGCTGTATCGCAACTTGAATAATCTCAAGCAATAGGATGTTTAATGTATCCTATGACCAGCACTAGACCAGATATTTCTTATGCCGGGGGAAACTAAGTAGATTTACGAGTAACCGGTGTGCTCACCACTGGTATGCTAAAAATAAAGTATTCAAGTATTTGAAGCAAACCATGAACTATGGTATCACATATGCCGGATTTCCTTCTATTATAGAAAAATATTTGAATGCAAGTTGGATTATCAATGTCGAAGATCATTCATCTACGTCGGGTTGGATATTCCTTCTTGGAGGAGGAGCAATTTTATGGGCATCGAAGAAACAAACTAGTATCACGAATTAGACTATGGAATCAAAATTTATAGCTTTCGCAGTGCCTGATAATGAAGCTGAATGGTTAAGGAACTTGATCTATGAGATTCCTTTGTGGCCAAAGCTTATCTCTCCTATCTGTATTCATTGTGATAGTGCTTCTCCTTTGGCTAAGGTTTATAGTCAAATGTATAATGCAAAGTCTAGGCACTTAGGTGTTAGGCATAGCATGTTTCGTGAGTTGATCATCAATGTAGTGATTTCTGATGATTTAGTGAGGTCATAACAAAATTTGACTGATCATTTGACCAAAGGACTAGGCAGGGAGTGCACACGTCGGAATTGGTGTGGGATTAAAGTACATCTAGATCTTCTAAAGTGGGATACCCAATTCACTTCTAGTACAACGCTAGCTAGGAGCTGAATTCAATGTAAAAAACTTAATTTTTGAAGATTAGAACACATGTAATATATGATCCCAAGGTATGCGAACTGCAAGCTAAAGTTAAGTTGAAGTATAGAAGCAAGATTGAAGAAAACTACCTATATAGACATGAAGTTTTCTCGCTTCAAAAAGCTTGTGACTTAGATTGCGATATGTCATGAATGGATTGGGACACATGGCTTGTAAAGTGTCAAGTTCAATTGTAGATTGTATGAAGCTGATGTATATATTATCTTCTCGTATTCATATGGATTGATGGGTTTAAACATTAGAGCACCATGATTTTCGAATTCTTGAAATGTGTAATATACTTAGATGGAAATTTAATTTCTGAAACATTTCCATTTATGCATCGATTTGACTATTTATTAATATTTTAGTAAATCAAGGATACACTAAAATGGGGGAGGGGGGATTTGTTGGTGATTTTAGTGTGATCCAATGAATAGTTTAGTGGTATTAGATTTACTAGGTAGAATGTGTTAACAATTCATTGGTACTCTAATACGAATTTGGTTAAAACGAATTCAATGAAGTGTGGAGTACACGTTCGTAAAGAGTTAGATGGCTTGTGGGAGCTGGAAATGAACTTGGTTCTTGGAATAAGATGTATAGTGTTGAACATATTACCTGGAAGTGTAATACATCTGCGCACCACGCATATTGGTGGCGCACCGCGCCATATAGCAGGTTTTAGTAACAAAAGTTGCTCGCTTAGGAAATAGGAACACCCAGTACACCGCGTCGCACGATAAAACGTGTGCAAGGGTCAATAGGCAAGGCATTGCAATTGTATGCCACGCAACATGGTTATGCTTCACATCGTTCTACTATCTGCACTAAAAGGTGCGAATTTTGACGCAAAAGGTGCTTCGATTCACAAAACGTTGTACAGTTATTCCTGGTAATTATGCCACGGTTTGTACATGTTATTCAGCCTATTTTGAAACCATTTCAAGGGTGTTGATTCCCAAGTGATGTGCCATTTTAATATGGTCATTTCCAAAGGTTGCAATACTTCGGTTGCACATTTTCGCCAATTATAAATAAGATACTTAATTCTGGAAATGGGTAAGAAATTTTGAACATTTATTCACACATTCTACTCTATATATTCAGATTTACATTCTACAATAGCCAAAGATTATTACTCCCTCTGTCCCAAAATAAGTCTCGTGTTTGACTTTTGATAGGCAATCTTCTTAGTTTTGACTTCAAATAATTTATAGTTTTTGCTAAATAATTTTTGATGAAAATTATCTGAATAGAGTGATTTTTTAATTATGTTTTCATTGGTATAATTTTCATCAATTATTTTATAACCCAAAAAAGATATTTAAAGTCAAAGTTGACGAAGAAAGACTCAAAAATTCCAAGCAGGACATTTCTTTGGGACGGAGGGAGTATCTTTTAGCCAACACGATAATCTATTCATTGTCTTATCCCAATCAAGACTTTGTGTAACTCGTGACTAATTGGTTCAAAATAATTGAATAGAAAAGTGTTCACACGATTCAAGGAACAATCCGGTGATCTTATTCTCAACCCTACACATTTTATTTAACATATTCCCTATTGAGTGTAAAAGTTTTTATCGTACATTTTATAACAAAACAACGCATAACATATATATGGAAAGTTTCCTATTGTTGTAAAAAAGTTGGATTGTCAACCACCAATAATTTTTCAACGCAGAGCTATACTCGTTATGAACATAAACATGAACCTGACATGTTGATGTTTAGGCATTAAATGGTTTAAAATTGAAATGATTCAAATGTTCGGATTAATTTTAGTTCCCAACGACGGCATTTACCTTTTATGATAATTGAAAACGACATTAAACTAGTTTGATTATCATTGTAAATGAACTCTACGAAGCATGTAAAATTAATGTATTGACCTTCTAAATTAATAAATAAAAAAAATGTAACTATTTCATAAGTATTCAGAACATGATTTAAAGAGAATAGTTTAGCATAGATTGTTAAATAATTCAGTATTATTTCATTTAGATGTCAAAAATAAACGAAAAATTGTTAAATCATTCAATTAAGAGATAAACAAAAATACTATTAGTTGTTGATGTGAGTTGAATATTGTAATGGATAAGTAGGATTTGTACCACGTGCCAACCTTACACACAATTCATATGATCCTTCGAATGTAATTTCAGATATGTAATACCTCAAGCAAATCTCATATTATCAAACCCGAGTGATTTAATAAATTATTGTAAATCGAATAACAACAATGAATTAGGGTTTAGATCAACTGAAGAGAAGCTTAGACGGTTTCTCACAACTAACTAATTACAATCTATTATAGGTTATTTTAAAGCCTTTGTCACTAGGCGTTAACTAACATCCCTAACAAACTTTGAAACAAAGAAGAAGATCTAAAATTACACAATCTACCCTGACATTATAATATGTACAAAAGTAATCCTTGTACTATCATTTTGACTTTATGTTGACTTCTCGGTTTTGTACACTCCCCCTCAAGTTTGGAGTTGGATAATGTAGAAACTCCTAACTTGAGTAATAACTTGGCTCGTTGCTCCACAGAAATAATCTTTGTAAAAACATCTACAAGTTGATCTTTAGTGTAGATATACTCAGTTTGAATAGAACCTTGCTTTAACTGATCTCAAACAAAATGACAATCAACTTCAATATTTTTAGTGTGAGCATAAAACACAAGATTAGCTGCAATATACAATGCAGCTTGATCGTCACAATACAAGCTCATAGGCCCTAGATCTTTCAAACCCAAATCTTTTAAAAGAGAAACTAGCCATGTGAATTAACAACAGGTCATTACCATTGACTTGTATTATGCTTTAGCGGAAGAACGTGAGACCACACCTTGTGTCTTTGATTTCCATGATATAGGAGAATCACCTAGTAAAATACAGTACCCCGTAGTTGACCTTCTACTCATTGGACAATTTGTCCATTCAGAATCACAGTAAGCTTTGAGCTGAAATGAAGCGACCCGTCCTAATCTATAAGGACGAATACAATAACATATGGATACATTGCGAGGTATTTGACCTTGACCTCTATATGATACATTTTACAAACATTGCATTCATTTTTAAAGACAAACTTTCATTACATCGAAAGTTGACAGGCATGCATACCATTTCATAATATCCAACCTATAAATGACCTAGTCTGCCATTTACTTAATAATAATCTCTATTAAACTCAACGACTTGAATACAACATCTTTTGAAATATGCCATGAATGACTCCAAGTAATATCTTTAAAATGAGCAAATGCACAGCGGAAGATTTCTTTCAAACCTGAGAATAAACATGCTTTAAAGTGTCAACCAAAAGGTTGGTGAGTTAATTAGTTTATCATAATCGATCATTTCCATCATTTTAATAGACCACAAGAATTTAGATATTTAATTGTACACGTAACCCGAGTACATAATAACACGCGTAACCCGCGAATTAAAATTCATTCATATGGTGAACGCTTGATAACCGAACTAACAGGATGCATATAGAATATCCCCATCATTCCAGGACTCTCATCGGATATGATAATCGAAGTACTAAAGCATTCGTAATCCGAATGGGACTTGTCAAGGTCCATAGATCTATCTTTAGGATTCGCTTCAATTGGTGGCAATTATAATAAACACCAATTCTTAGGCTACCAAGCTAAAAAGGGGCATATTCGATTTCGATAATTAAATCATAGAATGTAGTTTTGATTACTTGTGTCTATTTCGTAAAACATTTATAAAGCAGTACATGTATTCTCAGTCTCAAAAAATATATATAAAAAGGGAGTAATGAAACTCACAATACTGTATTTTGTAGTAAAAATACATATGACGACATTGAACAAGTGCAAGGTTGGCCTCGGATTCACGAACCTATATTAATTATATATATTTATATGTTGGTCAATATTTGTCTAACAATTTAGGTCAGGTCATAGTGTATCACAATCCTAATGCTCGAGATCGACATGCAAAAGTCAACAAAAGTCAATTTGACTCAAAACAATTTCAAAAATCTATACATGATTATTATATAACTTAAATATAGTCATCTTATATATATTTAAATATATTTATTAGATTATATTAAAGTTCTTAATAAAAGTCATTTATTAATAAAATTTATATTAAAAAATATATGATAAAAATATACTTTTATATATCTTAAGTAATATAATTTAATAATTTCACTTAATATCATAAAAATATAGTGATATGTAATATTAATGTAATTATATTACGTGTAGTAAAAATATCATTGTATCGCATATTTAGTTGATAAAATAATATCGATAATAACAATAATAAGTAAAAGTTGTATTATCTTGTAATAATAATTACTATTATTCTACTAATAATAATAATAACAATATTTATATTTACTAAAGATGGTATTAATTATGATAAAATGATAATTCTAATCATGATAATCTTAATAATAATGTTACTTTTTAATATTAACTGTAATATTAATAATATTTTAAAAATAATAATTCTATTCAAAATGATAATTTTATTAATAATAATACTAAAATGATAATAAAAAAATGATATTTTATAATAACAATGACATTTCTATTAAAAATGATAATTTAAATAAAAGTGATAGTTTTTGACATTAATGATTCTTTTAATAATAATAAAAATAAAAATAATGAAAACGATATTTTAATCTAAATCAATATCTTACAATATTTTAAATTTCACCATGATACACATACTCATTATTTCCTAATCGATTCGTTTAATAGCTTTTAGTATTCTTTTATATCGCGTACATAATAATGAATATAATAGCAATCATAATAATTAGATGATACTATTATTAGTTTTAATGATAATGATACTAATAATTATTATAATAATATTAATGATAATACTAATACTAATAATTATAATAATAATGACAATATTAATAATAATTTTTAATGATCATAACAATAATGATAGTAATGACAATAACAATTTTTAATAATAATACTTATATTAATAATGATAATGTTAATGATAATAATAATAATAATAATAATAATAATAATTATAATAATAATAATAATAATAATAATAATAATAATAATAATAATAATAATAATAATAATAATAATAATAATAATAATAATAATAATAACAACGACGATAGTGATAATAATCATTTTAACAATAATACCAAAATTCAGTTGACTATAACTTCTAATCCGTTCATCGAACCCATTCAATATCTAAATGAAAAGTTCTTAATTTTTCGCTAGCTTTCCAATGACATGCATATCATATACCTTCTCTCAGTAGCATGTGTGTCTAATTCAGGATTCAACATAACCTATCTAACGATAATATCAAACGTACAAGCATGCATAATCCTATATACTCGAGCACTAATCAGGGATACACTATTAATATATAAAAGTTAAGTTATGCATGCTCACGTATCAATATTGAGATTCAATATTACAGGAAAGTACGTAGACGCGACGGAGAGGATAAACACTAGATTGACCTCACGAGTGTCCCACGAATATTACCCATAACCTCCATAGCTATAACCCATAATTTCCTTAGCTCTATCCTACTCGAAAAAACCCGTCTTGAAATAACTCGCTCATAACCTCGTCGTAGTATTTTAGGTATAATACTAATAACAATAATACTTATACTACTAATAATACATTTGAATTAATAATAATAATATAAATAAGAAAATAAATAAATACGGAGTATATATCTCTCGATAGAGAGATTGAAAAGTGGAGCAGAGAATGATCGAGTTTTATAACCAATTCAGTCACCCACACCTCCACGATTGTGGAGGTTTAATTCCTATATGCTTCGCGATCGCGAAGCTCCCCTGTCCAGCTCATTCCAAATGATTTCAAGGCTGCCGACGATTTATATAATAATATATTTAATATATTTAATTTATATAATTAATTATATATTATATTATATTTAAGTGCATTGTTAACTTGTAATTTTAGTTCCACTAACTAGTACGTTTATGCTCGACTTATGTCCTGGTTCCGGTGTCTCGAACGCATTTTCGTACGCTTAGAAAACTAGTACTTTATGTTTCACGACGTGTAACTTTAAAATTAAATAGACTTAAACCTCAATTTATTATATTATCTAAAGTATAATCTTTTCGTTTGAGTGTTGTGGTCATTTGCTTTTATAAATCAATGTTTCGTTGTTTATCAAAATGTATATTTTAAATTAACGTTTTATGACCAAGTTAATATTATGTCTATCACTTTGTAAAAAATATATATATTCATTAAAAATATAAATTTGTACGTATTGTATGTATTTGAAATATTTATTTAATAATATAATATTTAGTTTTTCAAACTAATTATATTTTAAAGTTTGTTTTAAAATCGTTTAGAAAAATATTATAACATTTTCATTTTAAAACTTAAATAGATACAATTTATTTATGTACTAACATTTTAAATATCCATCGCATCACTAAGCGAGTGTTACTATCGTGTACTTAACTAATTCGAAAACATATATATTTAATGGACACATTTTAAATTCACGTTGCAAGTTATTTATATATAATTTGTTCTAACAATTAACGTTTCGACCTATTGTATATATTCAAATTTATTCCTTAAATGATTTCGACTATGTCATAAAATGTTTTCAATATTATGAAAACTAATAATTATTTTATCAAAAGACTCAAGGCAATCATTGTGTTGAAAGTTAATCTCTACTAACCTTTGTCCAGTTATCGTTAATTGACCTATTTGTTCTTATTTGTAAATCACTTTACCATTTTTTTGGATATTGTTAAAATGGAAAGATTTCTCAAATCAATGTGGACCTCTCAACAGAGACTCATAATCATAATTCAATGTATCTGATAAATCAATCATTTGATATTATCTTCTAATTCCATCGATGAACATATTGAAACAAATACATTCATGTAAAGTATTATACATTTAATTCTTTGTTAATATTCTCAAGTTATAATATATACATATCTATTTAATTATATCTATTTATATAATGGTTCATGAATCGTCGGAATCCGGTCAAGGTTAAATGAATGTATGAACATAGTTTAAAATCCTTGAGATTTAACTTAACAAACTTTGCTTATCGTGTCGGAAACATATAAAGATTAAAGTTTAAATTTGGTCGGAAATTTCCGGGTTGTCACAGTACCTACCCGTTAAAGAAATATCATCCCGAAATTTGATTGGGATGGTCATGACTGACAATAAGTATGTTTTCATGACGCATACGAGCTGAGAATTAGAGTTTTATCATCAGTGAGTAATATGGATAAAACAATTTGATTTTTGTGAAGAGTACAAGTGAAGCTATCATCAAAGAGCTAAATGAATAAATGTAGATTTGTCTTAATCGGTAATGTAGTCACGGTTGTTTTTCGAAAAACAAGGAATTTAGAGAAAATCTTCATAGTAAGATTTGGTTCTTCGGTAATTGAGAAAATTAGGATCCGCTTTAAATGCGATCATCCGTTTTGATTGCTCTATCGAATATTTTACTATAAATCTACCCCCTTCATTTCCTTACAACTCACATCTTCTATTCCTTCTCCCTCAACTCATATATTAAAGTATTCGTCAATATGCTCCATCCAGTTCTGCTTCTTGATATATTCCTAACTTTCATATCTGTCATTCTTCTTTTTTATCTACCACCGGAAGAATCTATTTACTTCTACTATACTCTTGGTTTTATAGTGTTTTTAGTTATCCCATGTCTTTATATTGCTATATGCATCGATATATACGGTTTGCAATTTCTGGGTTGTTGTTAGGTTTTATATCTTCCCTTATATTTCAAAGTTCCTATTTCTTCCTTATATAATCATTGTCGTCCTCAGTTAATGCCCCCTTCTATTTGCTGTGATTTATATTCCCATTTCTATTTTGGAGTTTCATTCTTTCGTTTCCTCTTCTTGCGATTAAGCACCGCTTGTAATGGTCCAGAATTCGCAGATATGAATTTCGGAATGAACATAGTTAATGTTCTAAGAAGAAAATTGTAATGGCACGATCTTGATTTGTCAAATTATTAGAATACCTCGGACAAGACCGAATCTTCAAGGAAAAATATTTTCTTGTAATGTTTAGAGGTTAAGTAGAATATAAGAGTAATGTAACATAGCACATGATGACGTTATGATCTGTGAATCATCACGTTCCATTTAGAAACTCAGCATGACTTACTGTAATATAATCACGTTGATCAAGTTTCATTATATTATACTAATTCATGCTTCAGTTCCCAACACTACTTCAAAAACGTTCATATTTTAAACTCGAAGGTTTCAGAATTTAGAAACTAAAAGAGTTTCTTTTATGATGTAACACAGATAGCATGAAGAGATAAATAATCTCAGATGAGAATAGTTATGAATATATCTTCAGAAATATTGAGGATATTTATAATGAAATATACGATGATATCTTAGAATATTTAATATAAGAGGATGATGAAGAATATTGTCCGCAAGAGTTTTAGAGTAAGGAACAAGGTATTTGCTAAGGATTTCAGCAGATACTGAATCATTTGGGTTCTTTGAAGGTAGATTTCGTCTTTGTGATTTGTCCACAGCCTCCTTCATACTTTGCTCAATTCGTTTTCCAGTTCCAACCTTCCCTTTTTCTGAGCTTTGCCAACACACTATTCTTTATCATCAAACTTTTGACTGTTACGGTTGTCTACTGTTTCTGCTGCTTCATTCAGCTTTTCTAAAAATTTAGAGAACTAAATCGTAGATTGGGGTGTTTTTCAGAAACTTCACATTCGAAGTATATAAGTCTAGGAGATAGACGTTATATGTACACATATAACTGTTGGCATAGATATGCTGCAAAATTTCAAAATACTAATTGTTGATTCCCAATAATTTGCATGACAATTCTTGTTACAAGATGCGGATGACTAAATGATGGGGTTTCGATAAATATAATGATTTTTCGGAAAGTCAAAGGTTAGTGAAGTTGTTGGTAAGTTTATTGCTAATGTGGTGAGATATAAAAGGTTCTCTGGTAACGATGACGAAAGTGCAACGTCTATATCGAGGTTATAATAAGATTGTTTCAATTGAATAGTCGAAGTTGACTTGCTGGAGCTATGACAAAACTGGCTAATTTGAAAAGAAATCGCAAAGTTATTTTTGCTAATAAATGCCAAAGGGTCTGTCATGGATATATGTTAAACTATGACTTTGGTTTCGAGAGTTTTTCAGGTGCATAACTGTGGTTAATATGTGGTTGGATCATCATCTCGATTGTTCATTATTTGAAGTGTTTTCAGGAATTTCGAAGGGTTTGAACACAGATTGTAATCGTTAATATACATATGATGTTCCAGGATTTTGAACATTACAAATACTTTTCTGGGTTCTATGAATAGAAATTATGTTCTAGTACAGTTTTGAAGTCAAAGTATAGATTTAAAAGATGTAAGAATCTAAAAGTGATGATATCGGTTATATCTCGAATTGAATTCTGAGATTTTAAAATCAGAATGTGTAATTGGATTTGAATGAGAACAGTTGTTTTGGTTTTTATGAAAGAATGTATATCGTTGTGAAAGTAGTGAGTATAGTTGACGATTATTGAATCAGATTCGAAGAATGTAACATATTAATTGTGAATTTATATCTCTCGGGTATTACCTACCCGTAAAAAAAATTCACATGTAATATTTTGTAAAAGAATTTTATTACAGTCTTTGTGAAAATATATATATGTATGTATATTTTCTTCAGATGTAATACAGATTTAGTGAGTTAATATTAAATTAAGCTCATTTGATTTTCGACTAGAACTAGAATTGAATAATTCCTAAAACTTTAGAAATTACGTAATCTTCGCAGATTATTTCTTCAACGTAAATGAAATCATGAATCAATACTTCATTATTCATTTTTATTGATATTTCTTCGGTGAATGGTGTTAGTATTCGTGGAATTCTTGTGAACTTCGCAAGGTACGAATGATGTTGTCTGAAAAGTTTCGAGTACATCGATAATGAAGGTGTAAAATCAAACATATATTTGAATAATACACTTGATTTATTATGAAATTGAACTCATTGAATTAAAATAGAGATTGTAGTTAACGATGGCTAAGTTGCTGATGAAGGATGTACATCATAGCATATTAGTAATATGAATTAACCGAGTAGTTAAGATTCACACATAATAGCTTAGTACAGAACGATTTATTTTTAGAAATTTATATATATAATATATACATATAAATCCTTTAATGGAAATGAGTTAATACTTTATAACTCATTGATACAATATAATCATTGTTGATTCATATGATGTCCATGGTGATTCTTGAACTGGCGGAGCTTCTGATGTTATGGGTGCTGATGATGTTGGCGATGCTGACGGCACGGACAGTGCTGTTGATGCTGACGGTACTGCTAATTCTATTGGTAAAACAAGTCTAGCTTGTAAATCGTGCACCATTCCGGTCAGGGTTTCATTTCATCATTTTGCTTACTCATCTGGTTTACAATCAAAACTAAAATAAATAATCTCTAAAACTTTTAGAAACTACATATTCTCTGCAGAATATTTCCTTGATGAAGTTATGAATCAATACTTCATCATTTGTTGTTGTTGGTACTCCTTGGTGTTTATGGTGCGTATGACGTTGAGGTTCGAGGTACGGATTGTGATGTTGAGGTGTGGGATGCGATTGTTGTTGGTGGTGGTGATAATGGTACTGTTGGTGTTGATGATGATGGTACTGTTGATGCTGATGGTGCTTGTAATCTTCGCACCATATCCTCCAAAGCCAATACTCGAGCGCGAAGCTCGTTGACTTCTTCTATTACACCGGGCTGATTGTCGGTTCAGACGAGTGGATAAATAAGATCTAGAATTTGATGTAGTATATAATCGTGACGAGATACACTGGAAATAAGAGAGAAAATGGTGTTTCAGACAGGTTCGCCGGTAAGTGCTTCAGGTTCTTCGCCAAGAGGGCAATGTGGTGGATGGAAAGGATCACCTTCTTCTTGTCTCCAATGATTAAGGAGACTACGAACCCATGATGTAACGACCCGGAAAATTTCGACTAATTTTAAACGAAACTCTCGATACGATATAATATTTTCGACACGATAAGAAATGTCTGTTAGGTTGGATCTCAAAAATTTTGAACTATTTCACATATTCGTTTGACTTTCGACCATTCCTGACGATTCACGAACAACTCTTTGTAAATAGATACATATATATATATATATATATATATATATATATATATATATATATATATATATATATATATATATATATATATACATATTTTAATTTGAAATATAAATTGGAAATAAAATGCTACTTAACTGCTAATAACAAATATGTAAAACAAAATAATATACGATGTAATGATAAATATTAGTATATATGATGTATAGATATTAAATTGACACATTCAATTTGTTATATTAATATCATTATTATCATTTATTTTGATCATTAATATTATTATTAATATTATTAGTAATATCATTATTACTAAAATTACTAAAATTTTTATAATTATTATTATTGTTATAAAACAACTTATTACCACTATCATTATATATAATCAATATAGATAAAGTTATCATCAATCAAATGAATTCAGTTATCTGTTCCTTTTGAATTCACTACATGTTTTGTTATGGAATGATATTAAAATAATATTTATATTATTATTTGTGTTTCCCACTTTTAAATTCGTTTACATCTAATTAATGTCGATTGTTTATATGACTAGTGATGGTTGAGCAGAGGGGTATAAAATAGTTATTAATTTTAGCAGGAAATACTATTAAATACGATACAATTTTACACAAGATATTTATTTATTTATAGAATGGATATACTTAAACCTTGCTACAACACTTATAGGCAGTGTACCTAATCGTAAAGTAGTGTAGTTTTTAGTAAGTCCGGTTCGTTCCACAGGGAAATCTTTAAACAAAGCTTAACGCTATATTAGTTTACTTTTATAAAAATACAAATATATATATATAAGTAATATTATTATTATAAAGGGGGGTTTTTACCGTTTAATGACCGGTTTGTCGATTTTAAAACTTTAGTCGCAGTTAAAACCAAATGTAAAATATTAAAAATAAATACAAGACTTAAATTAAAGCGTAAAGTAAATAACGATAATGAAATTGCAAATAATAAAAGTGCGATAAAATAAACTTGCGATAATTAAAAAGTACGATAATTAAAAGTGCAATTAAATAAAATAACAATAAAAATGCGATAATTAGAAGTGCAATTAAATATAAAATAAAGGAAATTAAATATGAAATAAAAGAATTATGCTTATTTAAACTTCCGTAATCATGATGTTTGACGTGTTGATTTTAGTTTTATGCCCATGGGTTAATTGTCCTTTGTCCTGGATTATTTAATATGTCCGTCTGGTTTTTGTCCATAATAGTCCATCAGTCATAAATATAAAGTGCGAGTGTCCTCGTCAAATTATCCTTATACCCGAAGTTAAATATTCCAACTAATTGGGGACTTAAACTGTAACAAGATTTTAATACTTTGTTTAATAATTACACCAGGATGTCGACTGAGTGTAATCCAAGGTTTTAATATTTTGTTATCAATTATACCAAGTGTCCTTGTACATAATTTCACCCCTGTTTTAATTATTCTAGTGGCTATTAATCCATTCCCGTGTCCGGTTAAATGAACGATTATTCGTACATATAAATACCCCGCCCATCGTGTCCGATCGAGTGTATATGGTAATTTATAGGAACGCCCAATTGTAAATCTTTATATTAACATTAACAAACTATCATTTAGTTAAACAAATATAAAGCCCATTAATAGCCCATAGTCTAATTTCCACAAGTGTCGTTCTTTTGTCCAAACCCCAATTATGGTACAAAGCTCAATTACCCAATTTTAGTGATTAGCCCAACATCATGATTACTTCGTTTTAAATAAGCATAATAATAACTTAGCTACGAGACATTAATGTAAAAAGGTTGAACATAACTTACAATGATTAAAAATAGTGTAGCGTTACACGGACAGAATTTCGACTTACACCCTTACAATATTCGCTAACATGCCCTTATTATTAGAATTATAATTAAAATTAAAATTAAAATATAAATTATAAATATAAATATTACGTATGAATGGAGAAAAGAGAAAGATAGATTTATTTGTGGTGCACCAAAGCTCGATTTTTATAGGCATGTGGGCTGGAACTGGGGCTCATGCGATCGCATGGATTTATGCCTTCCAGGCCATGCGATCGCATGGCCAGCTGGGGAGGCTCATATTTGGTTGTTTTCTTCTGCCGACGGTTTTATAAATAATATAATATATTAAATAATTATAAGAATTATTTAAATATTATATTATATTTATGTGCATAGTTGACTTGTAATTTTTAGTCCGTTGCGTCGAGCGTTGAGAGTTGACTCTGGTCCCGGTTCCGGATTTTCGAACGTACTTGCGTACAATTTAATATCTTGTACTTTATGTTTTGAATCTTGTACTCTTGTAATTTTGAGACGTTTCTTATCAATAATTTGAACCTCATTGATTGTATTTTGTACTTTTGAGCTTTTTGGTAGTTTGCGTCTTCAATTCGTCGAATCTGTCTTTTGTCTTCACCTTTTATTATTAAACGAATATCACTTGTAAATAGAACAATTGCAACTAAAAGCTTGTCTTTCTTGAGGAATAATGCTATGAAATATATGTTCGTTTTTAGCATTATCAAATATTCCCACACTTAAGCGTTGCTTGTCCTCAAGCAATATCGTCTTGAAATACTAGAATCACTTCTTTATTCTTCACACTTTGTACATCAGTGATTTCTATACGGCGGTATAAACAATTGTAGTAACGATAGAACCATGGTTAAAGGTGGGTGTGTCATCCACAGTTGCCTCGGGTTTAGGTCAACGACACTTGCAATCAAATAGCCGATTTACTTTCGGTTTCCAAAGCAAAGTGCACATTTGAAAGGCGGTTTACAGTCCCACATGACTATGAAAATGTAGATCCTTAAGAAAATTGGATCTTTATGAAAATATTTGATCTTTTGAAAATTCAATCTAGCTTTTACCCTAGATAAGTTTTTCGGAATAACCCTTCACCGGTGTTTGCAAAATATTTTTGTGGGTTTGGTGAGTTTCAGATTTGAAAATTTTAGCTCAAAACTTGTTGTTTTGTGTCACCCACTTGCTAACCTTGTATTTGGAAAGCGACACGTCCAGTTTACTTGTCCCGTATATTACCTTTCGATAAACTACCGTTCGGTTGTAAAGGAAAGCGTTGAACAAGCAACTGTTAAGGCAATGTCCCCTGACATGCTTTTAATTATGGTCTATAACGTGTCGGACGCAATTACTATCCTTGGTAGGAGCAATAGTAAAGCTCACCCTTATAATTTTTCGGTCTGGCACAAGGTCCTGTCTTTGACCATGCTATGCAACCACCGTTCTTACGGTTGACACCCGATTTTGTTCAGGTGACCTAATGAATTCCAGGTGAATTCCTAGGATTTTACGTTCAATGGTAATGAACGCATTGAAAATAGGGTTTTCAGAAAACAAATCGGTTTGTAATTTTGATCAAAATATTTTCTCGTTCAAGCTCGAGTTTAGATATCATTGAATTCCATGAGTTTGAATTCTCAATCTTTAAGGTCAATCTCTAGGATTGAGTAATATCAGGCTTAAAAGCTGATTTTTAATCTTTAAGGAGATTATCCTTTCTGGGGATCTGATTTGTTAGTCTTATCCAGCTAATTTGCACGGTGCCCCCCCATTTTACGAGATAAATCCTTCTCATGGTTAGGATAAATCTGACCACTTGGCGACCCTGTTTAATGCTGAGGTCCGTGGATTTCCTGCTAATTTTAGTGATGACTTTTCTAGGTTTTTCGTCAACCTACAGCTGGTCTGGACAACAACTTCCTGACTTAAATCAAGAAGCGCGTGTCTTTTTCGGAAGACTTTACTTCCTTTTAATGATGGAATTGATTCATCGTGTAGATCCATCTCTTCTTTTCTTTCATCGGGTAAAACAGTTTAGTTTAGTCCAAAGCAAAAGTATTTTTAGTTATTTGTTACAGATATATGTGACATATGTTTAAGATAACTTGGTAAATTTTCCCACACTTCGCTTTTATTTTCCTTTTTATCGTCCTCTATTCCATTTTAAATGAATTTTAACATTTTGGTTTGTTTCTCAATTTATGTCCTTTCTGAGGTAACAATAATTTCGGTGTTAAAACCTAGTTTTATCGTTCATAAATATGTATAAACATGATTTTGAGTTCATTTAATTGAAAATTTTGAAAAATTTTACTAGAATTGGGTAGTCAGTATATAAGACTAGAGCTGTTCTTTATTATCAGAGAGCACTAGATTATAATACAACTACTACGTTACTAGTATTTTTAATGGTAACCAAGTGTATAAAGATAAAAAATTTTAAAAATCCGAAAGAATTTAACCCCTTCCCACACTTAAGATCTTGCAATGCCCTCATTTGCAAGAAATCAGTACAATTTAAATTATTGAGGGATATTAGTGTAGAAATGATTAAATTTTACCAAAGTTTCCAAACATATTGGCGTTTGTTTACTGAATGATAAATGGTGCATATCATTTGTTCATTTCGTCTGTTGTTACATCACATTTATTTGTCATCTTGTCGTCAAAATTAGTAGCTTTTGCTGAACTTAATGCCAGTCTTTGAAAATGCGCTGTTTTACCCTGTTTTGTACAATCGACAATATACATACATACAAATATAATCATGCATGGCAATTTGAAATGGGACTTAATATCCCACTTTCAAATTCTAAATATGAAATATTAGTACACAATAATAATAAAAATTACACAAATATATCCAATAACATAAGTTTAAACATGAAAAAGTCAAAAGATAAAAACATAAAAATCATAAAAATAACCAAATGGAACTAAATCATTCTGGATAGGGGTTCCAGTTCATCTCATCGGGTGGGTTCCATTGTTGGTTATAGGTGTTCTGATAGGCTTGGTCATAGTCATACCGGTTAAAGGGTGGTCGGATATCGGGGCTATGTGGTGGAAAATGAGCAGGTCGAGTAGGTACATAGTTATTTGGTACCTGATATGATAGCTGGCTCATGATTTGGTGCTGATGAACTAACCAGCTATCATGTTGGCGTCGCCTATAATCCTCGTATACTCGCTCGGAGTTCCACTGCTCATACATACTATGTCTTGTCGCGTTCGTCATTGCTTCCTCATCTATACGAACGTGGACGTCAAGAATAGCATCCCGAAAGACATCCCTAATGTCTTCCGCCTCCTCCATTTTCTCGTCTGAGCCTCTCTCTACCTGAGGATGAGATCCCTCATAGGGTACTGCCTGGTTACGTCTACTTTTCAATACCTTAGCACCCACATAAACTTTCAATCCTAAGGGCTCAACCTGTTCTCTACAAATCTGTAATGGACCCCCTTGGTTCCTATCAACACCTAAATACTCTCCAATGAGAGTAACAAAAATACCTCCTCCTATTATACTCCCGTCCTGCATTCCCTCTACCATTTTAGATAAATAAAAAGAAACACAGTAAGGGATATTGACAAAGCTTCTAGGATCTCGAATACACTTTAGGTAGAATAAATCATATAAGGTAATTTTTTCTTTATTATGACCTCTTTGTGTAATCGAGTTAGCCAAAAATCTATGAATAATACGAAGCTCGGCTCTGTCAATATGTGTATAGGAGTGTCCTCCTGCTCGTGTAAAACCATCAAAATGTGACATACGCCTCCAAATGGCGTCAGCGTCAAAGTTACTATCTACCCGTTCACCATAATGAATCAAGTTTGTACAATCGGGTAATAGCAACTCACCTGGAGTATATATCTGTAAGGCCCTGGCCATGTCCAGCATGGACATTCTGTACATCCTACCGCCAAGGATAAACCTAAGAAATCTTCTATCATCTATTCTAACTATATTTGTATCAAGTGATACAGTACTCATCAACTCAACACACCATTCCTTATATACAGGTCTACGAATGGTGAAAAGACGTTCCCAATCTGTAAAAGAAGAACTGCCATACCTTTGAACTAAAAGCTGTCTAACACGGTCAGCTAGATGGACCGTTTCCAAAGGGGCCCAATCGATTACCCTTGGCACCTCTACATTTTTTGTTACCAATTTGAATTTGTTCCTTTGATATGTCTCGTAATCTCTTCATCTTCTATCAAATCTCAGATTAGGATGTAGAGTGCGCTCAGGAATCGTTGGGAATTCTACTGGCGGCCTCATTGGGAATACTATGAATTCATCAAAAAACTGTACCGGATCATAATAAGGTATGTGCTGATCAGGCTGTTGTTGTTGTTCTTGTTGTAGTTCTTGTTCGTGTTGCATTTCTGGTTCTGGTTCTGGTGCTGGTCGTCTAGATGATGATGCTCCAGAAACTCTAGTATCGGCTCTCTGTAAAACACATTAAACACAAAATTTGTGTATCCAAATATGCATTAGTGTTAGCAAAATAACAACTTAAAACAATCACTATAACATGTTAAATCAAAATTAAATTTATACACATTTTCACAATTTTTCACAATTCTACACTTTTCAAATAAGCACATATGAAAATGTATACAAAATTCATAAGCATGTAACTCAAATAACATGTCAAAATAGTCATTACTAATAATTAAACAAGTCTCAAATGGCAAATATATCAAATTAATCAAGTTCATGAATTTTGGACTTAAAAAGTCCACTTTAATCTCCAAAAATCATGTTTAGGATCATTGTTTGGATCATTTAACTATCTAAACATGTTACACTACTCAATTTAGCAATAATTCATGACAAAAATCGGCCATAACCTGTTTATATCAAAAAGCCCCAAATTGCTCAAGAACACAAACCCTATATTTCTAAAAATTTTGAAGTTTTTGGGTTCAAATCATGTTAAATAGCATCAATCTAGGTTATACATGCATAAAATACTAACAATTTAACATTAATTACACTAGAAATTAACAAAATTGCATTAGGTAAAAAATTGGTAATTATCACAAAAACTAGGAATTTATAGAGTTTAGGGGTGTAATTTTTACCAATTTGCTGAAGAATGAGAATCTAGGCATGATTAGAGCAAGAAAAATGACGAATTACGGTGGAAAAATGGCGAAAATTGGTGAATTTTTGGAGTTGGTTCGTGAATGTGTGTGTGTTGTGGTGAAGAGCAGAACTCGCTGCTGTATTTGTTTCTGGCCTGGATTTCAGCTCCATGCGATCGCATGGAGTTGAAGTGTAAAACCCATGCGATCGCATGGGGGTCCGGGTACAGTGTTTTCAGCTTTTTTTTTTTATTTTATAAAACCTTATACTTTATAAAACTTATAATTAATTAAATTTTAAAAATTTTGTTTTCCTTTAGGAGCGAGGGCGTTTCGGATCGTTGTCCTAGTCTGTCCCTCGACAAAATTTTAAAATTTGTCAAATCAAAGCGCGGTTTTTAAAAGTAAAGATTTTTGGGTTTTTTAATGTTTTTGGCATACTTTAATTCAATAAGATTAAAAATAATGATAATAAAAGTTCTCGTCCCTCCCTCGGGTAAAGCAATTTCGGTTCAAAGACCTAGTCTTCAACTTACGACGAATTTTAAAAATCATATTTTTAACTTAATGAGATAAAGTAAATTTTTTGTTTTTAAATTCACACAATTTAAATATAAAATTCAAAATTAATATTAAAAATTCACACCAAACTTAAAATTTGAAATGCATAAAATTAAAAATTCCTATTTTAAAAATTAAAAATTCACACCAAACTTAATTTAAAAATTCATATTATAAATTCACACCAAACTTATATTAATTTTTCAAATATTTATAATTTTAAATATATTGTTTTTATAAAGTTTACAATATTAATTTAAGATTTAAATATTAATTTTAAAAACATGGTAAAAATAAAATTAAAAATCTTTTTGGCTTTTTATCCCACTTTAATCAATCAAATATTATCAAAAATATGCGCCCCTCTTTTCGGTAAAGTAATTTCGGTTCCAAGACCTAATTTAACTCATGACGAATTTTTGAAATATTTTGGGTTGATTGATTAAAGATATTTATACCTTAAGAATAAACGTTAAATTTCGCAGTGATGTAATAAATTTTTGAATGATATCAATAATTTCGGTCGCCAAACCTAATTTTATTCAATACCAATTTAATACTTTTTAGCGAACAAATTAGCGTTTATTATCAAAAGGTTAAAAATAAAAAAAAAATAAAATAAAAACTGTACAGACTTACCTGTGAAATAGATTTCTTAGTTATATGATCTATCCCATTCATAAGATAGTCGGTTTAATTGGTTTTCCATAGCTACATAGGCGTAACCTCGAGCATTCAGTGTCTTTTCTTCTAAACATATGAACGGACCGTCTCTGCATAAAGTAACAAATTCGGTATTTGAATAGGTTTGATTATTTGAACATTTACCTCCATGTGACCATTTTCCGCATTTGTGACATCTTTTAGGTGTCGTGCTCTTCTTTTCGTTGCGGATTTTGATTTTCCTTTACCAAATTGTAACTTATTATCTTCGCATCTGGATTCTTTTCTAACTCCGTCCATTCTTTCTCTGATTACTGATACTAGTTCACTCGGCAGTATGTCATTATTACGTTTAGTGATCAAAGCGTGTAGCATTAGACCATGGTTTAGTTCACAGGCAGTCTTCATTTTGTAAAAACCTAAAAAAAAATAAAAATTCAGAATGGGGGGAGAAGACTAGTTCTTTAGGGTCTGCTAGGGAAAGACCATTCGGGTTCCATTTTCGAGAACTACATGAAAATAGACAATCTAACTCTAACAGAAATACATATTATCCTTTAAAGACTTGATTCTCCCCACACTTAGTTAGCTGTGGTGTCGAAATTGTGATTAACTTCGTTGTTGACTTCCATCGGACCATGTATGTAATGTTTAACTCTGTGACCATTAACTTTAAATTCAATCCCATTTGAATTTATTAATTCTATCGTTCCGTATGGGAAAACTCATTTGACTATGAGTGGTCCAGACCATCTTGATTTCAATTTTCCAGGAAATAGCTTGAATCGTGAATTGAAAAGAAGAACTCTGTCTCCTTCTTTAAATTCTTTTGAACTTCTGATTCTTTTATCATGCCATTTTTCGTTCTTTCTTTATAGATTAACGAATTTTCGTATGCTTCATGCCTTAATTCTTCTAATTCGTTTAGTTGACTTAATCCTAAACGTCCGGCTTCATGTAAATCAAGATTACATGTCTTCAAAGCCCAAAATGCTTTGTGTTCAATTTCTACTGGAAGATGACATGCTTTTCTATAAATAAGTCTAAAAGGTGTGGTTCCAATTGGAGTTTTGTAGGCTGTTCTAAAAGCCCAGAGTGCATCCTCCAATTTAATGGACCATTCCTTCGGATTTGATCCTACGGTTTTCTCTAGAATACGTTTTAAAGCTCGTTTTGTATTTTCAACTTGTCCACTTGTTTGTGGATGATATGCGGTGGAGATTTTATGAGTTACTCCATATCTTTTAAGAACTTTCTCAAGTTGATTATTACAGAAATGAGTACCCCGATCACTTATTAAAGCTTTCGGTGTTCCAAACCTTGCAAAAAGACGTTTTAAAAAGTTGACTACAACTCGTGCATCATTAGTTGGGAGAGCTTGTGCTTCCGCCCATTTAGACACATAATCAATGGCTACGAGAATATAGAGATTATTATGAGATTTTGGAAATGGACCCATAAAGTCAATACCCCAAATTTCAAATACTTCACATACTTGGATGACATTTTGTGGCATTTCATCACGTTGACTTACTTTTCCGGCCCTTTGACAAGCATCACAGGATTTGCAAAGAAGATGTGCGTGTTTGTAAATTGTAGGCCAATAGAATCCAGCATCATAAACTTTTCTTGCTGTTAGTTGAGGCCCATAATGCCCTCCAGTTGGTCCTGTGTGACAATGGTTTAAAATTTTACTAGCTTCATCTCCAAATATACATCGGCGTATTATTCCATCTGGATAACTTTTAAACAGATGTGGATCTTCCCAAAAATAGTGTTTTATATCACTGAAGAATTTCTTTCGTCTTTGGTACGATAATCCTTTTTCAAGGAATCCACAAACTAAGTAGTTTGCATAGTCTGCAAACCATGGGATTTCATTATAATCTATCTTCAATAGATATTCATCAGGAAAGTTGTCTTGTATGGCCGATTCATTTAGAACTTCTAATTCGGGATTTTCAAGACGAGAAAGATGATCAGCGGCGAGATTTTCTGCTCCTCTTTTATCTCGGATTTCAATATCAAACTCTTGTAAGAGTAAGATCCAACGGATTAATCTTGGTTTAGCATCTTGTTTTGAAAATAGGTATCTAAGAGCAGAATGGTCGGTATAGACCACCGTTTTTGCTAGAACGAGATATGATCGAAATTTGTCAAAAGTAAAGACAATAGCAAGGAGTTCTTTCTAAGTAGTTGTATAGTTCGTTTGTGCTACTTGTAACGTCTTACTAGCATAATATATAGGTTGAAATCGTTTTTCAATCCTTTGTCCTAAAACGGCTCCCATTGCAAAATCACTTGCATCGCACATTAGTTCAAATGGTAGATTCCAATTTGGTGTTATCATGATCGGCGCATTAGTTAGTTTTTCTTTAAGAATATTAAAAGATTTGATACACTCATCTGAAAATATGAATGGAGCATCTTTTTCTAGGATTTTATTCATAGGAGTGGCAATTTTAGAAAAATCTTTTATGAAACGTCGGTAAAAACCGGCATGCCCTAGAAAACTCCTAACTCCTCTAACATTGGTGGGATGTGGAAGTTTAGCAATTACATCTACTTTAGATCTATCCACTTCAATTCCTTCTTTTGAAATTTTATGTCCAAGAACGATGCCTTCTTTAACCATGAAATGGCGTTTCTCCCAATTAAGAACAAGATTTGATTGTTCGCATCTAATAAGCATTCGTTCCAGATTAACTAGACATGATTCAAATGTATCACCGAAGACTGAAAAGTCATCCATGAAAACTTCCATGCATTCTTCTATCATGTCGTGAAAAATCGCCATCATACACCTTTGAAAGGTTGCAGGGGCGTTGCAAAGTCCAAATGGCATGCGTTTGTAAGCAAAAGTACCATAAGGGCACATGAATGTGGTTTTATCTTGATTTTCAGGTGCTATTGGAATTTGAAAATATCCGGAAAATCCATCTAGAAAACAATAGTAACTATTTCCGGCTAATCTTTCCAACATTTGATCTATGAAGGGTAAGGGAAAGTGATCTTTTCTGGTGGCATCATTTAATTTTCTATAATCAATACATACACGCCATCCTGTTACAGTCCTAGTAGGAATAAGCTCATTTTTCTCATTTGTAATGACAGTCATGCCACCTTTCTTAGGCACGCATTGAACTGGGCTTACCCATGGACTATCAGAGATTGGATAAATTAGACCTGCATCTAGCAGTTTAATAATCTCTTTCTTAACTACATCTTGCATATTAGGATTTAGTCTTCATTGGCGTTGCACATACGTTTTATGACCTTCTTCCATAAGGATTTTATGTGTGCAATACGAAGGACTTATTCCTTTAATATCATGAATCTTCCATGCAATGGCTGGTTTATGAGATTTCAACACAAAAATGAGTTGTGATTTCTCATTTTCAGTAAGAGAAGACGATATTATTACAGGTAATTCAGATTCACCATGTAAATAAGCGTATTCCAAATGGTTTGGAAGTGGCTTTAACTCTAATTTCGGTGGTTCTTCTATCGATGATTTATATCGATATCTGTCTTATTCTTTTAGCATTTGAATTTCTTCTGTTGTTGGTTCATATCCATTAGCTATAAGTGTAGCTAATATTTCAGCTTCATCAATTGGTTCATTAACTTATCCTAAAGAACATTCTCCTATTCCTTGTAATTCTGGAAATTCTTCTAATAATTCTGCATGTGCATCTATAGTTTGAATATAATAACATGTATCATCTGCAGATTGTGGTTGTTGCATTGCTCTATCAACTGAAAAGGTAACACTCTCATCCTCTATACTTAGGGTCAGTTTCTTACCGAACACGTCTATCATTGCTTTAGCCGTGTTTAAGAATGGTCTTCCTAATATGAGAGGAACTTGAGAATCTTCTTCCATGTCCAAAACAACAAAATCTACTGGAAATACTAAAGTACCAACTTTAACTAGCATGTTCTCCATTATCCCTCTAGGATATTTTATTGATCTATCGGCTAGTTGTATGCTTATTCTGGTTGGTTTCAATTCTCCAGGGTCTAGTTTAGTGTATAGTGAATACGGCATTAAATTTATACTAGCACCTAAATCTGCCAATGCTTCTATTGAACTAAGACTACCCAGAAAACATGGAATTGTGAAACTTCCTGGATCAGATAATTTTTCTGGTATCTTATTCAACAGCACTGCTGAACAATTAGCATTCATAGTAACAGCCGAGAGTTCTTCCATTTTCTTTCTATTTGAGATTAGATCTTTCAAGAATTTAGCATATCTAGGCATTCCTGAAATCACATCAATGAAAGGAAGATTTACATTTATCTGTTTAAACATATCCAAGAATTTGGATTGCTCGGCTTCAAATTTCTCTTTCTTCATTTTACTCGGGTAAGGAAGTGGTGGTTGGTATGGTTTAACATAAGGTTTATCCTTAGCTGTGTTATCTTCATTAACCTTTTCAACTACCGGTTCTTTTTCCTTATCTTGATCAGGTTGTGGTTCTTGTGGAGTAGGAATAGCTTCATCAGAAATTACAGGTATTTCAGGTGGTTTAAGTGTTGTACCACTTCTTGTGGTAATGGCTTTAGCTATTTCATTCCAGGGGTTAGCATTTGTATCACTAGGTAGACTTCCCGGTTTTCTTTCACCTATTAACCTTGCTAGGTTACTTACTTCTTGTTCCAGATTTTGAATAGAAGCTTGTTGATTTCTAAATGCTTGAGCATTTTGTTCATTGGTTTGTTTCTGAGATGTGAAAAATTGCGTTTGAGTTTCAACTAGCTTTGTCATCATATCTTCTAAATTCGGATTTTTATCATCGGTTTGTTGTGGTGGTTTGTTTTGAAAATTCGGTCTTTGCTGATTGTAATTATTATTGGATACTTGTTGATTGCTAGGACCTTGTTGGTTGTTGTATGGAATATTTCGGTTATAATTCTGGTTTTGATTGTAAATCGGTCTTGGCGGTTGATAATTATTCTGATAATTATTTCCAGGCCTTTGGTTTATGTATGAAATATTCTCTCTTTGTTCCATTGTTAATTCAATACTGAGACAATCTTTTGTCAAATGTGGTCCTCCACACTGCTCACAACTAATTCGTATTGAGTGAATATCTTTAGTCATTTTTTCCATTCGTCTCTCCACAGCATCTATCTTTGCGGAAATGGAATCTAAGTCATGGCTAGAATCTGCACTAGCTGCTTTAGATGATCTAACGATATCTTTTTCTTGGTGCCACTCATGTGAGTGGGAAGCAGTGTTATCAATAATTTTGTAAGCATCAGTTTCGGTTTTCTTCATAATAGAACCACCGGCTGCTATATCTATGTCTTTCCTTGTAGTGATGTCGCATCCTTGGTAGAATATTTGTACTATTTGACAAGTGTCTAAACCATGTTGCGGACATCCTCTTAATAACTTTGCATATCTAGTCCACGCCTCATATAGAGTTTCATTTGGCTTCTGTGTAAACGTAACAATTTCTGCTTGAAGTCTTACGGCTTTAGATGCAGGAAAGAATTGTTTAAGAAATTTTTCAACTAAAACATCCCATGTATCAATCGCCCCTTCAGGTAACGATTCCAACCAATCTTTGGCTTCTCCCTTTAAAGTCCAGGGAAATAACATGAGATATATCTGTTCATCCTCCACTTCTCTTATTTTAAATAGTGTGCAGATCCTATTAAAGGTACGTAAATGTTCATTTGGATCTTCCTTCGGCGCACCACTAAATTGGCATTGATTAGTCACCATGTGTAGAATTTGTCCTTTGATTTCATAATCTGGCACATTAATGTCTGGATGAGTAATTGCGTGACCTTGGCCAGTGCGTTTAGCTCTCATTCGATCTTCCATACTTAAAGGTTCCAGATTCTCCATAATTGAATTTGTTGAATCTGAATCACTAGAGGATTCTGATTTAATGGTTCGTTCCTCAACAATCTCTGTTTGAATGATTGGTGGTTCCGGAGGAAAGTTTAGTGGTTCAGGATCTACGAACCGTTCCTGAATATTCTCCGGATTCTCAATTGTGAGGTCGGGTTCAAAAAATGGATTATCGGAAATTTGAACTGGAGTACTTGGTCGACTGGATGACGTTTCTAAAGAAAAATCAACGGTGGTAATATTTGCTAAATGTCTTGATCTAGTTACAGGTGGTGAACGTACAAAAGGTGGTGAACGTCTTGCTCGGTGCATTCACTGAATATCCTATTAGTTTTTAAAAGGAAAGAAAAATTATAATAAGTTATCCAATCAATAGACTTTTCTAATTTTGCCCACGTTTCGAATAGCCAAAAGATGCAGCAGAGGGGCAGGATTCGTTTGGTCTCAATATAATTTAGGACTGTTTGGCTCCAATAACCCGGTCCACGTACAAATCCAACTATTACTACGAACCAGAAAACTTTGATGTCTATCAATTTAACCACTTAAAATAAATTTTCGTAATTTTAAGAAATTTAGATAAGAAGTAGAATAAAAATCTATGTCCTAAAACTAGAATAGCGAGAAATAAGAAAGAAAAAGAGCTTGTCCAAAAAGGTCGAAAAAGAAAAATGGTTGAAAAATAAAAGGTGACGGAAAAATAAAAGAAACTTATAAAACTTAAAACACTTGACTAACCTAACCTTATTACTACAACTAACTTAAAATTATAATCGCAAATTGAGATTACTAATTGGAATGATAATTGATACATAGGTAAAAGTCGTCTAAAAATATTAAAGCTTACAGGAAAAACTATATCCCAAATGGAAATAACTTAAAAAGAAACTAAAACTTAAAAAGGCGTCGCAAAATTCTAAAGCACTTAAATCTTAGTCTAAAGAAAAAGCACTTAAGGAATTCTACGGCAAAGCCTAAAAATCTAGAAGTAAAAATAAGTATGAGCTAAAAATACAAATATTATGCTAAAACGATTAAAAAGGGACAAAATATAAAAATATACAAAAAAGTTGTAAAAAGTACAATTTTTATAAAAATATTATTTTTATATTATTTATTTTATTAAACTATTAATTTTGTAATTTATAAAAACTAATTAAAATTTTAAATACAAATTAATTAAAACTAATCTAAATAATAAAATAACCTAAACCCTTATAATTAATTATAATTAATAATTATACTCCGTAATGATTGCTGGCTGCAGTCTGGCGTGTCAGATGGGCTCATGCAATCGCATGAGTCCTCAGTTGCTCAGCCATGCGATCGCATGGGCTAGGGTTTCTGGCCAAGAGCTGGGCTGCTACAGTGTTCGGGCCGAATTAATTTTTTTTTTTTTTTTGCTGTAAAATATAAAATATATTTATAAATTAAATAAAACTTATATTTTTACAAACTAAAAAAAAAATAGAAATAAAGAAACTTTTTAAAACTTAAATATTTACCAAATTCTTAAAAAAAAATATTTATATTTTTGTTTTTCTTTTAATATTTTTGAATATTTAAAACGTATTTTTACAAAAGCGTACTAAAAGTAAAAATCCCTTTTATATATATATATAGCGTTGCGCTTCCGGCTTTTAAGACTTTCCCCGGCAGCGGCGCCAAAAATACTTGATGGTTGAGCAGAGGGGTATAAAATAGTTATTAATTTTAGCAGGAAATACTATTAAATACGATACAATTTTACACAAGATATTTATTTATTTATAGAATGGATATACTTAAACCTTGCTACAACACTTATAGGCAGTGTACCTAATTGTAAAGTAGTGTAGTTTTTAGTAAGTTCGGTTCGTTCCACAGGGAAATCTTTAAACAAAGCTTAACGCTATATTAGTTTACTTTTATAAAAATACAAATATATATATAAGTAATATTATTATTATAAAGGGGGGTTTTTACCGTTTAATGACCGGTTTGTCGATTTTAAAACTTTAGTCGCAGTTAAAACCAAATGTAAAATATTAAAAATAAATACAAGACTTAAATTAAAGCGTAAAGTAAATAACGATAATGAAATTGCAAATAATAAAAGTGCGATAAAATAAACTTGCGATAATTAAAAAGTACGATAATTAAAAGTGCAATTAAATAAAATAACAATAAAAATGCGATAATTAGAAGTGCAATTAAATATAAAATAAAGGAAATTAAATATGAAATAAAAGAATTATGCTTATTTAAACTTCCGTAATCATGATGTTTGACGTGTTGATTTTAGTTTTATGCCCATGGGTTAATTGTCCTTTGTCCTGGATTATTTAATATGTCCGTCTGGTTTTTGTCCATAACAGTCCATCAGTCATAAATATAAAGTGCGAGTGTCCTCGTCAAATTATCCTTATACCCGAAGTTAAATATTCCAACTAATTGGGGACTTAAACTGTAACAAGATTTTAATACTTTGTTTAATAATTACACCAGGATGTCGACTGAGTGTAATCCAAGGTTTTAATATTTTGTTATCAATTATACCAAGTGTCCTTGTACATAATTTCACCCCTGTTTTAATTATTCTAGTGGCTATTAATCCATTCCCGTGTCCGGTTAAATGAACGATTATTCGTACATATAAATACCCCGCCCATCGTGTCCGATCGAGTGTATATGGTAATTTATAGGAACGCCCAATTGTAAATCTTTATATTAACATTAACAAACTATCATTTAGTTAAACAAATATAAAGCCCATTAATAGCCCATAGTCTAATTTCCACAAGTGTCGTTCTTTTGTCCAAACCCCAATTATGGTACAAAGCCCAATTACCCAATTTTAGTGATTAGCCCAACATCATGATTACTTCGTTTTAAATAAGCATAATAATAACTTAGCTACGAGACATTAATGTAAAAAGGTTGAACATAACTTACAATGATTAAAAATAGTGTAGCGTTACACGGACAGAATTTCGACTTACACCCTTACAATATTCGCTAACATACCCTTATTATTAGAATTATAATTAAAATTAAAATTAAAATATAAATTATAAATATAAATATTACGTATGAATGGAGAAAAGAGAAAGATAGATTTATTTGTGGTGCACCAAAGCTCGATTTTTATAGGCATGTGGGCTGGAACTGGGGCTCATGCGATCGCATGGATTTATGCCTTCCAGGCCATGCGATCGCATGGCCAGCTGGGGAGGCTCATATTTGGTTGTTTTCTTCTGCCGACGGTTTTATAAATAATATAATATATTAAATAATTATAAGAATTATTTAAATATTATATTATATTTATGTGCATAGTTGACTTGTAATTTTTAGTCCGTTGCGTCGAGCGTTGAGAGTTGACTCTGGTCCCGGTTCCGGATTTTCGAACGTACTTGCGTACAATTTAATATCTTGTACTTTATGTTTTGAATCTTGTACTCTTGTAATTTTGAGACGTTTCTTATCAATAATTTGAACCTCATTGATTGTATTTTGTACTTTTGAGCTTTTTGGTCGTTTGCGTCTTCAATTCGTCGAATCTGTCTTTTGTCTTCACCTTTTATTATTTAAACGAATATCACTTGTAAATAGAACAATTGCAACTAAAAGCTTGTCTTTCTTGAGGAATAATGCTATGAAATATATGTTCGTTTTTAGCATTATCAACTAGTTTTTCAACATGTAGGAATCCAATGTTAATACTGTTCAAAACTTTTACAATTTGAATTATATACATATAAAGACATAATAGATATAGATATTTGGGTAATTATGTCATTGTTTGTTTGCTTCTTTTCTTCCCTTTCTATTCTACCCGTGAATTTCTTTTCTATATCAACCATTCAACAACTTGGTTAATATATAGTATTTTATATATAGGTTTGCATTAGAGAATAACAATCAATACATGTTTTTCTTTGCTATGTTCATATTCCTTGTTCGACCGAAGAAACCACCACTCAATACCACCTCCGTTATCAAACAACACCTGCAAACCAACCGATCACCTGGACACCCATCATGGACCGTAACGATCCAACACCCTTGCTATCTATTTTCATTTGCAACCCTTGAACCTCACCTCCATTCGAACCCACTTTGATCACCGTCCCTTCTATCTGCATAACCACCTCAACCCACCATCTTTGAACCCGCTACCACCTTTCTTACTTCTTCTTCTTGACTACCATCAAACCACCATTTACGAACCACCCATGGCCATCATCACCATACCACCACCACCACTACAACCATTATCACCACATATCCACCACCTTATCAACACCCTACAACCACCATTGCACCACCATGATCACCATACCCGATTAAATTGTTCTGTTTGATTTTTCGTGAATACAACCAACACCATAACACTGTTACTATATATAATTTCTGTTTCTAACATTAACCCTTATATTCCTTCTATGTATCTAGATTGTGGTCATGGCCACCATTTTTTTTTTATGCGTGAAGGTGGTTTTAAATATAAAAAGTAGACCATATTGTTTAAAGCACTAGGTAGTAAACAATTATGGCAGACAAAAAGAAAGTTGTTTTCTAGAGTATGGTACAAGTAATATATTATATGTGGTTAGAAATTCTTAAGTGGTTATAGTGATTAGACTGCAAAGTAAAGAAAGACAGCTAATAGATTTTAATTCTAATCTCAACATCACGAACCATAAATTTGGTTATTAACTTGGGCATATGAAAATTGGACTTAAAATCATTCTATTGGGCCAGAACCGTTTTTCATAAATGGGTCGGATCATTTCCCATAGCCCGTCTTATATTTGAACGAAGGATGTAAATGTAGATGACGATCATGGTGAGCACATTATGATGAAACTTAGATGAATGATGAGGATGATATTAGGTGATGATATATAACATGATATAGATGATGATATGCATATGATGAGGTTATGATGATGATGTTCTGTAACGATGATGATTATGATAATGATTATGATAATAATACGGAGTAATGGTTAAGGACGTTATAGGGTTAGCGGGACGTCGCGGGTTCAAACCCGAACTTGGGCATTATTTTTAGGGCTACTTCCTTAAGGTAGTTATTTATCTAATTATTATTATTATTATTATTATTATTATTATTATTATTATTATTATTATTATTATTATTATTATTAGTATTATTAAAATTATTATTAAAAATATCATTAATATTATTATTATTATCATTTTTATTAAAAACTATCATTTATATTAAAAGTATCATCATTACCATTATTATTATCATTATTAGAAAAATTATCATATTTATCAAAATTATTATTATTATTATCATTATTATTATTTTGAAATTAATATTATTATTTTCATATTATCAATATTATTATCATAATAACTACTATTATTATTATTTTAAAATAAAATAACTTTTAGTTATTATTATTATCAATATTATTTTGTCAAATAACTATTAGTTGTATAAAGCTATATTTACTACATATAACATAAGTATATTAATATAATAAATATTAATAAATGTAACTTATTAGGGTTTTAATGAAACACTTAATTAAGATAACAAATATATCACTATTAATATGTAAATTCGTTCGATTACAATTATATGTGTTAATATATATATAAATGATATAGGTTCGTGAATCCGAGACCAACCCTATATTTGTTCAATGACGTCATATGTATTTTTACTACAAAATACAGTATGGTGAGTTTCATTTGCTCCCTTTTTAATTGCTTTTGCAATATATATTTTTGGGCTGAGAATACATGCGCTGCTTTTATAAATGTTTACGAGATAGACACAAGTACTTAAAATATATTCTACGTTGAGTTGTACCACCCTGCATATCTTCCCTAATAGTTTGGTAACTACTATTTACATGTGGTATTGTAAACGCGGATCCTGTTGATAGATCTATCGGGCCTGACAACCCCAACCGGACTGGACGACCAGTATTCAACGGTTGCACAGTACTTCATTTCGGTGACTACACTTGGTACGGTGTAGTGAGATTTCATAATAAAGGGAATATGTGACGTTGATTAAATGTTAAGTATGGTTACCAAGTGCTCAACCACCTAGAATGCTTTACATACACTTGCGAGTGTATTATGTTTATAATTATGAAATCTTGTGGTCTATTAATATATTGAAAAGATTGTTATGATAAACCTATGAACTCACCAACCTTTTGGTTGACACTTTTAAGCATGTTTATTCTCAGGTACGAATTAAGTCTTCCGCTGTGCATTTGCTCATTTTAAAGACATTACATGGAGTCGTTCATGGCATGTTTAGTTCAGTACCTCGCAATGGGACCATATGTTGAAGACTTCGTCCAGGTGGATAAGGATGGGTTTTTACATTTGGTATCAGAGCGTTGGTCCTAGTGAACCAGGTCTTGCATTAGTGTGTCTAACTGATAGTTGTTAGGATGCATTAACGAGTCTGGACTTCGACCTTAGCTGCATATTATAAGTATTGTATATCATTCCTAGTGGAAAATTACCTGCTAATCATTCCTAAGTCTAGACACGACTTCTTGCACTTATTTGATAGATAGTTTACAGATAAATTCATATCTTAGCGTATCTGCTAATTCATATCTTAGCGTATCTGTTACTGTAGACTTTATCTGATACGTTTCCTTAAATCCCTTCGTAATCTACGGGATCTTCTGTACTATATTTAGGTATTCTATACAATTAGAATATCATCCAATATCCAAAAATCTTTTCATATCGAAAAATCCTTTATTCACTCGTACGCAATGAAACTCACCACTAGTTCAAATTCCTCGGATTTCGACAGGTATTCTGACATGGATGTTCACCTAAACTTCAGAAGCATCGTCATTAGAATGAATCAACTAATCAGTCATCCCCCGATCATCTGATGGGTTCGTAATCGACTTAACCAATGGAGACAAGAAGAAGACGATCCTTTCCACCCACCAACCTGCACCCTCGGCGAAGAACCTGAAGCACTTACCGGTGAACCTATCCGAAACACCATTTTTAGCCTCATCTCCAGGGTAGCTCGTCACGATTATCTTCTATCTAAAATTCTAAACCTTATTCATTCGCTCGTTCCAACCGACAATCATCCCGGAATAATAGAATAAGTCAACGAACTTCGTGCTCGAGTAATCAATTAGGAGGATATGGTGCAAAATTTACCAGCTTCAGCATTATCACCGGCACCCACAGTACCATCAATAACAGCACCAGTACCACCAACAACCCAAGTTTCAACATCACACGCCTCAACATCTCATTATGTACCTCGAGCCTAATCATCATCCTACGTATCATTCTATCTACTTTATCTTCGTTCTACATATCGTTCTACATCGATTATCTTTGCTCGACATGGCGATTAGGTAATTTCTAAAGTTTTAGAAATTATGTAATCTAGTATTAACGGTAAATCAAATGAGTTTAATATCTTATATTGACTCATTAAATCCATGATTACATCTGAAGAAAATATATATGTATGTATATTTTCATAAAGATTGTAATTAAAAATTCTTTTGTACCAACTGTTAATGATGAAAATATTTTAACGGGTAGGTAATACCCGAGGAATATTTAGGTTTCACATTAATAAGTTACACTGTACATTCTTCAAATCTGATTCAACAGTCATTTACTATCCTACTTACATCCACAAAGATACGAATCCGTTCACCGCAGAAAAACCATTTTTATTCAATTTCATATTTGGATTTTGATCTATCAGAATTCAGCAAGTGGCATAATGAAGAAAACATTGAACAAAATAAAACTTGTTAGAAACAAACAATTTAACTATGAGAAGAATTTTGTTAAGAATCCACGCTAACTGTTCCTAACTAACTGTTCCTAGCTAACTGGTTACATTTTATTTATAGCAATTTACATTCTCGCAATTTTATTTATCGTCATTTAATTTCTGTTATTTACTTTTACGCACTTTAAAACGGGACACGTATACAAGGTTTCGACCTATCATATCGACCCATCTATATATATATCTTGGAACAACCATAGACACTCTATATGTGAATGTTGGAGTTGGCTATACAGGGTTGAGGTTGATTCCAAAATATATATATGGTTTGAGTTGTGATCAATACTGAGACCGGTACACGGGTCACGATACATATTAATTAATTCGAATATTAAATTATATATGAATATATTGGATTATTGGACAATTGGCTGTTGGACTGCTAACTTTGGACAATTAAAATGAATTAAAATATTGATTATAATATATAAAACTAAACAATTCTTCAAGTTTGCCACTTGATTTTCATCTTAAACCTCATTCGTATCTTGACGATTACAATTTGCATTCAAACCTTTCATGATTCTTGAAAACATCTCAATCGAGAAGATGAACCAACCGCACTTCATCTACGGAAGAAAAGATTGATGCATATAGTTATGCACCTGAAAATACTCGGAACCGAGTAAACATTTAACACGTAGCTGTGCTAATTCCTTTAGTGTTATTATTATCCAAAATAACTTTGCAGTTTTTTTTTCAAAATAGCCAATTTTGTCACAGCTCCATCAAGACAACTTCAACTTTTCGTTCGATTCCACCTTATTATAACCTTGATAAATATGCGTGCTCTTTTATTGCTACCGCGAATCATCCCTCATCAATCTCGAATCTTGCAGCATTTCCACTTCAACAGTTATATATACATATAACGAGTAACTCCTGAAAATTTTGATCTTCAATTCTGAAATCCTGAAAAGCACTCTAGCTTACGAATTAGATCTCTGAGTTCTGAAAGTACTGATGAAGCAGCAAAAGTGGTAGATGGTTTTAAAAGCCAAAAGTTTGATGATAAAGGATGGAGTGTTTGAAACACTCAATAGAAAATTGGTACTGAAAAATAAATTGAGCAAACCATGAAGAAGACTGTGGACAAATCACAAACACTAAACCTGTACTTAATGAATCCAGATCATTCAGTATCTGCTGAAACCTTTAAACGAATATCTTGTTCCTTACTTATTCTAAATCCTTGTGGAAACATTTTCTTCATCATCCTTCGATCTAGAAATTTCAAAATATCGTCATAAATATCTTCAATATTTCAGAATATATCTTCATAAATATCTTCATCCAAAATTATCTATCTTATCGTGCTATCTATGTTACCTCATAAAAGAAACTGTTTCAGTTTCTATCCTTCTATAAAATTTGAGTTTAAATTATGGATGATTTTTGGAGAAGTGTAGGGAATTGAAGCATGAGTTAGTATAATATAATGACGTCGGGCCAACATGGTTATATTACAGTAAGTCATGCTAAATTTCTAATGTAATGTGATGATGATTCACAGATCTTATCCTCATCATGTGCCATGTTACACGACTCTTTCATTCTACTTAATCTCTAAGCATATCATAGAAATATTTCCTTGATATATATGTTCTTCCATAATTTCAACAATTGCTAATAAATCGTGTTATTACATTTTCTTTCTGATTAGAAGATTTCCCTAAATTCCGTGAATTTCGAAAATCCACCATGATTACATCAAAAGTTAAGATGAAACTTTTCACTCTTTTGTGATAGCTTCACTCGTACACTTCACATGATCGAATCGTTTTATCTAGATTAATTAATAATGATAAAACTCTAATTTTATCAACTCATATTTATCATGAAAACATTTTTTTATTGTTAGCAATGACGACCTCACTCAAATTTCGGGGACGAAATTTCTTTAACGGGTGGGTACTGTAACGACCCGGAAAATTTCGACTAATTTTAAACGAAACTCTCGATACGATATAATATTTTCGACACGATAAGAAATGTCTGTTAGGTTGGATCTCAAAAATTTTGAACTATTTCACATATTCATTTGACTTTCGACCATTCCTGACGATTTACGAACAACTCTTTGTAAATATATATAGATATATATATATATATATATATATATATATATATATATATATATATATATATATATATATATATATATATATATATACATACATATTTTAATTTGAAATATAAATTGGAAATAAAATGCTACTTAACTGCTAATAACAAATATGTAAAAAAAATAATATACGATGTAATGATAAATATTAGTATATATGATGTATAGATATTAAATTGACACATTCAATTTGTTATATTAATATCATTATTATCATTTATTTTGATCATTAATATTATTATTAATATTATTAGTAATATCATTATTACTAAAATTACTAAAATTTTTATAATTATTATTATTGTTATAAAACAACTTATTACCACTATCATTATATATAATCAATATAGATAAAGTTATCATCAATCAAATGAATTCAGTTATCTGTTCCTTTTGAATTCACTACATGTTTTGTTATGGAATGATATTAAAATAATATTTATATTATTATTTGTGTTTCCCACTTTTAAATTCGTTTACATCTAATTAATGTCGATTGTTTATATGACTAGTTTTTCAACATGTAGGAATCTAATGTTAATACTGTGCAAAACTTTTACAATTTGAATTATATACATATAAAGACATAATAGATATAGATATTTGGGTGATTATGTCATTGTTTGTTTGCTTCTTTTCTTCCCTTTCTATTCTACCCGTGAATTTCTTTTCTATATCAACCATTCAACAACTTGGTTAATATATAGTATTTTATATATAGGTTTGCATTAGAGAATAATAATCAATACATGTTTTTCTTTGCTATGTTCATATTCCTTGTTCGACCGAAGAAACCACCACTCAATACCACCTCCGTTATCAAACAACACCTGCAAACCAACCGATCACCTGCACACCCATCATGGACCGTAACGATCCAACACCCTTGCTATCTATTTCCGTTTGCAACCCTTGAACCTCACCTCCATTCGAACCCACTTTGATCACCATCCCTTCTATCTACATAACCACCTCAACCCACCATCTTTGAACCCGCTACCACCTTTCTTACTTCTTCTTCTTGACTACCATCAAACCACCATTTACGAACCACCCATGGCCATCATCATCGTACCACCACCACCACCACCACTGCAACCATTATCACCACATCTCCGCCACCTTATCAACACCCTACAACCACCAGTGCACCACCATGATCACCATACCCGAATAAATTGTTCTGTTTGATTTTTCGTGAATACAACAAACACCACAACACTGCTACTATATATAATTTTTGTTTCTAACAGTAACCCTTATATTCCTTCTATGTATCTCGATTGTGGTCATGGCCACCATTTTTTTTTTAATGCGTGAAGGTGGTTTTAAATATAAAAAGTAGACCATATTGTTTAAAGCACTAGGTAGTAAGCAATTATGGCAGACAAAAAGAAAGTTGTTTTCTAGAGTATGGTACAAGTAATATATTATATATGGTTAGATAATCTGAAGTGGTTATAGTGATTAGACTGCAAAGTAAAGAAAGACAGCTAATACATTTTAATTCTAATCTCAACATCACGAACCATAAATTTGGTTATCAACTTGGGCTTATGAAAATTGGACTTAAAATCATGCTATTGGGCCATAACCTTTTTTCATAAATGGGCCGGATCATTTCCCATAGCCCGTCTTATATTTGAACGAAGGATGTAAATGTAGATAACGATCATGGTGAGCACATTATGATGAAACTTAGATGAATGATGAGGATGATATTAGGTGATGATATATAACATGATATAGATGATGATATGCACATGATGAGGTTATGATGATGATGTTCTGTGACGATGATGATTATGATAATGATTATGATAATATTACGGAGTAATGGTTAAGGACGTTATCGGGTTAGCGGGACGTCGCGGGTTCAAACCCAAACTTGGGCATTATTTTTAGGGCTACTTCCTTAAGGTAGTTATTTATCTAATTATTATTGTTATTATTATTATTATTATTATTATTATTATTATTATTATTATTATTATTATTATTATTATTATTATTATTATTATTATTATTAATATTATTATTATTATTATTATTATTATTATTATTATTATTATTATTATTATTATTATTATTATTATTATTATTATTAGTATTATTAAAATTATTATTAAAAATATCATTAATATTATTATTATTATCATTTTTATTAAAAACTATCATTTATATTAAAAGTATCATCATTACCATTATTATTATCATTATTAGAAAAATTATCATATTTATCAAAATTATTATTATTATTATCATTATTATTATTTTGAAATTAATATTATTATTTTCATATTATCATAATAACTACTATTATTATTATTGTAAAATAAAACAACTTTTAGTTATTATTATTATCAATATTATTTTGTCAAATAACTATTAGTTGTATAAAGCTATATTTACTACATATAACATAAGTATATTAATATAATAAATATTAATAAATGTAACTTATTAGGGTTTTAATGAAACACTTAATTAAGATAACAAATATATCACTATTAATATGTAAATTCGTTCGATTACAATTATATGTGTTAATATATATATAAAAGATATAGGTTCGTGAATCCGAGACCAACCCTATATTTGTTCAATGACGTCATATGTATTTTTACTACAAAATATAGTATGGTGAGTTTCATTTGCTCCCTTTTTAATTGCTTTTGCAATATATATTTTTGGGCTGAGAATACATGCGCTGCTTTTATAAATGTTTATGAGATAGACACAAGTACTTAAAATATATTCTACGTTGAGTTGTACCACCCTGCATATCTTCCCTAATAGCTTGGTAACTACTATTTACATGTGGTATTGTAAACGCGAATCCTGTTGATAGATCTATCGGGCCTGACAACCCCAACCGGACTGGACGACCAGTATTCAACGGTTGCACAGTACTTCGTTTCGGTGACTACACTTGGTACGGTGTAGTGAGATTTCATAATAAAGGGAATATGCGACGTTGATTAAATGTTAAGTATGGTTACCAAGTGCTCTGTAACGACCTGACCAAAACCGTTATTGACGGCGCTGTTAACTTAGGTCCCGTTGCGTGGTCGTAGTCCCTATATGAGACTCGTTTGACCAAAATTATGTCGCATTCATTTGAAAGGTACAAGACTTGCAAGTTTAGTTTACAAAACCGTTCGACAACAAGTCTAAGTTTACAAAAGTCATAAAGTATAAATGAAATAACTTGCGACATAATTAGTTTAAAAACACAGTTGCTATAAATAGCGTAAGTATGTAAACAAAAGTTTGAATCCAAAAGTGCTATCCCTAGCGTATGCATGCATGGTTGACTCCAATCAAGTAATCAAAGAGTGCGGAAGCATGTATCAAGTAGCCAAGTATGAACCTGAGAAAACATGTAGAAAACTGTCAACGAAAAACGTTGGTGAGATCATAAATGTATTTGTAAAAGTATATTTTGAACCACAATAGTTTGTATAGATGATTATCCAAATCGTATTTATTCCGAAGAATGTAGTTTGTATTGCGAGCACCCAATTACCAAAGCTTAACTGAATCTTCCCTCTGAATTTTGAATATAGTGTTAGAACATACACTATGCACGTTGAAATTATATTTCATCCACTAACGGTAGCGAACCTTCTGAATGAGGGTTCGTTAAACCCGTATGGCCACACAACATAATCACTCGCTTACACTTACACCCTGCAAGTGGAACTAATGATAATTGGATTGAGGACTTTTGTTCTAACTCGTCTGTATCTTTGTATTCGTATTTGTGTTCAAAGTATAAAAGTATGAAAAGTATATATACATGTGAAATGTATATAAGTATGTAATGTATATGTTTCTTAGCCCACGATTTAAAAGAATAAAAGTTGTTGAAAAGGTGGGACTATGATCTCACCTCGAGTGCACGAGTATAAAAGTACTTCACAAAGTAACGTATGCATGAAAGTTGCTTAGCCTTGACCTAAACAAGTAAGTTATATCAATTAACCGGTTACGACACAAGGTCGGGTGAAATGTGTTCAATTAGTCCTATGGCTCGTTACGACTCGATTAAGTATAGCATGTGAATCACGTTGTCAAGTTTCATACAAGAAACAAGTATAAAAGCATGTTAGAATGATTGTATAAAAGTTTGGTTAAGTTTGACTAAAAGTCAAACTTGGTCAAAGTCAACGAAAAAGTCAACGCGTTCGGGTCGGGTCCCGAACTATTTTTCTATGCTAGTTATTCATATATAAGCATATTAGAACAAGTTTCATGTGAATCGGAGGTCGATAGCTAGTCAAACATTTCGCGTGAAAAGTGACAAAGTGAGCAGAATCTGGCCAGACCCATTTGCGCGCCGCGCGGGGTGAGGTGCGCGCCTCGCTCCATGTTGTTCAGCTATTTTCTGCAGTTTTCAACTTATGCACGAATCCAACTTCAAAAATTCCTAACTCACAAACCGCAAATCTCCTAAACATGTATCTTATATCGTTGGAAAGGTATTTTGACAAGGAATACAACTAAACACTTTTCATAGATCATAACCGACAATTTCCAAATCGAAAACATCATCAAAGTTCATCATTTTCAACCAAAAATCAAAGAAACGCATTTTAAGTTTCGGGAATCCAATTCACACATATGATATGCCGTTTTGAAGGTAATGAAGCATACATTACTACTAAACACTAACAATTAACATTTCATGGCATTCAAGCATCAAAAGTTCATGTCAAGAACTATCAAACCTTAGTCAAACATCACAAAATCATTAATCGGATTTTTGAAGTTTTCTTAATCAACCTACACATCAAAATGTGGCTAATGATACTAGTAACACAATTAAAACATGCACTTTAACAATCTAACAACATTAACTCATCCAAAATCAAGGATTAAGCAAACCCATTTCAAAAACTCAAACTAGTTACTCCAAACCACAAATCGAGCAAACAAAACATATATTCATGTTACACACGAGCCATAGACACTAACTAACACAATTTCAAGTATATAAAACGAATTTAGAGAAATTTAGTGTTTTAGAAATGTTACCCAAACTTGATGAAATTGGTACCAAATCGAAGAGGATGATGAGAGGATCACGAATATGTAATTTGTTTTGAAGTTTGCTTCCCGATCCGGATTTAGATGATGATTTATGTTTGTGTTCTTGAGAGAAAAAAGAAAGAAAGAAAAAAAAGAAATGGATGAATGAGTGGGTGGAGGTGGTGAGTGGTTGACTAGTCAACTACTAGCCACCTCTTTGGTCAAGTGGCGGAACTAGTCCCTCAAGTTTCAGAGCGGGTGCGGGAATAAGCCAAATGAATATTTTTAAAACGCTCGAGTAAATGGGTGATGTCAAAATTAAATAGCGGGAATATAATGAACGTTACTCACGGAAACTATTAATTTAAATACGAAAGATTATGTTTTAAAAAAAAGACGGTGTTAAAATTAAATTTAACGGAAAAACGCGGGATGTTACATTATCCACGCCTCAAAAGAAATTTCGTCCCGAAATTTAGTTGGAAGTAGTAGTTGTTGAATCTTCCTCGAGATCTTGCGTTGCCAATTCTACGAGTGAGGGAGAAGTACGTCCTAGGGTATTTCAACGAATTTTGACGGTCGGGATCATATGTTGTTTTAAGGTTTGGCTTCACGATTTATGGTTTCAACCGGTCCTCCTAGGAAGTGAGGGTTATTGTCGATAGTGAGTTCATCAAAGGAGATAACAAGTTCTCGTTTCGCAAAACACGTCTTTGAGTTGATACATCGAATGTAGGATAAACGGAGACCCAAAATGAGTCGGAAAAGTCTAAACGGCTAGCGACGGGTCCAAAACACCCCAAGAATTTAAAGGATCAAAATATCGCGGATTTAGCTTCCTACGTTTTCCCGAAACGGATTGCACCTTTCCAAGGTGCGACTCTTAACGTGACGCGGTTTCCCACGTGGAATTTGAAATGTTTACGTCTAACATCGGCATAGCTCTTGGTGATTATGAGTCGCGTAGGGTTTTACCTGAATATGAATAAATTTTCTCGGTTGCTCATGAATAACCTCGGCCCCGGTGAATTGATCATCGTTTACTTGGTTCGACAAAGGAGAATGACGTTTCCGGTCACATGTGGTTTCAAAAGGAGTGACGTTAAAACTCGAATGAAAATCATTGTAGTACGAGGATTCGGTTAAAGGAAAATACTTTTCTCAAGTAAATTTGAAGTTGGTAATACAAACTTGTATTATGGTTTCCAAGGTTTAAATCGCATGTTTGTTCGGTCCGTCGGGTTGTGGATGGTACGCGGTACTCATGTCTAAACGCGGTCCCGAGGCTTTTTGTAAGGTACTCCAAAATCTAGAAGTGAAACGAGGATCTCGATCCGAAACAGGGTACATTTCCCTAAGGCATATTGAACAAGTTTGCTAGGAATTGAAAACGTTAGCTAGGACAAGTTTCTCAAGAAAATTCGCGTCGCGGAAGATTTATCGGTTTCCAAAAACGTTCATCGGGGCAAGTTCTTATCGGGTTTTGAAAACGATTGTTAGGACTATCCACCCTTGCGGCGAATACCTGTATGACGTGAAGAGTCGCTCTCCATTGAGAATTTAGAATAAGGACCTCCTGAACCGGAAGTACGAGGGTGATGCAAGAGAAGTTCCCGCCCCGATGTGAGCATAACGAGTAAATTGTAATTAGTCAATAAGACTGCGCGAGGACGAGCTAGTATACCCGTGTGACATACAGTTGAAGTCGAATGGAATCGGTAATTCATTCGGAAGCATAAATATAATTTGACAATAATTGAAGGTGTGTCCCCGGTATGGTTGCTATAAATATTCTCGGAGTTTTCAGATGTCCAAACCTGAAAAGATGAAGTCATGTACATGGCACATGGTGGTGTTTAGGTTGATCGAGTCTAACCACCATCACGTGTCACTAGAACTTTGGTATGTCTTACCGTAATATAACCACGTTGATCGAGTGTCGTTATATTATGCTAACTCATACCTCCATTCCCACATCACTCTATAGATTCAAGTTCGTGTAATCGTGAAGTTTAAAATAAACAAAGTGTAACGACGTCTCTAACGTGAATCGTATTGAATCGAAAGAATTAGTGCAACTATAAAGAAGCGTTCCCCGAGGGAAGTGTATAAATGATTGTTCACATCATTGCGGTTCAAGTCAAGCGATAATGCCCTTAGGCACGAAAAGAGTAACGAATCATGATAACAAAAAGCACGCAACCGTAGTGATAATTAGCGATGACGATACTCACCTAGAGTAGTGATGGTAGTAACAAGAAGTGGTAGATAGTAAGGAACACCGGTGTGACACCGATAGTAAGTTGAAACGGTGGCGAATCATAATCTGGGAGACAGGGTTCCCGGACAAGTGTGACCAATGAAGTCGTTGTCATCCTTACGCGCATGAATCTTGAATTTACGTGTGTTACCAGAAAGTGGCGGAATACGAGTTCGTATGATGAAGGTTGGGTACCATTAAAAAGTTTGCCTAAGAATGATTCAAGTATAATGCACAAGTAGTCAAGTAAGTGCTATCTATAGCAAATGTATATCAGAATGCAAATGCTAACTATCCGGTTGTAGTCTAGACTCACTAATGCGTCCTAACGACTCTGTTAGACACACTAATGCACGTCCTAGTTCCCTACAACCAACGCTCTGATACCACTTGTAACGACCCGACCAAAACCGTTATTGACGGCGCCGTTAACTTAGGTCCCGTTGCGTGGTCGTAGTCCCTATATGAGACTCGTTTGACCAAAATTATGTCGCATTCATTTGAAAGGTACAAGACTTGCAAGTTTAGTTTACAAAACCGTTCGACAACAAGTCTAAGTTTACAAAAGTCATAAAGTATAAATGAAATAACTTGCGACATAATTAGTTTAAAAACACAGTTGCTATAAATAGCGTAAGTATGTAAACAAAAGTTTGAATCCAAAAGTGCTATCCCTAGCGTATGCATGCATGGTTGACTCCAATCAAGTAATCAAAGAGTGCGGAAGCATGTATCAAGTAGCCAAGTATGAACCTGAGAAAACATGTAGAAAACTGTCAATGAAAAACGTTGGTGAGATCATAAATGTATTTGTAAAAGTATATTTTGAACCACAATAGTTTTTATAGATGATTATCCAAATCGTATTTATTCCGAAGAATGTAGTTTGTATTGCGAGCACCTAATTACCAAAGCTTAACTGAATCTTCCCTCTGAATTTTGAATATAGTGTTAGAACATACACTATGCACGTTGAAATTATATTTCATCCACTAACAGTAGCGAACCGTCTGAATGAGGGTTCGTTAAACCCGTATGGCCACACAACATAATCACTCGCTTACACTTACACCCTGCAAGTGGAACTAATGATAATTGGATTGAGGACTTTTGTTCTAACTCGTCTGTATCTTTGTATTCGTATTTGTGTTCAAAGTATAAAAGTATGAAAAGTATATATACATGTGAAATGTATATAAGTATGTAATGTATATGTTTCTCAGCCCACGATTTAAAAGAATAAAAGTTGTTGAAAAGGTGGGACTATGATCTCACCTCGAGTGCACGAGTATAAAAGTACTTCACAAAGTAACGTATGCATGAAAGTTGCTTAGCCTTGACCTAAACAAGTAAGTTATATCAATTAACTGGTTACGACACAAGGTCGGGTGAAATGTGTTCAATTAGTCCTATGGCTCGTTACGACTCGATTAAGTATAGCATGTGAATCACGTTGTCAAGTTTCATACAAGAAACAAGTATAAAAGCATGTTAGAATGATTGTATAAAAGTTTGGTTAAGTTTGACTAAAAGTCAAACTTGGTCAAAGTCAACGAAAAAGTCAACGCTTTCGGGTCGGGTCCTGAACTATTTTTCTATGCTAGTTATTCATATATAAGCATATTAGAACAAGTTTCATGTGAATCGGAGGTCGATAGCTAGTCAAACATTTCGCGTGAAAAGTGACAAAGTGAGCAGAATCTGGCCAGACCCATTTGCGCGCCGCGCGGGGTGAGGTGCGCGCCGCGCACCATGCTGTTCAGCTATTTTCTGCAGTTTTCAACTTATGCACGAATCCAACTTCAAAAATTCCTAACTCACAAACCGCAAATCTCCTAAACATGTATCTTATATCGTTGGAAAGGTATTTTGACAAGGAATACAACTAAACACTTTTCATAGATCATAACTGACAATTTCCAAATCGAAAACATCATCAAATTTCATCATTTTCAACCAAAAATCAAAGAAACGCATTTTAAGTTTCGGGAATCCAATTCACACATATGATATGCCGTTTTGAAGGTAATGAAGCATACATTACTACTAAACACTAACAATTAACATTTCATGGCATTCAAGCATCAAAAGTTCATGTCAAGAACTATCAAACCTTAGTCAAACATCACAAAATCATTAATCGGATTTTTGAAGTTTTCTTAATCAACCTACACATCAAAATGTGGCTAATGATACTAGTAACACAATTAAAACATGCACTTTAACAATCTAACAATATTAACTCATCCAAAATCAAGGATTAAGCAAACCCATTTCAAAAACTCAAACTAGTTATTCCAAACCATAAATCGAGCAAACAAAACATATATTCATGTTACACACGAGCCATAGACACTAACTAACACAATTTCAAGTATATAAAACGAATTTAGAGAAATTTAGTGTTTTAGAAATGTTACCCAAACTTGATGAAATTGGTACCAAATCGAAGAGGATGATGAGAGGATCACGAATATGTAATTTGTTTTGAAGTTTGCTTCCCGATCCGGATTTAGATGATGATTTATGTTTGTGTTCTTGAGAGAAAAAAGAAAGAAAGAAAAAAAAGAAATGGATGAATGAGTGGGTGGAGGTGGTGAGTGGTTGACTAGTCAACTACTAGCCACCTCTTTGGTCAAGTGGCGGAACTAGTCCCTCAAGTTTCAGAGCGGGTGCGGGAATAAGCCAAACGAATATTTTTAAAACGCTCGAGTAAACGGGTGATGTCAAAATTAAATAGCGGGAATATAATGAACGTTACTCACGGAAACTATTAATTTAAATACGAAAGATTATGTTTTAAAAAAAAAGACGGTGTTAAAATTAAATTTAACGGAAAAACGCGGGATGTTACATGCTCAACCACTTAGAATGCTTTACATACACTTGCGAGTGTATTATGTTTATAATTATGAAATCTTGTGGTCTATTAATATATTAAAAAGATTGTTATGATAAACCTATGAACTCACCAATCTTTTGGTTGACACTTTTAAGCATGTTTATTCTCAGGTACGAATTAAGTCTTCCGCTGTGCATTTGCTCATTTTAAAGACATTACATGGAGTCGTTCATGGCATGTTTAGTTCAGTACCTCGCAATGGGACCATATATTGAAGACTTCATGCAGGTGGATAAGGACGGGTTTTTACACATCCCCAATTCATCCAGAATATATGATGGCTGATTGGTTGATCCATTTCAGTCACACTGCTTTCGGAGCTTGAGTGGGATTCCATTTCGGAATCCGAGGGACTTGAACTAATGACGAATTCCGTTTCGTACGATTGAATAAAGGATTTTTCGATATGAAGTGATTTTCCGGCTATCGGGTGGTATTCTAATTACATAGAATATCTATATATATAGAGCAAAAGATTTCATAGATTACGGAGGATTTACGGAATATGTCAGGCAAAGTTTACAGTAACAGATACGCTAAGATATGAATTAGAAGATACACTAAGATATGAATTTTGTCTATATACTATTCATGCAATCAATGCAATAAGATGTGTCTAGACTAAGAATGATAAGCAGGTAATTTTCGACAAAAATGATAAGCAAAACTTTTGACATGCAGACACGGTCGAAGTCCAGACTCACTAATGCATCCTAACGACTATCAGTTAGACACACTAATGCAGACCTGGTTTGCTAAGACTGTGACGACCCAGAAATTTTCGACCAAAATTTAAACTTGATCTTTATATGTTTCCGACACGATAAGCAAAGTCTATAATGTTGAGTCTCGAAAATTTTGGAACTATGTTCATGTATTCAATTACCGTCGACCAATTTCGACAATTCATGAACCATTAATTGTAAATAGATATGTGTGTGTGTGTGTGTGTGTATATATATATATATATATATATATATATATAAATGGTAATCGGAAATATAATTTGAAATATTATATGTTATTGCTATTAAATGTAATTATGTGAAATAAAAATAAAAATATGATATTATGATAACTATTATTTAAAATATATCTATATATATAAATAAAGTATATTAAATATATATTTTGTGATTTTGAATCTATTTAGTAAACGACTATAACGCTCAATTTCCATTCGATGAATATTAAGCAAGTTAAATTCAAACTTATATGATTTTAAAATAAACGGTGATCCGAAAATGAGTTCTATAGATTTTTGGCTTACTAAAAATGTATTTAAGATCTAGTTATTAAATTTTAGCACTTTTTGTATTTTACCCAGAATCGAGCGGGACAGTTGATGTAATTTTTATTTAATAATTAAATGATCGATTTTTATACCATAATGACTGAAATAAATAAAGATAACTAAGATAAAAATTTGAGACTTTTCTGAATACTTTTATCCGCCATCGATTAACGACGGCGCACGATATATCTCCGTGAATAAACTGTCGGTAGAAAATTTTAAAAGAACCCGGCTGCTATATTCTTGTTACACGTTATTATCAACTTTACAATTTTTAAATATATAAACTAGTAGTTGTTTGTGATTGATGTTAACATATTAATAATTTCGTCTAATTGATTGTCTGTTTTAGAATCATGACAAAATTAGCAGTTAACATCTGCGATATGTGTAAATTGCATATTTCATTCACAACAGGCGTAGTAGGTCCATCTTAACACTACATATACATGTTTATTGACAAAAGCATACAAAAGGAACTACTAATTTATTTACATTCTATTGATTCACATGCAAAAAGCACAAAGCGCGTAATTAAAGTTATTCACCTTCTTAACTTTGTAAAACATGTTAACAAAAGATACCCATTTAAAACTATGCATGTTACTTTCTGTTTGTCTGTGACCACTTGTCGACACCAGCGATACTACAAAAACTAATCAATCATATTTGTGAGAAAATCATTCAATTATTCACCCTTATTATCAATCATTCACCTCTTTCTTTATACAAATATACAAATGCATAAATAAACTAAAACCCACCACTTGCAATATTATGTTTTCTTTCTTTCATTACAAGAGCAGCCCTTTTTCTTTGCCTTCGGTTGATCAACAAAAATCCCAACAAGATCACTTCAATTTAAAACACCGAAACCCTTATTCCTCCATTGAACCGTCATCCTAAACCACCTCAACCAATCGGCAATGGCTCAACTGCTGCTGCTATAGTAATGTTTATCCTGCACTGTTCAACTATGAAGTTAATGGTGATAATCAAACGGAGAAGATGATGGATAGTATTAATGATGAACGAGATTATTGTTCCTACTATCTGTTTTCTGTTTTCTAGTTCTTCAAATCAAAACCCAACCCAAATACCATCAATTAGTCATCAACACAACTACTGCTCGTTCCCTTATGTTCTGGTATAGTTCGACAACCACAAACCTACCACCTAATAACATCACTATCGTGATTAGCAGCTGCATCTAACAGTCCTATTTGTTTCTGTATGATCAGACCCAAACCACCATATTTTTTTTTTTAGTTTTCTTGAGTCAACAACAAAAAAAAAACCCCCATATATCCATCAAACCTGTGACTAGTTTTTTGTTTATATTTCGCTGCTGCAATCATCATCAAGACCATCATAACCCATTCGTTCTGCTACTGCTTCTGTTAGTGACGGCTGCAACTACATTGATAATGATGACTGCGAAAATAGGAAGGAAGATAATGAGGACTGCGTATAGTTTCTATTCCTACTTCGAGCACCATGTGCTTGTTTTGTTGTTGATGATATCTGCTTCTAATCCTTGCTGTTACAATCGAGCTGTATAATTTCGTTTCCTGTATCTTCAAAACCAAAAACTGGTTTCCGTGTTCATCTTTTTACCTAATAGCCGACATGTTCCACTTTATTGTTAAAGGATTAGAAATAGATTTAATTGTTTGATTGGACCACATAATTCTAGTTGTTTTGGCTGAGCACATGGTGATATATTTAGGCGATATTTTTTTTGGCGTGTTCATCTTTTTCTGTTGTGGCCAACAGCAGTAATCAACAACCCCACAACTCTTATTTAATTGATACATGTTAGCAAGTCTTTAAAACACAAACTAGAGATCGAGAACTAAGTGATTATTGGATCACATTTTGTTAATGGACCGTGACAGAATGATGATGATATGGGACGACTTATTACTGCATCACCCAACCCCTTCTTGATTATTAGTGGACCTTGAAGATCCAATTAATCAATTAAATAGGTTTCATTTTTTTTTGTTGGTCTTTGGATATAATCTGGGCTGCTACTGCTAATCTCCTTGTTTGCTAATCGAACCAGGATGTTTGCTTGTTACACGATATTGTGATGATTGTGAGCTAAATCGTGATGCTAGACGATGAAGAGATATAATGATCATGATGAATGATGATGATATTAGATGTTATGTGTGATTTGATACATGATGAAGATAAGAAAGCGATTAAGTATCGATGATGATGTTATGATTTTATGTGATGTTAGTAAAGAAAATAAAAACAGAAATCGAGTTAAAATAAATAAAAATCCTAATTAGATCAGAAAAGAAGTAATGGAGGAGTGGACTTGGAGTGTTTCGAGTTAGCAGGATGTCGGGGGTTCAAACCCAGACTTGGGCATTTCTTTTAGGACAACTTCTTTGAGGTAGTTATTATTAATACTCTTATTATTATTATTTCATTATTATTATTATTATTATTATTATTATTATTATTATTATTATTATTATTATTATTATTATTATTATTATTATTATTATTATTATTATTATTATTATTTATTATTGATTGTTATTAAGTAATTATTATTATTACCAATATTAGAAATAAAATTATTAGTATTATTATTATTATTATAAGTATTATTATTATTATAAGTATTATTATTATTAATAACATTATTATTATCATTATAAAGAAATTACAACTTTTTACTTACTATTGTTATTAGTATTATCATTATTTTTAAAATGGGTATTATTATTATTAAAACTACTGATATTATTATTACAAAGATATTATGACTTTTTATTTATTAGTATTAATTTAACCAAATAAATATTAGTTACATAAAAATATACCTAATATATATAACCTAACTCTATCATCATTTTTATAATAAGTAAGATATATAAAATAAATATATGTAAGTTATTAATGGAATACATAAATCTTTTAAATAACATGTATATCACTAGTTATATATAAATTCGTTCGATTACGAGTATATGTGTTAATATATATATATATATATATATATATATATATATATATATATATATATATATATATATATATATATATATATATATATATATAAATGATATACGTTCGTGAATCCGAGGCCAACCTTGCACTTGTTCAATGACGTCATATGTATTTTTACTACGAAATACAGTATAGTGAGTTTCATTTGCTCCCTTTTTAAATGCTTTTGCAATATATATTTTTGGGACTGAGAATACATGCGCTTTTATAAATGTTTTACGAAATAGACACAAGTAATCGAAACTACATTCTATGGTTGAATTGTCATACCGGATATCGCCCTTGTTGAACTTGGTAGCCTAAGAATTGGTGTTTATTATAATTGCCACCAATTGACGCGAATCCTAAAGATAGATCTATGGGCCTTGACAAGCCCCAGTCAGAGAATTTGAACTGCTTTAGTACTTCAATTTTATTTTTGGGGATATTCTAGATGCATTTGTTAATGTCGGTTACCAGGTGTTCAATCCATATGAATGATTTTTATGCATGATGTTTATGAGAAATGGAAATATGAAATCTTGTGGTCTATTAAAATGATGGAAATGAATGTTTATGATAAACTAATGAACTCACCAACCTTTTGGTTGACACTTGAAAGCATGTTTATTCTCAGGTTTGAAAGAAATCTTCCATTGTGCATTTGCTCATTTAGAGATATTACTTGGAGTCATTCATGACATATTTCAAAAGACGTTGCATTCGAGTCGTTGAGTTCAATAAGAATACTATTAAGTCATTTACAGTTTGGATATATTATGAAAGGGTATGCATGCCTGTCAACTTTCGATGAAATGAAAGTTTGTCTTTTAAAACGAATGCAATGTTTATAAAATGTATCATATAGAGGTCAAATACCTCGCAATGTAATCATATGTTATTGTATTCGTTCTTATGGATTAGGACGGGTCTTTACATGTGGTATCAAAGCGGTGATCTTAGCGAACCAGGTCTGCATTAGTGTGTCTAACTAATAAGTCGTTAGGATGCATTAATGAGTCTGGACTTCGACGTTAGCTGCATGTCAAAAGTTTTGCTTATCATTTATAGTCGGAAATCATCTGCTTAGCATCCTTAGGAAATTACCTGCTTATCATTCTTAGTCTAGACACATCTTACTGCATTGATTGCATGAATAGTATATAGACAAATTCATATCTTAGCGTATTTGCTAATCTATATCTTAGCGTATCTGTTACTGTAGACTTTATCTGACACGTTTCCTTAATTCCCTCCGTAATCTACAGGATCTTCTGTACTATATTTAGGTATTCTATGTAATTAGAATATCATCTCATATCTGAAAAATCATTTCATATCAAAAACCCTTTATCTAACCGTACAAAATGCAACTCATAACTAGTTCAAATCCCTCAGATTCCGACAACTATTCCGATATGGATTTCCACTCAAACTCCGAAAGCAGTGTAACCGGAATGGATCAACCAATTTGCCATCATCAATTCTGGATGAACTGGGGATGAATTCGTAGTCGACTTAACCAATGGAAACGAGAAGAAGGCGATCCTTTCCACCAACCGAATTCACCTCTTGGTAATGAACCTGAAGCACTTATCGGCGAACCTATTCGAGACACAATTTTTTTTCTCTCATTTCCTGAGTAGCTCATCACGATTATATCCTATCTCAAATTCTGAACCTTATTCATCCACTTGTTCCAACCGCCAATCATTCCGGAGTAATAAAAGAAGTCAACGAGCTTCACGCTCGAGTATCAATTTGGAGAAATATCCTACGACGATTTTGTAATCTCTAAAGTCTTAGAGATTATTTATTCTAACTCAAACCGAAAAGCAAATGAGATTAATATCATATTAACTCATAAATCCATGATTACATCTGAAGAAAATATACATGTATATATGTTTTCATAAGGATTGTAATTAAAAAATTCTTTTGTACAAACTATTAATGGTGAAAATATTTTAACGGGTAGGTAATACCCGAGGAATATTTAGATTTCACATTAATAAGTTACACTGTACATCCTTCGAATCTGATTCAACAGTCATTTACTATCCTACTTACATCCACCGATATACATATTCGTTCACCACAGAATAACCATTTTCATTCAATTTCATATTTGGATTTTGACTTATCAAAATCCAACAAGTGGCATAATGAAGAAAACATTGGACAAAATAAAATTTGTAAAAAACAAACAAATTAACTATGAGAAATTCTGTTAAGAATCCACGCTAACTGTTCCTAGCTAACTGTTAATTCCTTATTACATTTATTTATCGCAGTTTAATTATCGCAATTTATTTATCGCAATTTAAATTCTCTCAATTTTTATTTATTGTCATTTAATTTCTGTTATTTATTTTACGCACTTTAAATATCGGGACACGTATACAAGGTTTTGACATATCATATCAACGCATCTATATATATTATTTGGAATAACCATAGACACTCTATATGTATTAATGTTCGAGTTAGCTATACAGGGTTGAGGTTGATTCTACAATAATATATATACTTTGAGTTGTGATCGAGTCTGAGACATGTATACAATGGTCACGAATACGTATTAATTAATTCGAATATTATATATTAAACTATATATGAATTATTGAATTGCTAACTGTGGACTACTAACTGTGGACTACAAATATTGGACAATTAAATGAATTAAAATATTGATTATAACATATGAAATTAAACATTTCTTCAAGTTTGCCACTTGATTTCATCTTAAACCTCATTTGTATCTTGACGATTACAATCTGCGATTCAAACCTTTCATAATTCTTGAAAACACTTCAATCGATAGGATGAACCAACCACACTTCATCTACGGAAGAAGAGATTGATGCATATAGTTATGCACCTGAAAACACTCAGAACCTGAGTAAATATTTAACACGTGTCTGTGCTAGCTCCTTTGGCGTTATTATTACCAAAAATAACATTGCAAATCTTTTTCAAATTAGCCAATTTTGTCACAGCTTCAGCAAATCAACTTCGACTTCCATTCGAATTAGCCTTATTATAACCTCGATATGTAAGTTTGCCTGTCGTCATCGTTACCGGGGAACCGTTTATATTCCACCACATTAGTAGTAAACTTACCAGCAACTTCATTACTCAATGGCTTAAGTCTCTCCGAAGAACCAATATATTTGTTCGTTAAAACCTGTTCATATACTCATCTACATCTTTAACAAGAACTACCATACCAATTATCAGGAATCAGCAATCAGTACTTTGAAAACTCGCAGCATACCTACATCAACAGTTATATGTATATATATAACATTTATCTCTTAGAATTATGATCTTCCATTCTGAAATTCTGAAAAGCACCCAGTCCACGAATCAATACTCCAAATTTTGAAAAAATCAGAATGAAGCAGTAGAAACTGAAAACAATTGTAAACGACCTTAATAGCCAAAAGTGTGATGATAAAGAATTTTATGTTGGCAAAGCTCAGAAATGTTGGAACTGGAAAACGGATTGAACAAACTATGAAGAAGATTGTGAACAAATCACAAGGACTAAACTTGTACATAAAGAATCCAGATGATTCTATTTCTGATGAAATGTTTAGCGAATACCATGCTCCTTAATCGCTCTAAATCATCGTGAATGAATTTCTTCATCACAATTTGATTCTAACATTCCAAGATATTATCGTATCTTTCATTATAAATATCCTCAATATTTCTGAAGATATCTTAATAAATATTCTCGTCTGATATTAATTATCTCTCCGCGCTATCTGTGATATATCATAAAAGGAAACTAATTTAGTTTCTAAATTCTGAAACCTTCGAGTTTAAGATATGAATGATTTTGAAGTAGTGTTAGGAACTGAAGCATGAGTTAGTATAATATAATGACACTTGATCAACGTGATTATATTACAGTAAGTCATGCTGAGTTTCTAATGGAACGTGATGATTCACAGATCATAACATCATCATGTTCATGTTACACGACTCTTGCATTCTATATAATCTATAAACACATCAAGAACATATTTTCTTGATAGTCCTATCTTTTCTCTTGAATTCTGGTAAATTAACCAATCAAGATCATGCTATTACCATCTCTCTCTTAGAACATTAGCCATGTTCATTCGAAAACACCATACCTATGAATTCTGGACCATTATTCGCTTGACTTAAAGTCAGAAAGAGAAAGCAAAAGTATGGAACTCCAAAATATAAAGGAAATGAAGAGGGTGTATTTATAGTGAAATATTAGACAGAGCAATCAAGTCAGATTATCACATTTAACCAAAGAGGATTCTAATTTCCTTAATTACCGAAAAATCAAATCTTATTACGAAGATTTTCTCTAAATTTCTTGATATCCGGAAATCCACCGTGACTACGTCAAAAGTTAAATCTCTATTTCAATCTTTTGTGACAGCTTCACTCGCACTCTTCGAATAATTGAATTGTTTTATCCATATTACTCAATGATGATAAAACCCTATTTATCAACTCAAATTCATCATGAAAACATTTTTATTGTTAGCCATGACCACCTCACTCAAATTTCGGGACGAAATTTCTTTAACGGGTAGGTACTGTGACGACCCGGAAATTTTTGACCAAATTTAAACTTGATCTTTATATGTTTCCGACACGATAAGCAAAGTCTATAATGTTGAGTCTCGAAAATTTTGGAACTATGTTCATGTATTTAATTACCTTCGACCAGTTTCGACGATTCACGAACCATTAATTGTAAATAGATATGTGTGTATATATATATATATATATAAATGGTAATTGAAAATATAATTTGAAATATTATATGTTATTGCTATTAAATGTAATTATGTGAAATAAAAATAAAAATATGACAATCAAATTTTGGTGGTGGGGAGTCTTATTTTCCCCATCGACCTTTACACTAATGAAAAATTTTTATCTTTTTGGGGAAGGGCAGATATAAGATTTTTAGTGAAAATTAATGAATTGTTGAAATGATTTCATGTTAAAATTTTTTGGATAACTTTATATAAATAAAGTGTATTAAATATATATTTTGTGATTTTGAATCTATTTAGTAAACGACTATAACGCTCAATTTTCATTCGATGAATATTAAGCAAGTTAAATTCAAACTTATATGATTTTAAAATAAACGGTGATCCGAAAATGAGTTATATAGATTTTAGGCTTACTAAAAATGTATTTAAGATCTAGTTATTAAATTTTAGCACTTTTTTTATTTTACCCAGAATCGAGCGGGACAGTTGATGTAATTTTTATTTAATAATTAAATGATCGATTTTTATACCATAATGACTGAAATAAATAAAGATAACTAAGATAAAAATTTGAGACTTTTCAGAATACTTTCATCCGCCATCGATTAACGACGGCGCACGATATACCTCCGTGAATAAACTGTCGGTAGAAAATTTTAAAAGAACCCGGCTGCTATATTCTTGTTACACGTTATTATCAACTTTACAATTTTTAAATATATAAACTAGTAGTTGTTTGTGATTGATGTTAACATATTAATAATTTTGTCTAATTGATTGTCTGTTTTAGAATCATGACAAAATTAGCAGTTAACATCTGCGATATGTGTAAATTGCCTATTTCATTCACAACAGGCGTAGTAGGTCCATCTTAACACTACATATACATGTTTATTGACACAAGCATACAAAAGGAACTACTAATTTATTTACATTCTATTGATTCACATGCAAAAAGCACAAAGCGCGTAATTAAAGTTTTTCACCTTCTTAACTTTGTAAAACATGTTAATAAAATATACCCATTTAAAACTATGCATGTTACTTTCTGTTTGTCTGTGATCTCTTGTCGACACCAGCGATACTACAAAAACTAATCAATCATATTTGTGAGAAAATCATTCAATTATTCACCCTTATTATCAATCATTCACCTCTTTCTTTATACAAATATACAAATGCATAAATAAACTAAAACCCACCACTTGCAATCTTTATGTTTTCTTTCTTTCATTACAAGAGCAGCCCTTTTTCTTTGCCTTCGATTGATCAACAAAAATCCCAACAAGATCACTTCAATTTAAAACACCGACACCCTTATTCCTCCATTGAATCGTCACCCTAAACCACCTCAACCAATCGTCAATGGCTCAACTGATGCTGCTATAGTAATGTTTCTCCTGCACTGTTCAACTATGAAGTTAATGGTGATAATCAAACGGAGAAGATGATGGATAGTATTAATGATGAACGAGATTATTGTTCCTACTATATGTTTTCTGTTTTCTAGTTCTTCAAATCGAAACCCAACCCAAATACCATCAATTTGTCATCAACACAACTACTGCTCGTTCCCTTATGTTCTGGTATAGTTTGACAACCACAAAACCACCACCTAATAACATCACTATCATGATTAGCTGCTGCATCTAATAGTCCTATTTGTTTCTGTATGATCAGACCCAAACCACCATTTTTTTTTTAGTTTTCTTGAGTCAAGAACAAAAAAAAAACACATAAAGCCATCAAACTTGTGACTAGTTTTCTGTTTATATTTCGCTGGTGCAACCATCATCAAGACCATCATAACCCATTCGTTCTGCAACTGCTTCTGTTAGTGACGGCTGCAACTACAATGATAATGATGACTGCGAAAATAGGAAGGAAGATAATGAGGACTGCGTATAGTTTCTATTCCTACTTCGAACACCATCTGCTTGTTTTGTTGTTGATGATATCTGCTTCTAATCCTTGTTGTTACAATCGAGCTGTATAATTTCGTTTCCTGTATCTTCAAAACCGAAAACTGCTTTCCGCATTCTTCTTTTTACCTAATGGCCGACAAGTTCCACTTGATTGTTAAAGGATTAGAAACAGATTTAATTGTTTGATTGGACCACATAATTCTAGTTGTTTTGGCTGAGCACATGGTGATATATTTAGGCGATATTTTTTTTGGCGTGTTCATCTTATTCTGTTGTGGCCGACAGCAGTAATCAACAACCCCACAACTCATATTTAATTGATACATGTTAGCAAGTCTTTGAAACACAAACTAGAGATCGATAACTAAGTGATTATTGGATCACATTTTGTTAATGGACCGTGACAGAATGATGATGATATGGGACGACTTGTTGCTGCATAACCCAAACCCTTCTTGATTATTAGTTGACCTTGAAGATCCAATTAATCAATTAAATGGGTTTCATTTTTTTGTTGGGCTTTGGATATAATCTGGGCTGCTACTGCTAATCTCCTTGTCTAGTAATCGAACCAGGCAGTTTGCTTGTTACACGATATTGTGATGATTGTGAGCTAAATAGTGATGGTAGACGATGAAGAGATATAATGATCACGATGAATGATGATGATATTAGATGTTATGTGTGATTTGATACATGATGAAGATAAGAAAGCGATTAAGTATCGATGATGATGTTATGATTTTATGTGATGTTAGTAAAGAAAATAAAAGAAAAAATTGAGTTAAAATAAATAAAAATCCTAATTAGATCAGAAAAGAATTAATGGAGGAGTGGACTTGGAGTGTTTCGGATTAGCAGGATGTCGCGGGTTCAAACTCGGACTTGGGCATTTCTTTTAGGACAACTTCTTTGAGGTAGTTATTACTAATACTCTTATTATTATTTCATTATTATTATTATTATTATTATTATTATTATTATTATTATTATTATTATTATTATTATTATTATTATTATTATTATTATTTATTATTGATTGTTATTAAGTAATTATTATTATTACCAATATTAGAAATAAAATTATTAGTATTATTATTATAAGTATTATTATTATTAATAACATTATTATTATCATTATAAAGAAATTACAACTTTTTACTTACTATTGTTATTAGTATTATCATTATTTTTAAAATGGGTATTATTATTATTATTAAAACTACTGATATTATTATTACAAAGATATTACGACTTTTTATTTATTATTTTAATTTAACCAAATAAATATTAGTTACATAAAAATATACCTAATATATATAACCTAACTCTATCATCATTTTTATAATAAGTAAGATATATAAAATAAATATATGTAAGTTATTAATGGAATACATATACATAAATCTTTTAAATAACAAGTATATCACTAGTTATATATAAATTCATTCGATTACAAGTATATGTGTTAATATATATATAAATGATATAGGTTCGTGAATTTGAGGCCAACCTTGCACTTGTTCAATGACGTCATATGTATTTTTACTACCAAATACAGTATAGTGAGTTTCATTTGCTCCCTTTTTAAATGCTTTTGCAATATATATTTTTGGGACCAAGAATACATGCGCTTTTATAAATGTTTTACGAAATAGACACAAGTAATCGAAACTACATTCTATGGTTGAATTGTTATACCGGATATCGCCCTTGTTGAACTTGGTAGCCTAAGAATTGGTGTTTATTATAATTGCCACCAATTGACGCGAATCCTAAAGATAGATCTATGGGCCTTGACAAGCCCCAGTCAGAGAATTTGAACTGCTTTAGTACTTCAATTTTATTTTTGGGGATATTCTAGATGCATTTGTTAATGTCGGTTACCAGATGTTCAATCCATATGAATGATTTTTATACATGATGTTTATGAGAAATGGAAATATGAAATCTTGTGGTCTATTAAAATGATGAAAATGAATGTTTATGATGAACTAATGAACTCACCAACCTTTTGGTTGACACTTGAAAGTATGTTTATTCTCAGGTTTGAAAGAAATCTTCCGTTGTGCATTAGCTCATTTAGAGATATTACTTGGAGTCATTCATGACATATTTCAAAAGACGTTGCATTCGAGTCGTTGAGTTCAACAAGATTACTATTAAGTCATTTATAGTTTGGGTATATTATGAAAGGGTATGCATGCCTGTCAACTTTCAATGAAATAAAAGTTTGTCTTTTAAAACGAATGCAATGTTTATAAAATGTATCATATAGAGGTCAAATACCTCGCATTGTAATCATATGTTATTGTATTCGTTCTTATGGATTAGGATGAGTCTTTACAAAGACCACCGCTCTGATACCACATGAAGCGACCTGTCCTAATCCATAAGGACGAATACAATAACATATGGATACATTGCGAGGTATTTGACCTCTATATGATACATTTTACAAACATTGCATTCATTTTTAAAGACAAACTTTCATTACATCGAAAGTTGACAGGCATGCATACCATTTCATAATATCCAACCTATAAATGACCTATTCTGTCATTTGCTTAATAATAATCTCTATTGAACTCAACGACTTGAATACAACGTCTTTTGAAATATGCCATGAATGACTCCAAGTAATATCTTTAAAATGAGCAAATGCACAGCGGAAGATTTCTTTCAAACCTGAGAATAAACATGATTAAAAGTGTCAACCTAAAGGTTGGTGAGTTCATTAGTTTATCATAATCGATCATTTCCATCATTTTAATAGACCACAAGATTTTAGATATTTAATTGTACACGTAACCCGAGTACATAATAACACGTGTAACCCGCGAATTAAAATTCATTCATATGGTGAACGCTTGATAACCGAACTAACAGGATGCATATAGAATATCCCCATCATTCCGGGACTCATTGGATATGATAATCGAAGTACTAAAGCATTCGTAACCTGATTGGGACTTGTCGAGGTCCATAGATCTATCTTTAGTATTCGCGTCAATTGGTGGCAATTATAATAAACACCAATTCTTAGACTACCAAGCTAAAAAGGGACATATTTGATTTCGATAATTTAACCATAGAATGTAGTTTCGATTACTTGTGTCTATTTAGTAAAACATTTATAAAGCAGCGCATGTATTCTCAGTCCAAAAAATATATATAAAAAGGGAGTAATGAAACTCACAATACTATATTTTATAGTAAAAATACATATGACGGCATTGAACAAGTGCAAGGTTGGCCTCAGATTCACGAACCTATATTAATTATATATATTTATATGTTGGTCAATATCTATCTAACAATTTAGGTCAGATCATAGTGTATCACAATCCTAATGCTCGAGATCGACATGCAAAAGTCAACAAAAGTCAATTTGACTCAAAACAATTTCCAAAATCTATACATGATTATTATATAACTTAAATATAGTCGTCTTATATATATTTAAATATATTTATTAGATTATATTAAAGTTCTTAATAAAAGTCATTTATTAATAAAATTTATATTAAAAAATATATATGATAAAATATATTTTTATATATCTTAAGTAATATAATTTAATAATTTCACTTATAATATCATAAAAATATAGTGATATGTAATATTAATGTAATTATATTACGTGTGGTAAAAATATCTTTGTATCGCATAATTACTTGATAAAATAATATCGATACTAACAATAATAAGTAAAAGTTGTATTATCTTGTAATAATAATTATTATTATTCTACTAAAAATAATAATAATAACAATATTTATATTTACTAAAGATGATATTAATTATGATAAAATGATAATTCTAATCATGATAATCTTAATAATAATGTTACTTTTTAATATTAACTGTAATAATAATAATATTTTAAAATTAATAATTCTATTCAAAATGATAATTTTATTAATAATAATACTAAAATGATTATAAAAAATGATATTTTATAATAACAATGATATTTCTATTAAAATGATATTATAAATAAAAGTGATAGTTTTTGACATTAATGATTCTTTTAATAATAATAAAAATAAAAATAATGAAAATGATATTTTTATCTAAATCAATATCTTAAAATATTTTAAATTTCACCATGATACTCATACTCATTATTTCCTAATCAATTCATTTAATAACTTTTAGTATTCTTTTATATCGCGTTCATAATAATGAATATAATAGCAATCATAATAATTAGATGATACTATTATTAGTTTTAATGATAATGATACTAATAAGTATTATAATAATATTAATGATAATAGTAATAATTATAATAATAATGACAATATTAATAATAATTTTTAATGATCATAACAATAATGATAGTAATGACAAAAACAATTTTTAATAATAATACTTATATTAACAATGATAATGTAAATGATGATGATAATAATAATAATAATAATAATAATAATAATAATAATAATAATAATAATAATAATAATAATAATAATAATAATAATAATAATAATAATAATAATAATAATAATAATAATAATAATAATAATAATAATAATAATAATAATAATAATAATAATAATAATGACGATAGTGATAATAATCATTTTAACAATAATACAAAAATTCAGTTGACTATAACTTCTAATCCGTTCATCGAACTCATTCGATATCTAAATGAAAAGTTATTAATTTTTCGCTAGCTTTCCAATGATATGCATATCATATACCTTATCTCAGTAGCATGTGTATCTAATTCAGGATTCAACATAACCTATCTAACGATAATATCAAATGTACAAGCATGCATAATCCTATATACTCGAGAACTAGTCAGGGATACACTATTAATATATAAAAGTTAAGTTATGAGTGCTCACGTATCAATATTGAGATTCAATATTGCAGGAAATTACGTAGACGCGACGGAGAGGATAAACACTAGATTGACCTCACGAGTATACCCACGAACATTACCCATAACCTCCATAGCTATAACCCATAATTTCCTTAGCTCTATCCTACTCGGAAAAACCCGTCTTGAAATAACTCGCTCATAACCTCGTCATAGTATTTTAGGTATAATACTAATAACAATAATACTTATACTACTAATAATACTTTTGAATTAATAATAATAATATAAATAATAAAATAAATAAATAAATACGGAGTATATATCTCTCGATAGAGAGATTGAAAAGTGGAGCAGAGAATGATCGAGTTTTATAACCAATTCAGTCACCGATACCTCCGCGATTGCGGAGGTTTAATGCCTATATGCTTCGCGATCGCGGAGCTTCCCTGTCCAGCTCATTCCCAATGATTTCAAGGCTGCCGACGATTTATATAATAATATATATAATATATTTAATTTATATAATTAATTATATATTATATTATATTTAAGTGCATTGTTAACTTGTAATTTTAGTTCCACTAACTCGTACATTTATGCTCGACTTATGTCCTGGTTCCGGTTTCTCGAACGCATTTTCGTACGCTTAGAATACTAGTACTTTATGTTTCACGACGTGTACCTTTAAAATTAAATAGACTTAAACCTCGATAGATTATATTATATAAAGTATAATCTTTTCATTTGAGTGTTGTGGTCATTTGCTTCTATAAATCAATGATTCGTTGTTTGTCAAAATGTATATTTTAAATTAACGTTTTATGACCAAGTTAATATTATGTCTATCACTTTGTAAAATATATATATATTCATTAAAAATATAAATTTGTACGTATTGTATGTATTTGAAATATTTATTTAATAATATAATATTTAGTTTTTCAAACTAATTATATTTTAAAGTTTGTTTTAAAATCGTTTAGAAAAATATTATAACACGTAACGTTTTCATTTTAAAACTTAAATAGATACAATTTATTTATGTACTAACATTTTAAATATCCATCGCATCACTAAGCGAGTGTTACTATCGTGTACTTAACTAATTTGAAAACATATATATTTAATGAACACATTTTAAATACACGTTGCAAGTTATTTATATATAATTAGTTCTAACAATTAACGTTTCGACCTATTGTATATATTCAAATTCATTCCTTAAATGATTTCAACTATGTCATAAAACGTTTTCAATATTATGAAAACTAATAATTATTTTATCAAAAGACTCAAGGCAATCATTGTGTTGAAAGTTAATCTCTACTAACCTTTGTCCAGTTATCGTTAATTGACCTATTTGTTCTTATTTGTAAATAACTTTACCATTTTTTCGGATATTGTTAAAATGGAAAGATTTCTCAAATCAATGTGGACCTCTCAATAGAGACTCATAATCATAATTCAATGTATCTGATAAATCAATCATTTGATATTATCTTCTAATTCCATCGATGAACATATTGAAACAAATACGTTCATGTAAAGTATTATACGTTTAATTCTTTGTTAATATTCTCAAGTTATAATATATACATATCTATATAATTATATCTATTTATATAATGGTTCGTGAATCATCGGAATCCGGTCAAGGTTAAATGAATGTATGAACATAGTTTAAAATCCTTGAGATTTAACTTAACAAACTTTGCTTATCGTGTCGGAAACATATAAAGATTAAAGTTTAAATTTGGTCGGAAATTTCCGGGTTGTCACATGAAAAGCCGAATTATTAGCAAGTAAAATGCCTTGTTTTGTTGCAAGTAATAAGTATCATAGTATATTCTTAACAACTTGAAAATGGACCGAGGTACGATTCTGCATAAATTGACTCACAAGTTGCAGACTGTAACAAATATCAGGTCTTGTGACTGTCAAATAAATCAACTTTCCTATCAACCTTCTATATTCTTCTGGGTTAGACAGAGGAGTACCCATATCACCATTAAGTTTAACATTTTGATCCATTGGAAGCTTGTAAAGTTTTGGATTTTGAACCCCAGCTTCTTTTAGCAAATCAAGTGTGTATTTTATTTGTGAAATAAAAATACCTTGATCTGATTTAGAAACCACTGAATCTAAAAAATAACTCAAATTACCCAAATCTTTCATATGAAAGGTTGACTTGAGTTGACTTTTGAGTTCTTCAATATATGCAGTGCTATTTCCGGTAATAAGCAAATCATCAACATAAACCAATACAGCTGTGAATTGTTGCTTATCTCTTTTGGTGAACAAATAATATTCTGCTTTTGATTGCTCATACCCAAATGATAACAAAGCACTAGAAAATTTAAAAAACCATTGTCTAGGTGCTTGTTTCAAACCATAAAGTGATTTTTTGAGTTTACAAACTTTATCAGTATGTTGACTTTTGACATTTTGGACATGCTCCCCCTTACCAACATAACCCATAGGAAGCTTCATGTACACTTCTTCTAATAAATCCCCATACAAAAATGCATTTGATACATCCATTTGACAAAGTGACCAGTCATACATTGCTGCAACAACAAGTAAAGACCTCACATTTACCATTTAAGCAACTGGAGCAAAAGTCTCTGCATAGTCTATTCCTTTCTTTGTCTATTACCATCAACAATAAGTCTTGCCTTTTTTCTATCAACAATACCATCTGCTTTGAGTTTAGTTTTGTAGATCAAATGACAAGAAATAGCGTCTTTACCTACTGGTAAATCTGTCAAATCCCAAGTCTCATTTTCTTCAACTACAGATAACTCTGCATCCATGGCTGCACACCATCCAGGGTCATTAATTGCTTGATGAAAGAAAGTAGGATCTGAATGATTCATTAAAGCAGTCATGTAAAATGTAAATGTTAGACCTAAACTTGGAGAAGAGAGTTGATTAGCAAGTGGGACATGATTCATGACATAATCCTTATGTCATAATGGAGCATTACTAGTTCTAGTGGATCTTCTTGGCTTTTGTTGAGTATTTGAAGTAGATGGTTGAGTATTATTGACAATAGTATCTGAACCACTTGTCGAATCACAAACAGAAGGACGTGCCTCAACTTGACTTTCTTGTTGGCTTACACTAGGGATAACATAAGCAAAAGTTGGTAAAGAGGTGATGAACTTTTTATAAGTATGAGCATTAAAAGGAAATATATGCCCAAAAAAGAGAACATCTCTTCACACAAAAGTTGAATGAGTCTGCAAATTGTACAGCTTGTAACCTTGTTAATTTGAAGGATATCCCAAAAACACACATGCTACTCCCCTTTCTTTGAATTTATCTGCAACTCTAGAAGGATTGCTTACAACAACTAAACATCCAAAAACCCTTAAATGATCATAGGTTGGTACTTTCTATAGTATTACTTCATATGGAGTCTTGTTTTTCAACACAGGTGTAGGGAATCTATTAATCATATAGGTTGCAGTAACAACACAATCTCCCCAAACTTTCAATAGCAAATTAGCATGTAGTCTCAATGCCCTTGCAATATCAAGAATATGTCTGTGTTTCCTTTCCACTCTACCATTTTGTTGTGGTCTATCTGGGCAAGAAGTTTGGTGGATAATACCTTTTGCTGCTAAGTAGGCACCCAATTTACCATATACAAACTCAAGAGCATTGTCAGATCTGACAATTTGACTTTCCTTTGAAATTATGTTTTGACAAATTTCATAAATGCTCTAAACACATTAAAGCAGTCACTTTTATGAGCCATAAGATAAATCCATATTGCCCTACTACAATCATCTACTATAGTTAGGAAGTATCTGTATTTACCTTCTGCAAGTACCTTATAAGGGCCCCATATATCAAGATGTATTAGACCAAAGATTTCATTGCAATGAGAAGTACTGAGATTATAAAGTAACTTCACAAACTTAATCATAGGACAAGTCAAACAGCTATATGAATTGTTTTGAACAAGAATACTAGGAATACAAGAGATCAACTAAAGTTTAGACTTAGGTACATGACCTAATCTATGATGCCAAAGAGTGTAAGTAGCAACAACGGATTCAGCACTAGCACTAGTCCCTTTTTATAGAAAATAAACTATGATTATTCACAGATGAAGCAATCAAATCAGCCAATCGTTTCTCCACTTGATGATGTGTTACATTGACCAGATAGTACAGATCTTCTTTCCTTTCACCCAGTCCCAAGACCTTCTTTGTTGTCAAGTCATGAATCACACAAAATTGTGAATAGAAAATGACAACTGAAGAGGTATCATTGGTCAATTTAGAGACTGATAACAGGCTAAATGTAAAATCTGGAACAACAAGAACATCTTTTAACTGTATACCATTATTTAGCCAAACAGTTCCAATGTGAGATATCAAGGAAGTATTCCCATTAGGCAATCTTATATGTGGTTTCCAAAACAAAGATTTTGAATCAATAAGGTTACTATGCAATGGTGTCATATGATCAGTGACCCCTGTATCTAATATCCAGTCATTAATGGCAGTCAACTTAGATGATATACCTACATCAAAATGATGATCAATCTCACCATCAGAATCACCATTATTGTGAGTATCATTGTGAGCCATCCGAGGAAAACTTTTCAATAATTATTCAAACGGTTCATAAGTGAAAACAACATTGTTCCCTTGAACATGAGCTGCAGTATGTTGAGTTGTTCCTTTTTTGACTTTAAATTATTTTAGCTTTTGTTGCTTATGCTTGTAGTGCGATACAGGATATCCCACCTTTTCCCAACAAGTTTCAGGTGGATGCCACTTATGACCACATGTAGCACATTTCTCAGTGTGACTATTTTGACCTTGTTGCCCTGAATGCCCAAACTGATTTGACTTGTTAACTTTACTGTAAAGAGCAGTTGTTTCAAAGTTTGAGAACATTTCTTTTTTTGATTCTTCTTGTTAAAGCATTGAACAAGCAACTTCAACAGTAGGCAATGAACTCATCAATAGCAATTGACTTCTTCATGAGCTGTAATACTCATCAAGTCCATTCAAAAACTGAAACAAATGTTGCGCATCTTTTTGTTGATTGTATGCAGTAAGAAAGGCAACAACCTTAGGTGTAAGATTGCCAATACTTGGCAGTTGACTCATAGAGTCCAATTCCTCCCAAATACACTTAATCTTGGTATAATAATCATTGATAAGCATACCTTGTTGTTCCAAAGAATATGTTTCTTTATAAAGCTTATATTTTCTTGAGCCATTGCTTAAAGCAAAACGTTTCTCAAGTTGTCTCCATATTTCAGCAGCAGTACCAATGAACATCACAGACTTAGCTATCGGATCAGCAACAGAAGACATAATTCAACTGAGAACCAAATTGTTGCAGGTGTCCCGAAGTTCAGCCCTAGCTTCATCATTTATAGACCTGGTAAGAGTACCAGTCACAAAACATGTCTTACGCTTGGTAGATAAAGCTATTTCAACTGATCTTCTCCACGAACGATAGTTTTGAGCACCTGTTATTTTCTCTTGAATCGCCAAAGATGGGGGAACTTCAGAAGGATGAACGACAACGGATCAACGGATTTTGAAAATCCGTTGGATACACTGTGATAATAGAATATGAACACAAAATTGAATGCGGAAGCGAATAAATAAAACGAAGAATTGATCAATTGATTCAATGATTCACGAAATCAAAGATTTGAATCGGTTATGAAATCAGCCTAAATCAACGTTGTTGCTCTGATACCATGTAAATCGAATAACAACGATGAATTAGGGTTTAGATCAACTGAAGATAAGTTTAGACGATTTCTCATTCATTTCAACTAACTAATTACAATCTGTTACAGGTTAATTTAAAGCCTTTATCATTAGGCGGTAACTAACAACCCTAACAAACTTTGAAACAAAGAAGAAGATCCAAAACTACACAATCTACCCTGACATTCTAATATGTACAAAAGTAATCCCTATACTATCATTTTGTGCACGAGAGTCAAGGAAGAACAATGGAATTGAAGCTGCTATTTGAAGGACAAGTTTGATAGTCTGTATCGTCTTGAAACTGAAAAGGATTCATTAGTGTGCGGAAGATACAAATGGACATTGAATAGTGGCAAAACATCATGTAACTGGATTCGGGCTCTAAGTGGTCGAGCTGATGAGGATCCGTGCAAATTAGTGGAGGATCTTCAAGGCTTTCAAGTTTCGAGCAAAGGAAGAGACACTTGGTGGTGGAAACTGGATACGACATGAAGGTTTTTAACCAGGATTTTAGCTTTCAACAAGGTATTAGTTAACATCAAAGGAAGGTTATACTGTGTGATGACTCGGGAATTTTCGACCAAATTTAAACTTTAATCTTTATATGTTTCCGACACGATAAGCAAAGTCTGTAATGTTGAGTCTCGAAAACCTTGAAACTATGTTCATATATTCAATTGACCTTCTACTGCTCTCGACAATTCACGAACAGTTAATTGTAAATAGATATGTGCGTATGTATATATAAATAATAATTCGAAATATAATTGTAAATGTATAGTAATATTAAAACTATTAGTTTAAAAAAAAAATACATGATTAGTACTTAGACTATATATATATGAAAATTGGTATGAATAAGTTGATATATATTAATCGATATATTATTATTATTATTAATAATATTATTGTTATTATTAATAATATTAGTATAATTAGTATTATTGTAATTAACAACATTATTGTTATACAATTATGGTAAATGCTATCATTATCATTAGTAATATTATTATTACTAATATATTATTATAAATTTATATTATTATTATTATTATGTATAACATTAAGATCATTAGTACTATAGTTATAATTATTAATAATATTAATTATAATCTATAAAAAAAATATATAAAGAGATATACATATATAGTAATATATAGATACAAATACATATATATAGATATATATATATATATATGCCGTTATATACAGATATATATTTATTAAGAAATCAGTTTTATTATTTATTTATCATTATTAGTTATTATTATTATTAATGTAATTATTAATAATACTAATATATTTATTTATTATATAATCTATAAATAAAGAATAAAGGTAACGAATCTGTATGCATGCACATCCACTATTTGAAATTTTGTTTTCTTTCCAATGTTGTTAGATATCAAAATCAGTGAATGTACGAATTGAATTAAAAAGAATTAATTTGTTTTATTTTTCTTCCTTTCTGTTACTATATGGTACAATCTTTCGAGTAAAGAAAGCTACAAAACAAATCAATCGATTCCATTGTACGGCAATTATACGTATTGATCTTTAAATAACGCTTTGCAAAAATAATACGATAAATTGTTTTCTGTTCGATGCCGAACACCACCAAAATGCCACTTACGGTATACTATATAAATATCATCTCCATTGAACCATAAAAGAAACCCTACTTGATCTTGTTGTTTTCGGTAGTGAACAACACCCACAACCTTTTATGATCAAAACCACTTCAACACCATCTTTTTTCGTTCATTCATTTTTACTTCACCAACCTTTACCTCTCTAGCTCCTCTTTTCTTTCTCTTCTATTTATGTAAGTCACATGTAAAAACTCGATGTCTTCTATTTCTGTTTACTGTATATCACTACCATTATGTAAGTCTTGTTGCAACCGAACCCAAGAACATCACCACAATCGTTAACTATTGTTATTTTTATTTCCTTGATTACACCACTGAGATCTACCCAGGAAAACACCAAAAATAGCCTACACCTTCTACAAGATTCGCCACATATTAAACCGATACAATCCCTGCCATTTTTTATACCTCTTTGTTCGATAGTTGTCACTGAAAAGAAAATATATATATATATATATATATATATACGCCTTGTATGCTGGAAGGACCCATTCAAAAGAGAATGTGGATAATGGAAATTATGAGTGGAGCAAAATAGATAGATTAATAAGAAAACTTTCGGTGCCACTCACTTCCACTAGTGTATGAATATGATTATCTGGACCCATACCTTTTTATATAAGTCGACTATTTGGTGGTATTAGGTGATGGTTTTCTTTTTACACGTTCTATTTTGCTAGTTGTAGCCGGCCATCAAGTGACCCCGCAGATACTAACACGTTGCCGTTTCTTAATATTCCAACGAATAAACCCTATAACCATTGATTGATTTATTTAGATTGAGTGATTTGGCCGTAGGATGTTGAAATTTATTTTTTTGGGCCGAGTTCCTTTAGGCTGTGATCCAGTTTCTTCTTCTGTGTTAACCTAAACGATAACCAGGAATGAATTGATGATGATTAAAGCCGACACCCTTTTTGTTCTGTGTGTTGTCAGCTTCTATTGGTGATATTATTTAAACACTGAATGATTTACATTGGATCCAAGGTGCTCTTGGGCTGTAGATGCAAGATGGGCCGTGACCCAGTTTGTAGAGGGTTTTAGGTTGATAACAAATTACGGGTTATAAGATTCCTGGTAGGTTTAAATCAGAGAAACAAAATGGCGTAGGTGGTTGGGTGTTGGTTTGTTTAATGAGAGGTCTCGGGTTTGATCCCTGGCAAGGGAATTTCTTTTTTTGAGCATGTTCTATATTGAGGTAGTATTTTCATTGATTAATTATTATTATTATTATTATTATTATTATTATTATTATTATTATTATTATTATTATTATTATTATTATTATTATTATTATTATTATTATTATTATTATTAATATTATTATTATTATTATTATTATTATTATTATTGTCATCAAAATATGTATTGGTATTATTAGTAACCTTATTATCATAACTATTATAGTTTCTACCAACTAAAAGACATTTATATATAAAAACATAGTTTTACATCTATGTTAATATTAGGTACCATTTTTGTTCTAATAAAATATTATTATAACTATGTTACAAATAATATAAAAATATATTTTTAAGTTAAATCATATATGTAAATATTAATTCTAATACATTTTTAGCATTTATATATAATAACATATTTTATATCGTAATTGAAATACTTTAATAGAAATCTGTATTATATAAATAATAATTATTAATTTATTATCAAAATAACATATAAATTATGAATATAAAAAGTATATTAATAATATTAATACAAACTTGTTAATTGTTATTATGTGTTTTAATATAGATAAATGATATAGGTTCGTGAATCCGAGGTCAACCTTGCATTGTTTAGTTGTTCAATGTCGTTATATGTATTTTTACTACAAAATACAATACGGTGAGTTTCATTTGATTCCCTTTTTACTCTTTACATTTTTGGGACTGAGAATACATGCGCATTTATAAATGTTTGACGCAATAGACACAAGTACCTTAACTGCATTCTATGATAGAATTATCTGGGATTGGGATTGATTATTATGACATGCATTAGCCCCCGGTTTTCGTTAGAGCGTATGAGCTCTCGATCCTGGTGGATGGTTTATTATTTATGATATTTTGGCACCGGTTGTCCTATATTTTATAAACATGTGTTCAGCCGTGGGGTGTAAAGACCGGCACAGAGGTTCTATATTTTGAAGGCACATGTATTCAGCCGTGGGGTGAAAGACCGGTACATATGGTTACTATTATATTTTGGAATCCTCACCCGGTGTTCTTCATATGAATGATATTTTGTTTGTGCAGTTGGAATGGGATTTCTGCACGTTTATTAATAAATGAAATCTTGTGGTGTATTAAAATGATGAAAATAAAATGATTACTATAAACAGATGAACTCACCAACCTTTTGGTTGACACTTTAAAGCATGTTTATTCTCAGGTTTGAAAGAAATCTTCCGCTGTGCATTAGCTCATTTTAAGGATATTACTTGGAGTCATTCATGACATATTTCAAAAAATGTTGCATTCGAGTCGTTGAAGTTCATTAGAGATTATTATTAAGTAAATGACAGATTAGGTCATTTATAGTTTGGGTATTATGAAATGGTATGCATACCTGTCAACTTTTAAAGTAAATGAAAGATTGTCTTACAAAAACGAATGCAATGTTTGTAAAATGTATCATATAGAGGTCAAATACCTCGCGATATAACCAACTATTATGATTCGTTTATAATCGATGTGGACTTCGTCCGGATGGATTAGGACGGGGCATCACAGTTGGTATCAGAGCAGTGGTCTTAGCGAACCAGGTCTTGCATTAGTGTGTCTAATTGATAGTCGTTAGGATGCATTAGTGAGTCTGGACTTCGACCGTGTCTGCATGTCAAAAGTTTTGCTTATCATTTTTATCAGAAATCATTTGCTTATCATCCTTAGTAAATTACCTGCTCATTATTCTTAGTATAAACACATCTTATTGCATTGACTGCATGAATAGTGTATAGACAAAATTCATATCTTATCGTATCTGCTAATTCATATCTTAGCGTATCTGTTATTGTTATGTTTGCCTGACAGCTTCCGTAGATTCCTCCGTAACTTATGAGATTTTAGTATTATATATGCATATGTAAATTATGTATTGCAGGATACTAATCTACATCCTATAATCTATTTCTTATCAAAAATCCTTCATCTGATCGTACGAGATGAATCCCTCGACTAGTTCGAGTCCCTCAGATTTCGATAGCTATTCCGATAGTTATTCCAACATCTATTCCGACATGGATATTCACCTAAGCTCCGAAAGCAGTGTCACCAGAATGAATCAACCCATCATCCATCCCCAATTCATCTGATGAGTTCGTAGTCGACTTAATCAATGGAGACGCGAAAAAGGCGATCCCTTCCACCAACCGAATTCGCCTCTCGAAAATGAACCTGAAGCGTTTGCTGGCGAACCTGTTCGAGACACCATTTTCTCTCTCATTTCCACAGTATCTCGTCACGATCATATACTATCTCAGATTCTAAACCTTATTCATCCGCTCGTTTCGACCGACAAACATCCTGGAATAATAGAAGAGGTTAGTGAACTTCGCGCTCGAGTAATCAAATTGGAGGATATGGTGTAAAATCTACCAGCTTCAGCAACATCACCGACACCAACAGTACCATCAATAACAGCACCAGTACCATCAACAATCCATGCTTCAATATCACCATCTGTACTTCGAGTATGATCTTCGTTCTATGTATCGTTCTACCTCATTTATCTTCGTTCGACATGGCGAATATGTAATCTCTAAAGTTTTAGAGATTATTTATTCTAGTTCCAACCGAAAATTAAATGAGTTTAATATTATATTAACTCATTAAATCCATAATTACATCTGAAGAAAATATATATTTATATATGTTTTCCTAAAGATTGTAATTAAAAATTCTTTTGTACAAACTGTTAATGGTGAAAATATTTTAACGGGTAGGTAATACCCGAGGAATATTTAGATTTCGCATTAATAAGTTACATTGTACGTTCTTCGAGTCTGATTCAACAGTCATTTACTATCCTACTTACATCCACAGATATACGTATCTGTTCACCAAAGAATAACCATTTCCATTCAAATTTCATATTTGGATTTAGATCTATCAGAATCCAAAAAGTGGCATAATGAAGAAAAAAAAAATTTGACAAAATAAAACTTGTTAGAAACAAACAATTTAACTATGAGAAGAATTTTGTTAAGAATCCACGCTAACTGTTCCTAGCTAACTGGTTACATTTTATTTATCGCAATTTACATTCTCATAATTTACATTCTCGCAATTTTATTTATCGTCATTTAATTTTTGTTATTTATTATACGCACTTTATTTATCGTCATTCTGTTATTTACGCATTTTAAATATCGGGACACGTATACAATGTTTTGACATATCATATCGACCCATCTATATATATATATATATATATATATATATATATATATATATATATATATATATATATATATATATATATATATATATATATATATATATATATATATATATATTTATATATATATAGTTTGAGTTGTGATCGAGTCTGAAACATGTACACGGGTCACGATACGTATTAATTAATTTGAATATTATATATTAAATTATATATGAATTATTGGACTGTTAACGGTGGATTATCGACTGTGGACTAATGACATTAGACAATTAAAATGAATTAAAATATTGATTATAATATATGAAACTAAATAATTCTTCAAGTTTGCCACTTGATTTTCATCTTAAACCTCATTTATATCTTGACGATTACAATCTGCGTTCAAATCTTTCATGATTCTTGGAAACACTTCAATCGAGAGGATGAATCAACCGCACTTCATCTACGGAAGAAAAGATTGATGCGTATAGTTATGCACCAGAAAACTCTCGGAAACTGAGCAAACGTTTAACGCGAGCTGTGCTAATTTCCTTTAGCGTTATTACTACCGAAAATAACTTTTCAATCTCTTTCCAAATTAGCCAATTTTGTCACAGCTCCAGCAAGTCAACATCAATTTTTCAGTCGAATTAGCCTTATTATAACTTTGATTTATAAGTTTGCCTTTCGTCATCGTTACCGGGGAACCGTTTACACCCCATCACATTATCAGAGAACTTAGCAGCAACTTCATTACTCATTGACTTAAGTCTCTCCGAAAAATCATTATATTTGTTCATTATATTTGAATCTCACAGCGTTTCTACATCAACAGTTATATGTATATATATAACATCTACCTCATAGAATTATGAACTTTCATTCTGAAATTCTGAAAAGCACTCTAGCTTACGAATCAGATCTTTGAGTTCTGAAAAATGAATCGAGCAACCATGAAGGAGACTCTGAACAAATTACAAGGACTAAACTTGTACATAAAGAATCCTGATGATTCTGTTTCTGATGAAATCTTTAGCGAATACCTTACTCCTTAACCACTCTAAATCATCGTGAATGAATTTCATCATCATAATTTGATTCTGAAATCCTAAGATATCATCGTACCTTTCTTTATTAATATCCTCAATATTTCTGAAGATATCTTCATAATTATTCTCGTTCGATATTAATTATCCCTTCGCGCTATATGTGTCAAATCATAAAAGGAAACTGTTTTAGTTTCTATATTATGTGAACCTTCGAATTTAAAATATGAATGTTTTTGAAGTAGTGTTGGGAACTGATGCATGAGTTAGTATAATATAATGACACTTGATCAACGTCATTATATTACAGTAATTCATGCTGAGTTTCTAATGAAACGTGATGATTCACAGTACCATCATCATGTGCCATTTACGCGACTCTTACATTCTATCTAATCTATAAACATATCAAGAGCATATTTTCTTGATAGTTCTATCTTTTCCGAATATTCTGGTAATTTGACAAATCAAGATCGTGCCATTACAATTTCCTTCTTAGAACATTAATTATGTTCAATCTGAAATTCATACCTACGAATTCTAGACCATTATTCGCTTGACTTGTAGTCGGGAAGAGGAGACAAAAGTATGGAACCCTTGAACATAAAAGAAAATTTAAATCTGGACAACAACACATAAATTACAAACCGTGTATATCAATGTTTATCGCAACATAAAGGCACGGGAGAATTAAAGAACATTATAACACCAAGGTAATAGTAAAGGTAAATAAAAACCTCTGGTGGTAGATGAAAGTGAAGAATGACAGATATGAAAGTTAGAAATACATCAAGGATCAAAACGGGATGGAGCATATTAACAAGTACTATAAAGTATGAAGTAAGGAGAAAGAATAGAAGGTGTGAGTTGTAAGGAAACGACGGGGGTGGATTTATAGTAAAATATCCATCAGAGCATTCAAAACAGATGATCGCATTTAAAGCAGATCCGAATTCCCTTGATTACCGAAGAATCGAATCTTATTACGAAGATTTTCTCCAAATCTCTTGAACTTGGAAAAATCAATCCTATCTACGTCAGAAGATATGACGAACCTATACCTACTCATTTCACTCTTTGGTGATAGCTTCACTCGTACTCTTCACAAAATCAAATGGTTTTATCCATATTACTCAATTATGATAAAATTCTATTTATCAACTCATATTTGTCATGAAAACATTCTTATTGTTATCCATGACGACCTCTATCAAATTTCGGGGACGAAATTTCTTTAACGGGTAGGTACTGTGATGACCCGGGAATTTCCGACCAAATTTAAACTTTAATCTTTATATGTTTCCGACACGATAAGAAAAGTCTGTAATGTTGAGTCTCGAAAACCTTGAAACTATGTTCATATATTCAATTGACCTTCGACTGCTCTCGACGATTCACGAACAGTTAATTGTAAATAGATATGTGCGTATGTATATATAAATAATAATTCGAAATATAATTGTAAATGTATAGTAATATTAAAACTATTAGTTTAAAAAAAAAATACATGATTAGTACTTAGACTATATATATATGAAAATTGGTATGAATAAGTTGATATATATTAATCGATATATTATTGTTATTATTATTAATAATATTATTGTTATTATTAATAATATTAGTATAATTAGTATTATTGTAATTAACAACATTATTGTTATACAATTATGGTAAATGCTATCATTATCATTAGTAATATTATTATTACTAATATATTATTATAAATTTATATTATTATTATTATTATTATTATTATTATTATTATTATTATGTATAACATTAAGATCATTAGTACTATAGTTATAATTATTAATAATATTAATTATAATCTATAAAAAAAATATATATAAAGAGATATACATATATAGTAATATATAGATATAAATACATATATATAGATAGATATATATATATATATATATATATGCCGTTATATACAGATATATATTTATTAAGAAATCAGTTTTATTATTTATTTATCATTATTAGTTATTATTATTATTAATGTAATTATTAATAATACTAATATATTTATTTATTATATAATCTATAAATAAAGAATAAAGGTAACGAATCTGTATGCATGCACATCCACTATTTGAAATTTTGTTTTCTTTCCAAAGTTGTTAGATATCAAAATCAGTGAATGTACGAATTGAATTAAAAAGAATTAATTTGTTTTATTTTTCTTCCTTTCTGTTACTATATGGTACAATCTGTCGAGTAAAGAAAGCTACAAAACAAATCAATCGATTCCATTGTACGGCAATAATACATATTGATCTTTAAATAACGCTTTGCAAAAATAATACGATAAATTGTTTTCCGTTCGATGCCGAACACCACCAAAATGCCACTTACGGTATACTATATAAATATCATCTCCATTGAACCATAAAAGAAACCCTACTTGATCTTGTTGTTTTCGGTAGTGAACAACACCCACAACCTTTTATGATCAAAACCACTTCAACACCATCTTTTTTCGTTCATTCATTTTTACTTCACCAACCTTTACCTCTCTAGCTCCTCTTTTCTTTCTCTTCTATTTATGTAAGTCACATGTAAAAACTCGATGTCTTCTGTTTCTGTTTACTGTATACCACTACCAGTATGTAAGTCTTGTTGCAACCGAACCCAAGAACATCACCACAATCGCTACACCTTGATTACACCACTGAGATCTACCCAGGAAAACACCAAAAACAGCCTACACCTTCTACAAGATTCGCCACATATTAAACCGATACAATCCCTGCCATTTTTTATACCTCTTTGTTCGATAGTTGTCACTGAAAAGAAAATATATATATATATATATATATATATATATATATATATATATATATATATACCCCTTGTATGTTGGAAGGACCCATTCAAAAGAGAATGTGGATAATGGAAATTATGAGTGGAGCAAAATAGATAGATTAATAAGAAAACTTTCGGTGCCACTCACTTCCACTAGTGTATGAATATGATTATCTGGACCCATACCTTTTTATATAAGTAGACTATTTGGTGGTATTAGGTGATGGTTTTCTTTTTACACGTTCTATTTTGCTAGTCGTAGCCGGCCATCAAGTGACCCCGCAAATACTAACACGTTGCTGTTTCTTAATATTCCAACGAATAAACCCTATAACCATTGATTGATTTATTTAGATTGAGTGATTGGGCCGTAGGATGTTGAAATTTATTTTTTTGGCCCGAGTTCCTTTAGGCTGTGATCCAGTTTCTTCTTCTGTGTTAACCTAAACGATAACCAGGAATGAATTGATGATGATTAAAGCCGACACCCTTTTTGTTCTGTGTGTTGTCAACTTCTATTGGTGATTTTATTTAAACACTGAATGATTTATGTTGGATCAAAGGTGCTCTTGGGCTGTAGATGCAAGATGGGCCGTGACCCAGTTTGTAGAGGGTTTTAGGTTGATAACAAATTACGGGTTATAAGATTCCTGATAGGGTTTAAATCAGAGAAACAAAATGGCGCAGGTGGTTGGGTGTTGGTTTGTTTAATGAGAGGTCTCGGGTTCGATCCCTGGCAAGGGAATTTCTTTTTTTGAGCATGTTCTATATTGAGGTAGTATTTTCATTGATTAATTATTATTATTATTATTATTATTATTATTATTATTATTATTATTATTATTATTATTATTATTATTATTATTATTATTATTATTATTATTATTGTCATCAAAATATGTATTGGTATTATTAGAAACCTTATTATCATAACTATTATAGTTTCTACCAACTAAAAGACATTTATATATAAAAACATATTTTTACATCTATGTTAATATTAGGTACCATTTTTGTTCTAATAAAATGTTATTATAACTATCTTACAAATAATATAAAAATATATTTTTAAGTTAAATCATATATGTAAATATTAATTCTAATACATTTTTAGCATTTATATATAATAACATATTTTATATCGTAATTGAAATACTTTAATAGAAATCTGTATTATATAAATAATAATTATTAATTTATTATCAAAATAACATATAAATTATGAATATAAAAAGTATATTAATAATATTAATACAAACTTGTTAATTGTTATTATGTGTTTTAATATAGATAAATGATATAGGTTCGTGAATCCGAGGCCAACCTTGCATTGTTTAGTTGTTCAATGTCGTTATATGTATTTTTACTACAAAATACAATACGGTGAGTTTCATTTGATTCCCTTTTTACTCTTTACATTTTTGGGACTGAGAATACATGCGCATTTATAAATGTTTGACGCAATAGACACAAGTACCTTAACTGCATTCTATGATAGAATTATCTGGGATTGGGATTGATTATTATGACACGCATTAGCCCCCGGTTTTCGTTAGAGCGTATGAGCTCCCGAGCCGGGTGGATGGTTTATTATTTATGACATTTTGGCACCGGTTGTCCTATATTTTATAAACATGTGTTCAACCGTGGGGTGTAAAGACCGGCACAGAGGTTCTATATTTTGAAGGCACATGTATTCAGCCGTGGGGTTAAAGACCGGTACATATGGTTACTATTATATTTTGGAATCCTCACCAGGTGTTCTTCATATGAATGATATTTTGTTTGTGCAGTTGGAATGGGATTTCTGCACGTTTATTAATAAATGAAATCTTGTGGTCTATTAAAATGATGAAAATAAAATGATTACTATAAACAGATGAATTCACCAACCTTTTGGTTGACACTTTAAAGCATGTTTATTCTCAGGTTTGAAAGAAATCTCCCGCTGTGCATTAGCTCATTTTAAGGATATTACTTGGAGTCATTCATGACATATTTCAAAAAACGTTGCATTCGAGTCGTTGAAGTTCATTAGAGATTATTATTAAGTAAATGACAGATTAGGTCATTTATAGTTTGGGTATTATGAAATGGTATGCATACCTGTCAACTTTCAAAGTAAATGAAAGATTGTCTTATAAAAACGAATGCAATGTTTGTAAAATGTATCATATAGAGGTCAAATACCTCGCGATGTAACCAACTATTATGATTCGTTTATAATCGATGTGGACTTCGTCCGGATGAATTAGGACGGGGCATCACATACTGCTGCTTTCATTAGGCTGTTGTTGTAGGTTTTCTACTTTGAATGAGTAATAAGCCAAATTGTATATTAAGTAAAATTGTGTATTCGTATTGATCACATAGCTTTTGCTTCTGTTCCTATCTGTACATGTTTAATATTATCAATAAAATTTATGTTGTTTTTTAAAAAAAATATATTATTATTTGCAACATGTCATGTTTAGTCTAGAAGAAAGAGAGTTGCATTTGAAATAATTATTCATATACAATATACAATTTTGGGTATGCTCAAATATATTAAATATATGTATATGTTGATATGTGTGTGCGTGCGCGCATTTGGCGAAGTTTAAATACATAAACTTTCAAGTAGTAAATTTTGTAGAAATGAGTTATTTGAGTGGAACATATTCACGTAATATTTGGCAACACAAAAAAAAATGGAAAGAACTAATAGAATGACCCAGATCACAACTAATAACACTACTACTTTAATTTAATACATTTATGATAAACATTACTCGTGAATAAACCCTCACAAAATTCGACGAATTTAACGTTTATTTTTTACACAATGTTAAACTTTTAATATATATATATATATATATATATATATATATATATATATATATATATATATATATATATATATATATATATATATATATATTAGAGGGATCAAATAAGAACTTTTTTTGTATGAGAACCCTGAGAACTCAAAAATACACTAAAATTCGAGCAAAAAAAGGGAAATTCGAGCAAAAATGGGACACGGGCGAACAAAAAAAGAGCAATTCGAGCAAAAAATGGGACAAGGGCGAACAAAAAACGAGCAATTCGAACAAAAAAGTGATATTCGAAAAAAAAGGCGGACAAACAAATTGTGTTCTACATTTTTGATAGTTGAACAAAAAAATGTAGAACACACGGGTAGTCGAACAAAAATGCTGATATTCGAACAAAAATGCGTTCTACATTTTGAAATTCGAAAAAAAAAAATTTTGTTCGACTATGAATTTTTTGTTAGACTATGAATTTTTTGTTCGTCCGTATTTTTTATTTTTGCTCGCATTTGTTTTTTTTGCTCGCCCGTGCACCTTTTTTGCTCGAATTTCAGTGTATTTGGAGTGTTTTTTCAGTTCCTAGAGTTTTCACATAAAAAAGTTCTCACTGAATCCTCTCCATATATATATATATATGTGTGTGTGTGTGTGTGTGTGTGTGTGTTGTTTTTTTATTTTAGCTTCCTAGATTTAATATAAGACAATTAACACTACTACTTTAATTTAATACATTCATTATAAACAATACACTTGATTAAACCCTCACAAAACTTCGCAAATTCACAGGTCTTCAACTAGTTTTTATTATTTCGTGATGAGAACAAAAAGTAGGAATCGTTCAAAGGAAATGATTGTAAGTTGAAGTGTTAATGTGAACATAATAACTTGAAGTGTTAATGTGAACATAATAAGTTTTACTGTATTTCTTACGTGGAAAACAATACATATATACATCAAGTATGGGATAGTGCAACTTGTTAAAAATATATAATGGCCGACATCATAAATTATTATTGTAAGACCATCAATAAATCAGTGTCATGGGCGGATTTTCATCTCCATCACGCATAGTCACTTGCGATTCCAAAATTATAAATTAATGGCGTTTTGAAAAAAAAATTCAGAAATAATTATATTAGAATACTACTTTAATGATTGTAAATTCATAAAATATATCCGAGTAGTATAATTTAATGGTGTCCTATACAATTTAAAAGAAAAATTATAGCTTTGAAAAATATATGGGGTCATACATTTAAATTTAGTGGTGTACTGTCCTATACAATTTAAAGAGTATTCCACTAAAACTTTCTAAACTAGCGGTGTCTCGTGACCTCACGGGTCTATAAGTAGAATCGCCTCTGCGCACAGCGTCATATGATCCGAGCAAAAAATCAGTGTCGTGACAGCTACTTCATGGGAAGTGTTTGAGCGTGAATGGCTACGTAGTGATTTTCCATTTGCTTCTTCCATTTCAACCATTGCAACGGATATAAATATTTATTTTATTTTTGAACTTAATTAATGAATTTAATATATTAAATATTATTCATTTTCTACCTATCAATACCGCATTTGGACAACACCATACACACACATTTCATATGTTTCTCATCATTCTCTCTAAAATTTAATCACTCTCTACAATTTCCCAACATTTTATTCATTTTTTACACACTTTTACACCATGGCTCCAAATAGTGACTTTGATCTATCAAAGTTGAAAGACTTCCTCGAAAAAGAAATATTGTTCCTATTTTCGAATATTCGGTATTTAGACGAAAACAAGATAGAATTATTGCACATGTTTCATAAGGACCTATGAATGGCTCAAAAAATTTAGTCAAGACACACACTATTCGAATTCAGTTGTATCTTTTACAATTAGTTGGTGGACTGTTAATCCAGTCCCTTCCGATTCTGGAAGTAGTCCTGAATCAGGAGTGTCGTATTAAGACCTACAATAAGTAGTAATTGTATTATTATTTTTTGATTATTGTCATTTTCAATTTTTAAGACTTTTAATAAATTGTAATCGTATTATTAATTTTAATTTAGGTGTGTTTTATTTTTTTAAATTTTTTATATATGTTATAAATAACTCAAACATAAAATAAAAATAAAAATAAAAATGGTCTATCACATTCATCACCCCATTTACCATTAGGGCACTCTTTAGGCCACTCCCTATCGTAATTAAACTATTCATCATCTTAACATTCCACATCAGCGCCACATCAACACCAATATCCTATAACTAACTCATAACTAAACACTTCCTATCATGGCTAAAACAATACTCCTCTTAATATACAACGTACAAGCAATAAAGCATCAAGTCCAACAATAAAAAACCACTGGGACCCACAATTCCTATAACTAATCAAAACTCTTCCATTAAATCCATGGTGAGTACAGGTAACTAAGCCGTGCATATGGTTCATTACGGGTAACTACGGGTAATGAACGAGTAACTAACCATAGGGAGTGGTCTTATGGTTTCACCATAGCTTCATTACCCACTCTTATTCATTACACATATAATGTTATAGGCATGGATTAGTGGGCTTCATTATCCAACTTCACCATCAATTTAACGAAATCATGAACCTTTAATTATAGAGTTTGTGGATCCTGCTACTCCTCCATATCATTTTTTTGCATTCCAAACACCCATTTCACCCAATGTAGAAGTTTATATGCATTTTGTACAAGTTTATTATTATTATTTGTGCTAGTAAAATAAATATAAAAGAAAGTTAATTAATAACGTGGTAGTTAAGGGTAAGATCTTTTTGCCATGATAGGCAGTGTTTAGTTATAAGATTTTATGGGTTAGTTATAATATTTGTGTGTTGCTGTGGCGCTGATGTGAAAGTTAACAGGATGAATAGTGTTAGTCACGATAGGGAGTGGTCTTATAAACTCTATCACACTATCACACTTGTCACATCAGCACTATACTCCACCAAAACCCCTCAAATCTCACCATCAACATTTTTATGGTCTAATTATCATAACTCATAAAGGACGACGTGCTTTGACGTTTGAATTTTTTTGGAATTGATCAAAATGCTCTCATTCTCGAAAGTATTAACAATATATTCTAAAAAAATTGTAATTACAAAAATACCTTCTGAACACACACCAAGCACGGTGCGTGCAACTCCATGTGTGGTCTGTGTTACTGAGATTTTGATCGAGACAATCTAATATTTGGCGCAAGGCACACCAATTAAGCACCACGCATCGTATATGAAAATTAATGTAAATAAATCAAATCTCGATATACGTATTGTAATAGAAACATAGTCTAATGTATATATATGAATCATTTATAGTTGCAAAAGATTTTTCACCACAATGCGCGTGTCATCTGTATTACAGAAACGATATTTAAAGTATGGATCGAAATCAATTCCTGTAGCTACACGCGAGCACCTTCTTACTCGTTAATATACTATTGCTATTTGGATAGCGTTCTAATGTACATATGAACCTTAAAATAATATTAAAAAAATTCTTTATCAAATGAGCAAATAGCCCGAGAAGAACCTAAGTTATCCAATTTGATAATCAAGTTAACCCCCAGTTTGCGTAAGCCCGAAATGCAGTACAATTTTAAATTTATCAAAGAAAAGGTAACATCATCAAATTCATTAACGATCGCTAGTTAAAAATACGCGGTTGGTCCCTAAAGTTTCTTAAAAGATTGCATCACTAGTCATTTTCATCATCTTCACTAACAACAAGTGTTTGTTTACAAGGAAAATCTAAAAACGTGAAAAGATTAGAATCACTTAGTGATTATATCCTCAAAATCTCATATTCTAATTCAAGTTTTGATCAACATCTAGACATTTTTAGTTCCGAAAAAAATGAAACTGAAATCGAGTGTTCTAGTGAATTGGAAAAATTGACATTGAAGATGTGTTTGATTAGTTCCAACGCTGCTTTCTGCAAATTTTCATGTCTTAATTTTGTGGTTTCGACGATGATGGTGGTTTCTGTTCAGACCTTCGATGGTGATGGTGGTTTCCGACGTTGATGATGAAGATGGCGGTGGTAGTGGTTTCCGACGATGAAGATGAAGATTGTGGCGATGATGATGCAGATGGTGGCGATGATGATGCAGATGGTGGCGATGAAGATGAAAATGGTGATGAATATGAAGATGATGAAGAGAATTATGGGTGCAATTTTTAAGAAACTTAAGGGACCAACCATGTATTTTTGACTAACGATCATTAATGAATTTAACGATAATTACCTCAATTTTAAAACTTGTGAAATCGTAATCCTTTTGTTTGATAAATTAGAAATCAATATCATTTTCGAGCTTAAGAAAATTGATTGTCATACCCCCAAATAGGGCCGGGGAAATATGACTTCACAATATCACAACACAAGTATGTATAAACGAGAACGACTCTATATGAGACGTTTTAATTAAAAACCAATATATCATGAGCAGCGGAAAGTATTAAGTCATTACAATAGGTGTTCTAATGCAATAATATGAATGTATAAATGCGGACTCCAAAAGGAGCAAAGTCCAATTAGCAACTAATCTTTAGCAATCTTCACCTGAGACAAAACATGCTTAAACTGTCAACCAAAAAGGTTGAGTGAACAATATAGGTTTAATATATATAGTTTTAGACCACAAGATTTAGTTATCAAAAGTAAATGCTAAAGTTATGATATCGAGACATAAACAAAGTTACCCCTGGACACCTTGAACTGTCAGTGTCGTTTAATCATTATTACGTAACCAAAGACCAACTGTCAAATAGTTAGAGACGTCACTCTCAATAGCGCTATTCACAATAACTAAGCTTACCAAAATTCCAGTAATTAACGATATCATGGTAGGGATTTAGCATGAATCAAAGCATGTCAGCACAGTTAAACAGTTTGCGGGTACTTGTGTCTAAGCGTAAAATAGTTTGAAAGCAAGCATGTGTCTCACCCCAAAGTTATAAAACAATTAAGAAATAGTAAAAAAGGGGCTATGAAATTCACCTTAATAGCAGATAGATATTTCACACAAGTTATATGATCGGAGTGTTGGACACGAAGATCTCAACCTAGAGATATTATGTTTGATTAGTTAATGTCTAATAGACATAAGTTTGTTTATTAATATAGCAAACTATATTAACAGTGACCGTTCTCGAGAAAAGTTATATTTATATAAGTGATAATATACTTAGTGTACTTAAGTGTTTCTATATAGTTAGGTGTATAAGTTATACTAATAATAGTATTATTCATTAATTACTTTAATAATCCCATTATTAATTAACCATCCATATAAGACTTATCATGTTTTATATACATACATAATATAATCTTTGTATGTGTTACATAAATATAGTTACCTACATGATACATACGTATAGTCTTTATTATTATTATCATACATGTATATGTTTATAACTATATGTATTTATTATATATGTGTTACATATACTTTAAGTATAAAGATGGTACATATATATATATATATATATATATATATATATATATATATATATATATATATATATATACATACAACTACTTACCAACTTTTTGTATTTACCAATTTCATATACATATTCATTAATTAATCGCAAGTACATATACATATATACATATGCGCACGTGTATACATATACATATACTTCACGCATGCATGCATAATTATATTTTTTTCCACAAGATTCAACTATCATTATCCTTTATTCATGATATCAAGATCATGCTCATAAGCTTACTAGTAATCACAAACCATATTCATGTTTATTATCTATAATCTTAACTCTTTTATTTTATTAATCACCTGAAATTTCATACTCTTTTATCATAACACCTTCAATATTACTAATCTTTATTTATGAACATTAAATCATATTCAAATTCATCAACCTTAAACTTACAAATTTATTCATAAACTTTTAACCTTTGTTATCTAGTTTAATGATCAATTTATAATCATACTTAATCATATTATCTAGTCCACATCTTTATATTTATTAATACATACCTATTAAAGTTCATAAACTTCATTATTTTTAATCATAATATAACTTATAATATCAAGGAATTAAAACAAAATTAAAGTATGATAAAAGCTTGGGTTTATGAGATACCTTAGGTGATTTTTAATAAGAAAATTTGATGTTTTGATGGTGGTAAAAAGTCCGAACAGCAGCAATCGATACAGCAGCAAAACAGTGACCCAAAGTGACGGTTTTGGTGGTGGTTATTGTTGGAAATTAAACTTGATTTTGGGCTATGTGTTTGGATTTGGGCTTGCAAGTATCCAAGTATTTTGGATCAAAATTGTAGTCCACTGTATAGAAACTTCTTGTAAAATCTAGTAGTCAAATGTGTAGAATGATCTTATAAAATATCTAGGTCTAGAAATACTAGGAAATATCTAGATATTAGTAGATGATGAAGAGTTCTAGACTACTCCATTGAGTAGTATAAATAGAGGGCATCACCTCTCATTTGTAATCAAGCAAAGCAATTCAATAAGAAATAAAAGAAAAGCTTTCAATATCAATCAAATTTCTAAATCATCAATCCTCTCTTCCACAAATAATATACATAACCTCCTATTTCTAACAAATTGGTATCAGAGCTTGGTTCGACAAGATGATGGCCAACAATGTCATCACGTTTCCTCACCTCACAAAGGATATTTATGATCGATGGAGCATCCAAATGAAGACCTTCCTAGGTGGACAAGACTTATGGGAGATTGTGGAGGAAGGCTATGAGGAACCTGCAGAAAAAGGTCCTCTCAGCAAGGAGAAAAAATTAATGAAGACGAACGATCAAAAGGCTCTTTCCATCATCCAACAAAGTGTAGATGATGGAGCTTTTGAGAAAATTGCAAGTGCAACCACCGCCAAGAAAGCATGGGAGATCTTGGAGAATTCTTATAAGGGAGTTGATAAGGTGAAAAAGGTTCGACTACAAACACTACGAGGTGAGTTCGAATCCTTAAATAAGAAAGACTCAGAATCAATTTCTGATTATTTTACAAGAGTCTTGGCGGTTGTCAATCAATTAAAGAGGAATGGTGAAACTCTAAGTGATGTAAGAGTCATTGAGAAGATTCTTAGATCATTAGATTCAAAATTCGACTATATAGTCTTAGCCATTGAAGAATCTAAAGATCTAGAATCAATGACTATCGATGAACTCATGGGTTCACTACAAGCCCATGAAGAGAGGTTCAATAAGAAAAATAAGGAGCCTTTAGAGCAAGCTTTACAAGCAAAACTCTCTTTCAAGGAAGAGAGAAGTGAAAAGACTCATCAAACGAGTCAACGAGGTCGTGGTCAAGTACGTGGCCGTGGCCGAGGATGAGGACAAGGATATATCAAACGTGGAGGTTATAGTTCTTACAGAAATGAAGAAAGAAGTCAAAATTTTCACCCGACAAGAGGTCGCGGGAGAGGCTACACAAGTAGAAGGCCAAGGTATGACAATTCTCAAACCAAATGCTATAATTTTCATAAATTTGGCCACTATACTTCGGAATGCGAGAAGTCAAACAATTACGTGTAAGAAAGAGTAAATTTTGCACAAGAAGATAACGAAGCCGTGGAAAACACTTTGTTACTAGCATGCAAAGGTGAAGACAACGGAGAATCGAATTTGTGGTATCTTGACACGGGTGCAAGCAACCATATGTGCGGTGACAAAAGCATGTTTGTGGAGTTAGATGAGGTAACAAGTGGAAATATTACCTTTGGAGATTCCTCAAAAGTCCCGGTTAAAGGCAAAGGTAAGATCCTCATCCGCTTGAAAAATGGAAGGCATCAATTTATCTCTAACGTGTATTATGTGCCCAATATGAAGACGAATATACTGAGTATTGGACAACTCTTAGAGAAAGGCTATGATATTCACATGATAAATCGTAGTCTTTATCTGAGAGATCAAAAAGGAGGTTTGATTGCTAAGGTGCCAATGTCAACGAATAGGATGTTCTTGCTAAATATTCAACATGACATTCCAAGATGTTTAAAAGCATGTTTCAAAGATAATTCTTGGCTTTGGCACATGAGATACGGGCACTTAAATTTTGGCGGCTTAAAATTAATATCAAGTAAAGGAATGGTGAAGGGTTTGCCTTCAATTAATCATCCGGATCAAATACGTGAGGGATGCCTTCTAGGAAAGCACTTCCGAAATAGTTTTCCAACAGAAGCTTCTAGTAGAGCGAAGAAACCTCTAGAACTTATTCACACGGATGTGTGTG